>NC_000068.7:64872833-65174333 GCF_000001635.26 Mus musculus | reverse complement strand
GCAAAATAGTTACTGCCAGGCCAGGCTAGGTGACAGAGTTAGATACTGTCTCATAAAACCAGCAAAATAAAACAGAATTGAAATTTAGAATTAAATTTATACCGAATTGCATGAGTTATTTGGTTTATTAGTGTATTCTCTATAAAATGCTAATAGTAGAAAAAATGAAATAGGAAACATAAATAGGAGTATCTTTAAAATATATTTTTCTGTAAATCCAAACTTATTGTAATGAAATGTTTATTTTTAAATTTAAAATATGTAACATTAATTGATTTTGTTTTTGAAGAACCAGTAATATTGTCCCTTAGATGTGTATATTTATAAACACATATACAAATTGATCACAAGTTTTTCCAAAGAAGAGTTAGTCATTCTTTTTATAAGTACTTAAGATTTGGTAAAATGTCATAACTGACTCATGTATTTGACAAGAAAAGATAATGTTGATTCTCAAACCTATCTCTTTGCAGTCATCCCAGTAATGACAGGGATTCACAGGGCAACTTCACAAAATAAATGCAAAATGGTACCAGTGATAAATGATTTGAGAGAATTGTGGTAGCTTAGCATGAATCCTGAAAATGCTTATGAGGAGAGGACATTGGAACTGAGGACCTCTTAAGGGCATTCCAAGGCAGAGAGCTACAACAGGCCACAGCTCTGAAAGCAACCCGTAGCTGCTGGAGCACAGAGGACAGAGAAGAGGGGAGAGAACCAGAAGCGCTCTCCCAGGGGCCCTTCACCTAGATAAGCCTGTGATTCGTCTGAGCCCCGGGAGGCTTTGAACGCTTGAGGACTGACATGGCTGAGAACAGGGGTGTTGAGATGATGACAGCGTGGGTGATGGCATGGACTGGTGTGCTGTGGAGATGAAATGCGTTTATGTGGGATGAATATGGGAAGCGAAGGAACGAGAAACCAAATAGTAGATACTGTATCCCCGTGGGTCTGTTTTTATGATGGCAAAGTCTGAACTAAGGAATAAAGAGGACACTTTGGGCCCCGTTGTGTTTGAGATACCTACTTAGAGAGCTACAAAGAGATGCCTGAAAATAACTAGGAAGGGTAAGGGTTATCGGTGATGTAACCACCTGGGGACCAGGAGAATGAAACTCTCAGGGACACCATGCTGGTCAGTACTACCAAAGGGACGGCAGAGCCATTCCATGGCTTTCGATTGGGCAAAGACTGGATTGCACGTAGGGATTCCAGACTAGTAGTTTAAGACTGACACGACTTGAAAGTAGTCAGGTCTGCAGGACTAGAACAAAGCCCAGTTCTTCAAAGCACCAGGAGGAGCATCACTAGTGATAGGGATGATAAGGGACCCTCTCAGAGGTGCAAGGGTACAGCCCAGTGCATTAGGCTAAAGAGCAAATGGAGCAGAGGGGTTGCAAAGTAGAAACAGAGAGCATGAATACCTTTGAAACAGATGCATGTGGTGTAACCATGTGTAGTGCGTGATTCCACCATCAAAAGGCATTCAGTTATTTACTTCAGCCTCACTCCCCGCTCCACGTGTACACCCTGGTACATGAGAATAAATAAAATAAAAAATGTGAGAGCTGGCAAGGACATTGTAGAGGAAATATTGGATTAGTTTCATTTTTACCTGTGTCAGAGTCACTGTCACATATTATTATTCTAAGTAAATAATGAAAGTTACAGAATGTATAATTTTGCATTGTTCCCACCACTGTTATTTAGATGGCTTCCATTTGATTTTGATGGGGGGGGGAGTCTAAATTGTTGCGTAGATATATTTGTACTGTAAAAGAACTGGCTATGACCTTCAACCTTTCAGATTGCAGTCCACTCACGAGATGGCCTTTGTGGTAGGGGGGAAGTCTCCATACTATGGTAGCAGATTCCGTTAGATTTCCACAGTGGGGGAAACGCCAGGGCCAAAAAGTGGGAGTGGGTGGGTAGGGGAGTGTGGGGGAGGGTATGGGGGACTTTTGGGATAGCATTGGAAATGTAAATGAGGAAAATACCTAATAAAAAAAAAGATTTCCACAGTGGACAGTTGTGCTCACCTTTGGACCGTCAGCCAGGGTTGACTGTGTTCTTGTCCCTTTGACACAATCCATTGCTGTGACTTACGTTTTTACATGTTAAGCTTTTTTCAAACGATTCTGTAAATAATTGAAGGGCTTTCTTTAATATTGTGCGGATGTACCCCTCAGTACTAAAGTATTTAGACAGTCTGATGGTATAGTGCCTAAAAAACTAAATATCTGTATATACTGAGATCTGTAAGCATTTATTGCTTTATAAAGAAGAAAAAATACTTTTTTATAATTTCAATATTTCTTGAGAAATAGGTTTTATTAAAAAATTGGGGTGAAACACATTCTGTTTCTCAGTCTGTCTCTCTCTCCCCCTCCCCCTCCCTCTCAGAAAAAGGAGGTTTATGAAAATGTTACATGCTCATTCCAAGAATGATTTTGTAAGAATCAAGAATCACAAATTCCTGCCTTTACATATTTGTCAGAGGTAAGAAGTGCCTGGTGCAAGGGTTCTTGTGCTCACTCACTCTCTTTCTCTCTCTGTTCCTCCCTCCCTCTTCCTCTTTCTCCTTCCATCCTCCCAACACACACACACACACACACACACACACGATAAACACTGGGAATGGAACAGAGCAAGCAGTCATCCCAGCATTCTCCAAAGTAAATAACTAAGGTGGAGCTGTGTCACAGAGACATTCTGGAAGAGTTGTAAGTAAGTTTCTCTTTTAAAAATTAACCAGGATTTATTTATTTTTCCTAATCAGTTGCCTTAGAAATGCCTACTATCCCAATTTGAACAGATATTTTAGATATTTTCTATATAAGGACTCTCCTTTTTCTAGGTCAGCAACTTGTAGAAAAAAACTGAGTCACTTGCAGTTCTGTGAATCGATGTTATTTTTGTCGACAACATCGAATGCATGCTGCTATGTAATCCATGGTTGTTGAAGAAGTTGTAAATGAACAACTCCTTAAGCTCTTGTAGGTGTAACCATTGCTGCCTTCTGCTCTTGAAACAGAGTAGACCTAGGAAGGTTCCTTCAGATTCTGCCGAGCGAGCGTTCCAATAAGAGAACTCTTCCCTGGGCTCTATTTGTTTGACAAAGACTAATCACAGTTGCTCAGTATTCAAGAGAACCCTGTGACATTTCTGCTGTTCTCCTTTTGATAACATTAAATAACAGATGCAGAGTTGTTCAGTTATTTAACAGAGAAATTGAAACTGGAGCGAAGGCGCTTGTTTGTCAGAGGGCTCGTGTCCCTGTAGTAGACTGGTTTGCACCTTCCTATTTTAAGCTTCTCAGTAGCGAGTCTCTATGTAGTCAAATTTATTTGAATTAAAATTTAAAAGGCTGGTGACACATAACTGTTGAAGCAGACGTTGGATCAAACATTAACGCTGCCTCTGTGGACTTTGAGTAAAAACGGTTGTTGCAGAAATTCTGACTGGGTTCCTGCCTGGCGATTTATGACTGTTTAATGTAAGAGCACACGCTGATTCACCCTGTGCTGCGGTGCTGAATTGCACACTGTGTGACTGTGAAAGGTTTAAACAGAAATCGACAGCACCGAGGATAGAACTCAGGATCTTGCATGTACTAAGCCATATTCTCAGATCTCTATGTGCTAAAAACATGATTCTCTTACCAAGAACTTTCAACTACTTCCCAGTAACTTAGATTGTTCCCTGACACCATGTAATGGTAGACAAATGTGACAATATTTTCAATACATGCTAAAAGTTTGAAATAGAGTACCTTCTAAGAGTAAACACATTCATTTCCATCGAAATTCTGAATGGTTTGCGTTGGAAAGTTTACAACTTAAATCGGGCTCAGAAGTTAAGAGGACTTCCTCCTCTTATGGTGATTGGTTCTCAGTCCCGATGCCAGGCAGCTCACAACCCTCTACAGCTCCGTCTCAGGAGGATCTGGTCCCTTCTCTTTTTCTGATACCTGCATGTGTGTGGTACATATTCACACAGACATGCACTCAAACATTACATACAATAAATAAAAATCTTAATTTTAAAAAAGATGGAGGAAAATTGTGAGCTACCATTGTCTCAGGACCTTTGCTGATTGTTGTATGCAGAAATATTCCTAGTGATAAAATTGTTCAAATCTTATAAAAAAAAAAAGAAGAAGAAGCTATAATTGTGCTTAGGCGAGATTCCAAGTGTTCAATTTACATGTCTACTTGTTATAAATCTAGTCTGGGAAAAATTTAGTCAGTAGAATAAAAACAAGTATTCAGATACATACAAGGTGTTGTTCCTAAATACTTCATAGAAATCCAACTTACATAATTAAATTTTAAGTTGTCCATTGAAATCTATGCGTAGGATTTTAAATACAAAATATATAAAAAAAATACCTATAGGAAAATTCCATCATATATTGTCTCTGTTAGGGTTTTACTGCTGTGAACAGACACCATGACCAAAGCAAGTCTTAGAAAAACAACATTTAATTGGGGCTGGCTTACAGGTTCAGAGGTTCAGTCCATTATCATCAAGGTGGGAGCATGGCAGTATCCAGGCAGGCATGACACAGGCAGAGCTGAGAGTTCTACGTCTTCATCCAAAGGCTGCTAGTGGAAGACTGACTTCCAGGCAACTAAGGTGAGGATCTTATGCCCACATCCACAGTGACACACCCATTCCAACCAGGCCACACCTCCAGATGGTGCCACTCCCTGGTTCAAGGATATACAAACCATCACATATATGTTTCACATAAATCAACAGAAAATGCAAGTTCATCATATTGTTTTAAAAATAATATAGTATTGGTACGATTTGTCACTGGTTAGTTGGTACTTAGTACACAGTGTGAAGATTAATGAAAGAAACTAATTTTTTCATGTAGCTGATGAGGTCAAGCAATTAGGACTAGAAACAGGCATATTTAAGAATGTTATCAATAAGGAAGAGGGAAATATTGATTTGATGTCTTGTTGGTTCCCACTAAGCCTTACTATGTTGTTCAGAAAGCAAATTATAGAACCATGCAAAATCAGGCGAAGAAACTGAGCAACAGAACAGTTCAACACAAACTCATTGCACATTCCATGTCGAGAGTGTAGTTTTATTCTGTGTTAATATTTGAAATAATTACATATTAATAATCAGAATTTAGTTTGGGCATGCTTCTATAGCATTTTGAAGTTTATATTTAAATGAAGGGCTTAAATGCCCTTCTGCGACTATTAACTCTGTCAGAAGAAAATGGGTGATAACTCATGTGATGATACAGTTGCGTTCTAGATCCTCAGGTTGTATGGAGCGTACAGTTTAAAACATATTTTCCCCAAATTAAGATTCTTTCCGATGCTTGCTGGTACTGTGTTGTTTTCACCTGTTAATTTCCTCTGCTCGTCAGAACTTCAGTCATCTAGACCTGGTTTCGTTCTGTTTCTTGGAATGACTTATTTATTTATTTATTTATTTAACCAGATCTAAACCAGGGCAGTAAGCAAGCTAGGGACCTGCTTCACCACTGCCATGACCTTGACAGCTTGTGTGGTAGAGCTTTGAACTTCTTGGAAAGGTGTCTTTTAAGCTCAAATTTTTAGTTCGTCTTTTAGAAATGCTCTAATCCTCTGCTTCTGTAAGTGTACATGTGATCCAAACATGTAAATATGTGGCCAAGAATGAAACTCTAGAAAATTGTCTCACTTCTTAATTAAACAGTAACAAGTTACATGGCATATGAAATGGATGACCTGTCAACTGTGGTTTGTTTAGAGTAAATAAAGATGATTTTCAGTTTTTCGTATTGTGAGTTAGAGTTCAGGTCGCTGGTCACAGCCATAATTCGTCAAAGTGATATATATATATTTATTATGCATACACATAATACATATATCATAAAGTAATAAAAACAAGCATTATACCCCTGAAGAAAAATAAAGGATCCATTTTTCTTTAAAGAAAGGAGGGAGAAAGGAGATTGTGAAAATGCAGTAACAGTGTAAATGGTGTTTATGAAAAATTGAGGCAAAACATAGAAAATAACCTTTTTACAAAACCGTTTTAATAGGCACACCTGGCTTTTGTTTAGCATCACAGAATGATTGCGCTGCTGAGAATCTTAGCACCTGCACCTTGGCTTTTGGAGTAATTAGGGAATCACATCGATTCCGAGGGGGTTCTTGTGCTAAAGCAGATCCTGAACACTATCTTTGGGCAGACTCTGAGCAGTGAGGACCACTACTGCTCAGCATGTTACACATCCTTGCCTTTGTTTCTGGATCTACCTGTTTCCTGAGGGAACATTTGTGTACATGAGACTATTCCATGTGCTTTGTGACTGACTTCGTTTCTTGTTTCAAGGGAGGAGGAATTGCAGTGGATGGCTATACTCAGCTGCCTTCTATGGAAATGACCAGGGAGGGCCGGGGCAGTATTGCTTGATTGAAAACAGTTTACTGTATTCAGTGCACTTGTTTTCATTTATCTAAAGTGATTTAATGAAGTTTTACAGACCATGAAAACATAGGGCTGTGGAGCATGTCTTAGTGTATACACATAAAGTGCTTTTCTTTTGGCAAGTGTTAGCTGTGTGTTCTCTCCTAGAAACCCGAGGCCTGTGTTTCTTCCATTCAGTGTGCTGCTTTTCTCTCTAAAAGTGTATTCTTAAGTTTTCATGATTGGAGGGGATGTATTTAAGATAATTTCTTTGGGAGACTTGCCAGACTAACAGTGTACGAAAGAAAGCATAGGACATGACTTCGAAAAACCAGGAAGAGACCTCTGTTTACGTGTGATAGAAATGCTAGGAACCCTATTGGTTGGTTATATTTGAACTGCTGAAGACAAGATTGTTTTGTGGTGCATCTTGTTCATTTAAAACAGTGAAAAATGTATTCTTTTTATAGCTTCTTGCCTAAGCTGGTGAGAGAAAACTCACTTCACATTTAAACACATCAAAAGCCCTTTCCTCTTGTGCTTTTAGCAAGTAAGGTTTTTTAAAATATTGGAGTACATTTGAATACACTGCAAAGTATATATTTGTGTGTGTGTTTTGTATATCTATCAGTATTTTCTTAAGTTGATCCTTTAAGCAGATGAAAAATTACATTTTCATGATAATAGGTCAAAGGTTATGTTAAATCAAAGTCTCCCAACACTCAGACTCAGTGGCTTTTATTGGCTAGTCAAAAAATGATCAACTTTGATTGATCAGTGCCTAGAGTTGTAACTTACAGTAAGCCATGTGTATATATGTGTACAGTGTGTGGACAGATACCTTTGCTTAGGTGAGGTGGTGAGCATCTAGTAAAGAACAAAAGAAGCAAACCAAACCAAACAGAAAACCCAGCAATAATTAAGGAAGCAGGACAGGCAGGGCCTTTTTCAGAGACCTTTAGCTGATGCTCTTGGCTAATATGTAATTGACTTTCAGTTTCATTCTATTTTTCCAATGACATGATTGGAGCTTTACAATTTCTCTGCCTTGATTCCTCATATTTACTATGGGGTGGACCATATGTAGGAGAATGTGCTTTAAAATGCATTTTATTACACTGAGAAGTTCATACATGTATGTTAATCCGAACAGGTGAATAGTAGAAACAAGGTAGCTGCAGACTATTCTGTCTTCAGATAGAAGGCATTTGTGTCTACAGAGGAGTAAGATGCAGGTTACTGGGGAGACACTTTCATGCCTTGCTGCTTCATTGAGGTACAAGGATTTACTAGTATTCCTTCCGATGTGTGTGATTGCTGATGTTCTTAGAAATTAGGGCAGAACTTAAGAGTCAGCAGGTGTTTGGTTTGCATATGCCTGCATAAACTTAAAAATAATGAATCAGGCTTTCAGTGATTTCCTGAAGATGTGTCAATGTATGGTTCAAATTCTGTAGCAATTCTATACATAGAAATGCTATAGAAGTTCCTAAATTTTAGTTAACTAAGTTGGTCATAAATTTCCTTACCATGGTAAAACAAAACACATGTCTGTAGACTCTCCAGTTGGGAGACTATTTCTGGTTTGCAGGTACATGCCTACTTTGAATATCATCCAAATTTCTGCTGCTTGTTATTGTTGATGTTTTGATTTTTGAGACAGGGTTTTTCTCTGTGGCCCTGGCTGCTCTGGGACCTCTTTCTGAAGATCAGATTTGCCTCAAATTCAGAGATCCCCCTGCCTCTGCCTCCAAAATGCTGTGATTAAAGACTTGTGTCACCACCCTTCTGCTCCAAATTGTTTTAATGTCTTAACCTATGAAGGCTTATTTAAAATATTTTGTCTGGGCAGTGGTGGCACATACCTTTAATCCCAGCACTCGGGAGGCAGAGGCAGGGGGATTTCTGAGTTTGAGGCCAGCCTGGTCTACAGAGTGAGTTCCAGGACAGCCAGGGATGCACAGAGAAACCCTATCTCGAAAGACCAAAATAAAATAAAATATTTTAATAATATTGCATTTACTGAGTATCACAAACATGCAGTTCATGAGGGAGGTTTCTATAGCAGTGAAGTAAAATGTTTTGGGGAGGCATTCTAATGAGTCACCCTAAAATGTCCTATTTAACTAGACATAAATGAGACAATAAAGAATGAATCAAAGTCATAAAGTCACGGAATTTCTTAAGTCAGAGTGGGTGTCCATGAAGACTTGTATGTGAAGGTTCTAACCAGTAAGCATTTTCAGTAGCTAACATGGAGGCAAGGTGAAATGTCCATCAATTGGTGATAACTGAGTCAAGCATAGCTTCATACAGTGACGGTAATAAGGAGTATCAAGGCTTGAGTGTATAGTACAGGATACGATGAGCCTTAAAATCACTGAGCTCCATGGAAGAAGCCAGATACAAAAATCAGGCTTTATAATTAAATTTACATAACATTTCTTCAAAAACAAATATATAGAGACAGAATATACATCAGTGTTGTTGCCTGGCACAATGTGGGGTTAGGCTTAACAACAAAGTTACTGTAAACAAACAGAAAATGGTCCTTTAGAAATTATTTCTGTGTGTGCACAGGCCAAAATTGGGCTTTGAATTTCTTGAAGCTGGAGATACAGGCATTTGTGCCACCAAATATGAGTGCTAGGATCCAAAGACGTCAGTCCTTCAATGGGCAGTAAACTTTTTAAAGCAGTAAAACCACCTTTCCAACCCAAAGTGGTGTAATATAAAAGAAACATACAGATGCCGGGGTGAGGGGGATGTTGACGATCTGGTGTAGTAACCCTTGATTTTGTAAAAGGAAAGGCAGCAGCCACTGTTTGTGAGTTTTATAGCGATCTTTAGTGGTATATATTATGTGAGTTTAAAGTTTCATTTTTCTATTGGATGGCATTGAACATCATTTTGTGTACCTAGTAGCCAATTTTAAACCTTTACAGATTAAAATATTGGTTTTATTATCCTGCCGTGTGTGTGTGTGTGTGTGTGTGTGTGTGTGTGTGTGTATGTATGTGTGTGTGTGTACATACATGCATATAACAGTAATCTTCTGTGGCGGACAGAGGACAACTCTGTAGAGTCTTTGCTCTCTTTCCACCTGAGGTTCTGTGGATAAAACATTTCTGTGGTCAGCCTGGGATGACTTTCTTCTTTACCTAGGGGCTCAAACCTTCCCCTCGTTTTATAATTGGACTACATCTTACTGTTTGGAGGAGCTTCAGTTCTTGGGTTTACATTATTGGTCTGCTTTTGTTGGTTATAGATGTGCAAATTCTTTTTTCCTCTGGGTTATCTTTTCATCTTCTTAACTTTCACGTAACTAAGTTTTAAATTCTGATTTAAGTCAGTTTATCAAGACTTTAAAGTTTTAGCTTATTTTTAAATCTTTGATGAATTGTCCCTGAGAAACTTTTGTCTAACATTTGGCGCCAAATATCTTACCTTGTACGGCTTTGATGTAAACATGTAAGAGTTCATGTTTTACATTCACACTAGCGTTTGGTTGGTTGATGTCATAGATGCTGCTTTAGATTGTAACCCTTCTTGACACACCGTTCTCGGGTCATTCTCTGTGTTAGTGTTTGTCAGAACTCTCAGATGGGATAACTGTTCTGGAAAATCATTTCAAGTTTTCTTTCTCTTTCTCTTTCTGACTGATTTGATTTATCCTCCCCGGCACCACTCCCCAGCACAGATTTAACACAATGCAAACAGCGACTGGATGCTGCTGGATATCTACCAAAGTCCATGTTTGCTGTTGAGATTGTGACTTCAGTGTATTGTTTTCCTTCACTCTTTGGTTGGCTACCCTATCTTCCTGCTTGTGTGGAAGATAGTTCATTCCTGCTGCTTATTATGCACACACAAATACTTAAAAATCTCATGATTAATTTTTATACTTTCTTGCCTACCATATGTTTGACTAGTAAAATACTTGGACAAACATTTTAATGCTTCAGATAAATATTTCTTTGCATCTATTTGTTATGTCAGATCATAAGAAAGTTACGCATGGATACATTTTGTCTTTGATCAGTAACTTTTTCTTTGCATCTTTTAGAGTAAAGTATTTACCCCCTTGAAACGGTAAAAGTAGATGCTGAATATCTAAAATAAGCCTTTTATACTTAAATTTTAGTGTACAAATAGAAAACATATTCTAAATTTTGCCTAGTTATCTCTCCTTGTGTTTTTATTAATAGGAATAAGTTGTGGGACCAACCAGATTTTTATTGCTATTAGTGAATTTTAAACCATTTTTTAAAAAATTATTTACTAATTTATATGTTTGCATGCACATACATATCTGTACAGCACATGTATAAATTACAAATGGTTGTAAGCTATCATGTGAGCGCTAGGAATTGAACCCAGGCTCTCTGGGAAAGGAGTCAACACTCCCTCCAGCCATGATTCTTATTGCACTTTAAATAATACTTACTTTGTTAGTGTATGTGTGTTCATGTATACATTCCCACTGTGAGGCAGTTGGAGGAGGACTTGGTGGAGGTGGTTCCCTCTTTACATGTGTTCTGGGAATTCAAGTCACGTGTTAGGCTCATATAGCAAATGGCCTTTACCCACTGATCCAACTTGCCTACCTACCCGACTTACTCTGTCTTTCTAGAACCGAGTTTTAGGTACTCCCTGACTTTCCGTATACATCATACAAGGCAGCAAACACAAGAGATGAAGACCTTATTTAGTTTACCTATGTTAAACCTTGGGAGTTTGGCATTCATTTGTGGTCATAGTACATTCTGTAAGCCTTGGGACAAATTTCTTCCATTTCTATAAACCATACTTAAAGTATAATGAAAACTGCCTCATAAGATTAAATGAAAAAAAAATTTTAAATGTCTGCATAAGGCTTAGCGGTAGATATCCATGGACTGTACTCTTTTCTCCTCTGCTGCTTGGCCTTGGTGGGCCATGGTTTGGTTTTATTCTGTACGACTCTCTTGAGCTCCCAAAGGAGTGCTATGCTATAGCTGTTGAGAGCCCTAGCATGGGAACCAGCCAACTTGGGATTAAAACTCTGCTCTGTCCTGACTAGCCAGGTGCCTTTAGGCAGCCTCCCCAACCTTCCCGCGTAGGAGTTCCTTCAGTAGTACTTAACCTCATGGTGTTATGAAGACGTGTTACTGCACATCTGGAAACACTGAAGACGGTTCTTTGTGCTGTATAACTTTATGTCAGCTCATCACAAGATAGAGTCACTGGAGACTAGTGAGCTTCAGTTGAGAAAATGCCTGAATAAAGATCAGGCTGTAGGCAGGCCTGCAGAGCATTTATATAATTAGTGATTGATGGAGGAGGTGAGCAGGTAGCCCTGGGTTCTACAAGAGAGTAGGCTGAGCATGCTATGAGGAACAAGACAGTGAGCAGTAACCCTTCTTGCCTTCTGCATCAGGTTCTGGTTTCTAACCTGTTTGCATTCCTGTCCTAACTTCCTTTAATGATGAACAGTGATATGGAAGTGTTTTTTGGTCATGGTGTTTCATTGTAGAACTAGAAACCCTAATTAAGACCATCTTTTTCCCCTCCTCCTCTGGCATCATTGTCTTCATAGTCTTCTTCCTAACTTTGTTGTCATTGTCTTCCTCCTCCTCTTTAAATTGAGACAAAGTCTTGCTACGTTATCTGGACCATTGTCAAATGTCTGCATCAGCCTCCTGGACCACCATATCTGGCTAAGATAATTTCTAACACATTCAAGTGTTTCTTCTTGAGGATGTTGGATAACACTATTTTGTTTCATACGTCCTTTATTGGAATTTGTTGTTGGACGTAGATGATGGTTGGGTAGGTGCTTTGCTTGCTTTGGTGTAGAGAATACCCATTGTTTTTGTATTTGCTTTGTAGTGCCAAATGTCAGGAAAGGATGAGTCACAGCCTTGAAAGAGGATGGAGAACACAGAATTAGATTATTCCTTTTTGATACCAATCATGATTCTCATTGGGTAGTCAAGGGACACTATAGCCGAGACATTTCTAGTCTGACTCATAGATCTTTGATGTTGCCTTGGGTCAATTACTTGCCTGAGCAGAATGAGAGAAATTTCTACTCTTGATCTGTGTCACTCTGCATATAAGCCCTGCTTTGCCTAAGTAGTAGAAAATGTACAAACATTCTAAGGTGTGTGGTGTGTGTGTGTGTGTGTCTGCCTGCCTGCCTGCCTGTGTGTCTTTGGGCTTTGAGTGACCAATTCCGTTTGTGACAACTTGTGATGTGTTACAGAATACACTGCTCCAGGCAACCCACCCAAGTTTCTCTGGCAGTATGAAATGAATGCATCCCTCAGTTAAATCAGCAAATACAGATCGAATTCCCCTTCTGTGCCAGCCTAGTTTCTAGGGACTGGCACAAGAGAGAATGCGAGGGTCCAAGTCCCAACTTTCAGGGGGTGTTTATCTGAACACTAAACAGTGACCAACTACAGGCATGAGCAAGGTAATTTGTAGTAGTGATAGACAGGATGAGGTCAGTGTCCTGTTCTGAGAGGATATACTGGGTAGGACTGGGGTTGATATATCTTTTGAGAGGTCTGGGAATAGATCAATAAGAGTTTATTATTATATTGAATATGTATAGTAAGGGCTTCACTGTGACCTTTTATACACGTGTAAGGTATTTTGATCATCCTCTACCCTCTACACATCCCATTACTCTCCTCCCCTCCTTAATCCAAGGCCAGATGTGAAGGCACTGGGACTGTTTGAGAAAGCCAGTTACTGGTGTGCGTTACCTATGGAATAGTCACCAGGCACCATAGGAAAGCTCACACTTCCTATGTCAAGCTGCTCAGCTGTGGAAGGCTGTGGAGCGTGGGCCACCCTACCCCTGACATTGCTTATGTAGTTCTGGAGAAGGAATTTGCCTTTGTCAGCTTTCGGGTGCTGTTGCAGGTGTTCTGAAACAGAAGGAACACCTCCCGGGTGTGGGGGGGCCTCTAAAGGGAACAAAAGGACTCTGGAATTCATTATCAGTGCAAGGAAAACCATCGGAGGACCAGAGATATGTAAGGGGCTGATTGACATTTAGGAAGTGACCCTGACTGCTGTGAAGAGAATGGATTTCAAGGGAGAGGAGAGACAGCAGAAGACAGGAGGTAATGAGAGCCTTATCAGCAGCAGGTGATGGCTGAGTTAGGCAGACGGTAGCTGAGGATCTGGAGCAAGCAGCACAGGTTCCTCGCTTTTAGACAAACTAGCCTATAGTGTTTGGTAATGAGTTGCCATTAGGTATAAGAGGCTGAGAAGACTCAAAATGGGCTGGGGAGTCTTGCTTGAGTTCACTGTAGGTTTAGTTTGAGTCACAGCATTAGGGGAAGTTTTATATAAGAATGGAGAGCTTTGGCAGGCGTGAAACAGTACTCAGCAGGGCTGAGATGGCCAAGCTCAGTGCTTGACTTAGACCTGGGACTGCCATTAGTGCTGTGGACGAGGGAGAGGTCAGCTGAGCCAGTGTGGACAGTCCTCTTGTGCTGCCTTTCCTTGCTGGTCAGCTCCACATTGAAAGTAACTCAGATGTGAAGTTAGTCTTGTTCTCTAGTGTCCATGATTCTCTCCTCAGAGCTCAGTGTTAAATCCACCATGGAACAAATTTTATTTAACTAAACCGTCTCTTCCCTCTTTACACCCACATGGAGAAATGACAACTTCAAGGAGTCAGTCCCCATTGTATTAGGAAGAGGCATAGTTGCAGGGCCCTAGAATCGCTGTCAGTTATTTGGAAGAAGGGGTTCACACCCACACTGGGAGAACTCATGCATCGTAACACTTTGTATTGGGAGGGTGGGAGTGCCATTGTATTTGAGTTTGGGTCTTGGACTGTGTGATTCAAAGGCTCTTCGGTCATATTTCCATGCCTTTGTCATTAATAGTGAAGCTAAGTCTGTAAGAATATTATATAGCATAATAAGGCAACGGTGATCACACATCAAGCAGAGAAGCTCGGGAAGGAGCAGCCCTTGCTCAGGCGCCATTTTCACCTTTTCTGTGAAATGAAGAGACTTTGGGTTTTAATTCCATTATTTTGCTAAGTCTCCATCTTTTATGGATATCAGTTCTGACCACAATGGAGTCATGATCATACTAGACACAGTAATTGAAGTGCTTAAAAATGATAAAAGGACAAGTGTTAGTTGTAGAATGCCAGTGGAAAATCAGAGTTAACTGAGGTTTTGGTATTTTAAGAATGTATCATTGGGGGAGGCTGGAGAGATAGTCCAGAAAACTGGGGTTCAATTCCCAGCATCCACAAGGCAGTTTATAAGTGTCTTTAACTCCAGTTGCAGCTGATCCAATACCCTCATACAGACATACATGCAAGCAAAACACCAATGCACATGAAGATGAAATTAAATACATATTTTTAAAAAATACATCATTGGATGTGGTGATTAGACTGGATTTAGAAGCACCTAAGAAAAATACTTGGGTGTGTCGGTGGTGATATTTCCAGAGAGGTTTAAGTGAGGAAGGAAGATCCACCCTGATCTTGGAGAGTACCATGCGAGAGGCTGGGATGCAGACCCCTGTGCTCATCTCTCTTCTTCACTCCTTGACTGTGGGCAGACACACTGTGACCATTGACCCCTGCTGCCACAGCTGGTACCCTTTATTACTGTGTCTTCACCATGATGGATCCTCAGATTTCAAGTCAAAATAAACCCTTTTTTTCTTAAGTCAATCCTCTTATTTATTTTTTTTGTCACAGAAAAGTAAGACATTGGATATTTGAAAATACATTCTTTTCCTCATGCAGATCATTAAGCAGTATGATAATTTGGGCCAGTAGTTGGACTCAGCTGGCAAGAGCACTTGCTGCCAAGATGACAGGAGTTCAATCTGCAGGATTAACATGGTAGGATGCTGGAAACCAACTCCTGCAAGTTGACCTCTCTGGGTGGTCATATCTGTCTTCCCACGTCTTTATAAGCAAATACGTGTAAATACGTGTAATTATTTTTAAGCTCAGAAATAAACAACTCCACCGTGATTTACTTTGGCTTGCTGGTTTTAAGAGTTGATTAATTTTTCTCTAATCTGAAGAATTATTTTTTTTGGTCTCAAATACGCTTTCATGTCTCTTCTCTAACTCTTGAGATTTGCCAAGGGAAGCACCCCCTGCTGAGTAGCCTTGGTGGCTGTGCTACTGGTGAGAAGGAGCCGCTATGAAAATCCTTACATAGTTTTGTTTTATTTTTTTAAAGATGTGGGGCACAGCTGTCAATCAGCTGGTGATGGAGCACATTCCTAATTGCTCGATGCCATGAATTTGATCCTGAGCATCAAAATCAATCAGCCAATGGGATGTGTGACTTTAATGACAGTAACTGTCATTCTAAGATTTATGTTTATTATTTAACCGTGTATTTATGTGTGTGTGTATGTGTGTGTGTTCACATGGGGCCCATGGGAAACAAGGAAGAAGAGGCTGTTCAGTGCTGTCACTCTGCTGTAGCACTGCAGTTAATATGACGGTGAGCAGCCAGATTGGGGTGGGAACCCAACTGAGGCTCTCTGCAAGAGCAGCATGTGCTCTTAACTGCTACACCACCTCTTCAGCTATGAAGCTATACTTTTAATACAGTAATGGAAGCTAGGGCCTGCTGAGAGGCTCAGTAGTTAAAGTATAACCTGCTGGTTATACTTAAAGGTTGGGGTTCAGGTCCCCAGAGTCACATATAAAATGCTGGGCAGGCGTGGTGAGCTGCCTGTAATTCCAGCCCTGGAAAGCAGAGAGGCAGAGAATCACAAGAACAAGCTGGCTTAGCTGTGTCTGCGAGCCCTGTATTGAGAAAGGTGCTGCCTCAATGATAAGGTAGAAGAGTCATGGCAGATGATGGCTGCCATCAACCTTGGGTCTCCACACATACCTGCATGCATGCTGACATGCATACACCACACATGATAAATGGTAATAAAGACTCATATTTGTAGACAGTAGTTATTATTGAATACTTGTATCCAGCTGTCTTTTATCTTCCCTTTCCCTTTCCCTCTTCCTTGCCTTCCTCTTCATTAGTAGAATTTTCTGCATTTAGATAATCTGTAATCTATATTTGACTTTTTTTCTTTACTTGGGTGACATTCAGCTCTCTTACTGGCTCATGCCATGGAATCAAAATATGAACTCCAGAAGTTAGGATGTTAAAACGTATTCAAGCTTTTCTGCTGTTCAATGAAGGTTCATGTAAGTTAAAGTATTAAAGCTATTTGGGATTCAGGCCAAATCCAGGTCTCCTCCTGGTATTCTTTTCATGAGATTAGGCGACAGAAGATGGAGTAAGTGACCCAGATTGACAAACCCACAGTTTGTGACTGGGTCACATTTGGAGCCAACACCAGCTGGTAGGACATGCTCTACAGGGAAGTCCTACAGTGCCTGCAGGAGGTGAGTCACTTTACTCTCCTGAGCTCACTTTGAGCCTCCTCCCCACTCCCATACAGCCATTTCTGGCTGCTGCTGTTGCTTTGGTTTTCAGGATTACCCATGTTCTTCGTGATGGGGTTTTTGCTGTGTATCTTCATACCTTCTCTTTTTTGGTCATTTGACACAGTGAGAATCTTAGTCTCTTCTACTTAGTCTCTCAAAAAATGAGTCAAAAGCTTTGTTAATTAAAGCAATAAAAGGAGACTTTAAGATGTTCTTTAGGGCACTTTCTATCAGCCTGTGGATTGTTCTGTAATTGATGTGTGTTAGTAATTAGAGATGGAGTTTCATCACCAACTCGAAGCACCTTAGGATGCAAGACAGCAGCAGCTCTACCTACAGTGCCAAAATGTGAACATTTATTTATTTTGGGTCTAGTAGACGGGGGAGAGACTGTTCAGGTCATTTTCCTTCTCTGGATGTGGAAGGGTTATAGATAGGTGAAGCTGCGGCAGCTGAGGGGAGCAGTTAAAATGGACAACAGGAAAGCAACATATGGGGCCGGTTGTGGCGACCTCGGATCTGCTCATGAAACAGTGCCAGCAGAGGCTTTAAGCATGGGACATACCTGGGGATCCATCCCATATACAGTCATCCAACCTAGACACTATTGAGGATGCTGGGACAATATTGCTGACAAGAGCCTGAAATGGCTGTCTCCTGAGAGGCTCTGCCAGCGCTTGATGAATACAGAGGTGGATGCTCGCTCCCTGACAGTCACTGGACTGAGTGCAGGGTCCCAGATGGAGGAGTTGGAGAAGGGACTAAAGGAGCTGAGGGGATTTGAAGCCCCTTGTGGGGAGCAACAGTGTCAACTGGCCACAACGCTGGAAGTTCCTGGGGACAGACTGGATCACCAACCAAAGAGTATACATGGAAGGACCCGTGGCTCAAACTGCATATGTGGCAGATGATGTCCTTGTTGGACATCAGTGAGAGGAATGGCCCTTGGTCCTGTCAGGGTTTGATGCCCCAGTGTAGGGGAATGCCAGAGTAGGAAGGCAGGAGTGGGTGGGTAAGTGGGGGGGAGGAGAGCACCCTCATGAGGCAAGGGAAGCGGGGATGGAATAAGGGGTTTCCCCAGAGGAGACTTGAAAAGGGGATAACATTTGAAATGTAAATAAAGAAAATATCTGATATAAATAAATAAATACATACAAAAGAATGGGGATTTTGAGTTCCAGAAAACTGAAGAAAATGAGAATCACAAAAGTGGGGAAATCTGCAATCCTTTCTAATTCATTTTTCTGCTGTTATAAAAGGACTTTTCTCATTTGTGTGCTTTCCGATTAGTTTTTGCTCATATGTAAGTAGACTATTGACCTAAGCATATTACCTTTGTACTAAGCCACTTTATTGAATCCTCTTATGTTTTCATCTGATTCTCTGACTTTTTTTTTAATCTCCTTTCTCTTTTCTGTAGAATTTCATCATAGTGTTCAATTCTACAAGTATGCCTTCATTTGCTTTCTCTGCCAGGAATATAAATTATTTCTAGGCATTTCCCATGTATTTAGATTTCTTCGCCCAAATCCAGTACATTAATATTCCCCATATTTAAAAACTTTTACTTCCCAGCAAAAATAATTCTCTATGGTGACAGCAGTACCTTGCACAGCTAGCTTTAATCTGCCATGAGACTTCTGTCAGCCCTATGGGCCATGCCTTTGAAAGTTGTATTTGAATCATCTGGATTTAGGTCTCTTGTGCTTGCTTTTGTATCAGATACAAAAATAATCTATTATATGATAAATGCTCATAATATGTGAGTAGTCAGTTTCTAAAGATTAAAATTTAGCAGAGTAACATCTTCCTTTATAGATAAAAGAACTTTTTATATATTTTAACAGTTTTAAAAATTTACCTTTATTGCAAATTATGCAAGAAGTCTTTTCTAAATATAAATCTGGTTATATGACTAAAAATCAAAGACTAGTTAATTTTACTAACCTGGTATACAAACAACTACCTCTGCCTTTTTACTGCAGTGCTCAAAGTTGATTGGGTTTATAGGTATAAATTTACTGAGTGGGGGGATGGTGTGTGTATATATATATATATTGTATGGATCTTACATTTTCTCAGGAAATGCAGAATTAAAATTTACATTTGTCCTGGGAGAAAAGGAATAATATTCTCCCTTCCAAAGAAATTCGTTTTTTTTTCTAATATTGTGTGTGTGTGTGTGTGTGTGTGTGTGTGTGTGTAAAAGTATTTTTGCAGCATTCATGTTTCTGCACTTCATGCATGCCTACTGTTCATAGAGAACAGAAGAGGGTATCCAATATGGAACTACATTTACAGATGGGTATAGCTGCCAGGTGGATGCTGGGATACAATCTCATGTTCTCTAGAAGAGCAGCCAGTGCTCTTAAACTCTGAACCATTTTCTCTGAACCTAAAATTATTTTTTTTAAGATAACATTTTCAAACTTTACATTTTATTTAAATATTAAATAATATGTATATGCCATTAGTTTTTATTTTCACATTTCAATTTTTTAAAGACCAAAACATCATTTAATTGTTTCTGTAATAATTGCTTTTTGGAAGTCTACTCTTTCTATTTCTAAGTAGCCTCATTGCCCTTTTGACACTGAAAATATTTATTAGTGTATATATTTGTGAAATTTCATTGGAGCCAATTTATAATGTATGAAATAACTGTATTTGTTACAGTTGAAGTTACAACTCTTCCCGTTGTGACAATGTAGCAAAAACAACTTAAAATATAGTCTATTATGGGGGAAGGCCTGGGGCATCCTGGGTCAGTAAGGAGGGGAGATGATTATGAAGGCCAGAGCTCTGTCTTCTTGCTGCCTTGGATTTGGTTTACATTGTCAGCTCTTGGAATGGCACCACCCAAATAAGGGTGGGTCTTCCTCCCTCAGGTGAACCTTTCCAGAAACACTTTCACAAGCCTACCCATAAGTCTGTCTCTTACATGAGACAAACATCAAATGATTTTAAATGTATCCATGTTAATTGTGAATATTAACTGGTTACAAGTCTATCTCTTGTCAACTTGATAATCAAACAGTTTTTAAGCCATAATCCCAAATTTATAGTCTTCAAAGTCTCATGGCCATCTCATAAAACAAAAGGCCTTTGTTTCATGTGTAAGAATCCCAAATTATTAACAGTTCTAGCATTGTTCAAATGTCCAAGTGTCGTATGAGACCCAAAGTAAATTAACTGTGAGGTCTTGTAAAATAAGTTTTAAAAATTACATTATTGTTTCTTCCAGTATACAGAGGGACAGTGTAGATATACACATTCCAAAGAGGAGAAATAGAGGCAAAAGAAGGGAGACCAAGCAGGGAAAACATCTGTCTTATCCAATTGATTTGTGTTTCTACTAGTTGGTACCTTCCATAGATGGGGTCTTACTCTTAGGACATTTTTCCTGTTACCCACTACAGAGTACAAGATTTATCTTTCTGGCACTAATTAGTCCTCAGCTTCATATCCAGGTTATGAGCCCTCTCACTATAGTAGACTTGCCAGACCAGGTCTTTCAGTTCTGCTATCTGTGGTATCCATAGCTTCTAACATAGACAGTCTCTGCTCCATGCCTGCAGCTTTCTTAGTGGACATCTAGTGGTACTAACCTTTTCAACATACTGGCTTCTTCACTGCAACTGGACATTATCTTCATGTGTCGTGGAGCAGTATTTCAAAGTAGGGAGCCCAACTTTGCTTGGCCTAAGTGGCTTTATGACAACTATGATATAAACTACCATGATCCTAGAAGTTCTGCATTTTTTTTTTTACATACTTATAAAACCAGTACCTTGTGCATGATGTGCCCAACATGATCTGCTGACAACCCAAGAAATAATCTGAACTCCTCTTCCATAGCTGCACTGGCTTCGGTGTTTTGTGGGACTGAAACCTAGGAAAATAACTTCTCCTGAGTAAATATTTATAAGCAGGGAATCCCTTCAACAGGGAAGACTTGTCTGTGGCATTTTTAATTCAAGATCTCTCTTGTCAATTAATTTACATTTCTAAAAGTAGGTACCTTCCATAGATGGGGTCTTGCCTCAGGACATCTTTCCTGTTACCCGCTAAAGAGTATAAGATATATCTTTCTGTCACTAATTAATCTCTTTGCTGCTATCTCATCAGTCACAATCTTGTCTGTACCTTTCACCATACTCAAGTTCCTTTCTGTGTGCTAAACTGCACACTTTTACATTTCTGCTGTGAATCTCACAGAAACCTCAATAAAGAGCGCAGGCAAACACTAGGCCACAGTCCGAATGTTTTTGCCTTTAAGTTTGCTCTGCTGAACAACTCAGTCCATTACTTTTAGACTCACTCAGGTTTTTATAATGCAGCCAGACTCGCTGCCAGAACATAACATGAATGGCCTCTAACCCAGTTCCTGATAGAGTCCTGTTCATCTCAGAACCCTCTGGAGAGCCTGACCTTTACTGCCTGTGTTTCTGAAGGCATTCTGGTCTTCTGAAGTCCTGAATGGCCCATTCAGTTCTGCTCATAGCATATTTGGGCTTCTCTAGCCTACAGCTCCAAAGCCTTCCATATTCCTTCTACATAGCAGTTTTACAGGTCCGTGAACCACAAGGCTAGGAAAGTTACTTTGTGTTTTTTTTTTTAAATTATTATTATTTTATTTTTCCATTACAACAAAGTGTTTGACAAAAGCAATGAAGAATGTATTTGGGCTCCTAATTTTCCAGCGTAGTCCGTCATGGTGAGGAAGTCACGATAATTAGGATTCCAGGGCTCTCCCTTTCTTCTTTCTATGCCATCTGGGCCCTAGCCTTCCGGAAAGTGGTGCCTACATTCAGGGTGGATCTTTCCTGCCTCAGTTAAACTCGTCTGAAAATGCCTACTGGGTAACAGTCGTGTCTGAGTGTGTGTCTTACAGACAGTGAGGGAGTTCATTGTTCAATGCTAGGAGCAGTACCAAACACAGCCACTTACAGCTTTCTTGCTTCTTTTCTGGTATCGTAAATTCAGAGTGGTGATCTGGTGAGCAGGGAATGATAGGAAAAAAAAAATAGCTGGATTTAAAGATTTGGTTGAAAACACTGCATCAATTCAAAGAAGAAAGAAGCTCTGTGTGCATGTTTGGGGCCAGAGGGAGTAAGCTAGACAGTAAAGGATAGATAAGGTTTATCTGGATGGAGAAGTAGGGTACACTAAACTGGAAAGAAATCAGGAAAGACTCAGAGACCACTGTGAGGTGTACAGTACAACAGTCCATCTTGAGACATTGTTCATAAGTTATCTCATCAAAGAAGAGATGATATTCTTACTTCAGTAGGACTGAACACACTGAACTGGATGAAGGCCAATAGGGAGTCTCTTTACCTTGCCTTTTTTGTTTAAGAATATGATAATTATACACAGAGAGCTCTGGGTCTCATAAGGCCATTTTCATACAGATGCACAGTGCCCTTCTCGCTTCACCCCCATGTCCTTTATTTGCCTCCTGTCTCCCTCTCCTGTTACTCATCTTCATTCACATAGTTTCTTTCTACCTTTAGGTAATACACATAGTACCTATATAAAGTCAAGGCTCCACAAATGAGTGAAAATGCACACGATTTGTCTTTCTGAGCCAGAATTCACTTACTGTCATAATCCTCGGTTGCATCCGTTTTATTGCAGGTGATATAATTGTATGCTACAGCTGAATCATATGCCGTTCTGTGTGTATAGACCCGTGTCCTTTATGCATCCTTGTTGATGGACTCCTAAGATGATTCCACAGTGTGGCTGTTGTAAATAGTGGGGCAGTGAACATCCTTTAACAAGGATGCTATGGTATCCTGACTTAAATACCCTTTCAGTGAAGAGCGGAGAGGCACAGCTGGGTCATACAGTCCATTGGTTGTGATTTAACCCACAACAGTCATGCAGATTTCCAAAGTGGTTTGACCAGTTTACTGTCATACTTAACTGTTTGTAAGGGCTCCTTTTTCTGTAAATCTCAACAGTGTTAGTTGTTTGGTTTTTTTTTGTTGTTGTTGTTGTTTTCTTAATGTCCATTGTTCTGATTAGGACGAGCTGAGATCACAGTGCTATTTTAGGTTCTTTCTCTAAGGGCTAGTGATGAATATATTTCATGTATTTATTGGCCATTTATATTTCATGTCTTTCAGTTTAATAAATTAAAAGTTTCCTGATGTGAAAGTCATAAAAACTTAAGGTTTTTCATTTGTTTGTTTTGTTGTTGTTGTTTAGTTGTTTTTCTTTAATAAAACTAGGTGATACTGGAAAGCATCTTTTTTATTTTCTGAATTTTCTTCTTCTCGTAGCAGGAAAACAAAAGGGAAGGCGCCTCTTCCTCCGGCCGAGACGAAGGGCACTGATGTCTCTTCTGCTGAAGACCCTGTAGAATCTACTGCTGTCGTCACAGAGCAACAAGACAATATGATAGATAAAGATATTGAGCTCTCAGTGGTCCTGCCGGGAGATATCCTCAAGTCTACTACTGTTCATGGCAGGTATGCTGCAGCGGCTAAAACACCAGCACCCCACGCTCTTCTGCCACCATTGAAACCACTGTGACCGACGTCGTCATTTATCTTCCTTTGACACAATATACCTGTTGATTTTGAGTTATTCTCTGTTTTTTAAAGAAGGGCGAAAAGAGTAGTAGGCCTTCTCTATCAGTGGGTCAGTCTCAAGCTTGTGTATTCTACTGATCCAACTCAATGATTAAGATTTGGAATTTTTTTTACCTATTTCGTTATTTGTTGGTAGGTGAAAAGAGCCAGTCCTACTATCTCATGTGTCAGTCCAGGTTCCAGAGCCAGTGTCTGCAGCACAGTTCTTCCTTCTGTCCTTACCAATTTGTTCTTTCTGCTTCAGGCTGCTGCTGGGATGTAAGAGTTAGTTAAAAAGTAGCATTTTCTTTTTTATCCAAACAAATAGATTTATATGCAACATTAGGGATTTTTTTTTTAAGTTCACTCATTTAATCCCATAAAATAAAATCCTGGCTGCGTTGAGCAGAAATAGAAAGTCAATCGTGAGCTGGCAGGGAAGGAAGGTGTGATTTAGGAGATTAACAGTTTTAAATATCTGAAAGGTGGGGAAATGAAACAAAGCCACTTGTAATTTTCCCTTCCATCCTGAGGTAGAGAGTGGCATGGACCGTATACCTGACCTCACTGTGCACTTTTCTGCCTTCCCCACTGTGTTGTGATCCAGTGGCTTGTGTTAGAAGTAGAGATTGCTTGACCTTACTATGGGATGCTGGGCATGTGTAGCAAAAGAAGGAAACAGTGTGTTACTGCATTACACCTCTATGGCTTTCCATAAAACTCTCACTCGGGATTATGATAATTTCAAATTCATCACAATCATATTGTCTTACCTAGGGTTTCATTGCTGTGACCAGACACCGTGACCAAGGCAACTCTTATAAGGACAACACTTAATTGGGGCTGGCTTACAGGTTCAATGGTTCAGTCCATTGTCATCAAGATGGGAACATGGTGGCATCCAGGCAGGCATGGCGCAGGCAGAGCTGAGAGTTCTACATCTTCATCTGAAGGCTGCTAACAGAATAGTGGCTTTCAGAAAGCTAGGACAAGGGTATTAAAGCCCACATCTACAAGGTTACCCCCTACTCCAACAAGGCCATGGCTCCCAATAGTGCCACTCCCTGGGCCAACCATATATGAACTATCACACATATGTAACTCTAAATATTATAAAGACTGATGAAAATATAATGAATGCAGCCTTAGGAAATTCTTCTAAGAATTCCAGCTTATAGTCTTAAGTCTCAGTAAGTTACATTGTTTCCATTTGTTTTTGTAGTTAAAGTAGTTTCAGGATTTCTTCACTGAGCCCTATTGATGAGGTTTTTGCACTTGTCATGAATCGTGGTAGCCTTCCACCTGTGCCTGCCTCATCTGGGGGAGGAAGCAGAAGACTATGATCCTCAAACCAGGACTCTTAACATCGTAGCCCTCACATGAAACACTCAAATCAGTAGTCTGTCACACACTGAAGTAAAACGGTGAAAGGGATTGATGTAGCTGAGGCCTCAAAGCTGACTCCCAGCTGTTCAGTTTCCCTGGCTTTTCTCTAAGGCTTGTTTGTAGGTAAGGCTGGTTTCATCACTGGCCACCCCCTTCTTTAGATGTCCCAGTAAGCTCACTGGATTGTGGTCTTTTCTGTTTGGGATCAGCTGTTATCCTAGCAGCTTGGCCTCGGATTTGAACCCTGGTCTTCTTATGAGGCCTGCCCATTCACAAGTCTCAGGCTTCCTCCTTGCCACCTTTACTCTGAATAGCTACATCCTGAGTCCTCCGTCCTGAGAGCTTGGGGCTATCTCATCACAGTGAACTGCCCTTGGCTGAGACCTTGACCTTCGTCTTCCTTTAGTAGTCTTTGAATCAGGGTTTCCACCTTCTGTTTCTCGGCTGGATTTGTTCCTCCTCTCTTAGTCTGACTTTGACTGGATTTCATGCCCCGTTGTATTCCTCGAGTCCACATTTTCTTTGGCTCTGGGTTTTCTTCATCTATCACTTAAAGGTTCTGAATCATTTTTGCTACAAGCATTCTTGCCAGGTCCAGAGGCCTGAAGAACTTTCCATACCTTTGTCTTCTAGCTCTTTGGCTTCTCCATTCCTCAGTCCTGGGTAATTTTCCATCAATCAACCTTTGTGTATGTCCCAGCCCAGCTATTGTTGGTTGCATTGCGGCATTTGCTTATCTATGGAAAAGGTTTGTGCCTGAATTGTTAGGATTAAATAACACATTGTATATTGCTAGGGTTACATGAAATACTATCACTGCTTGGCACATATATTGGCTCTAGTGTTTACAGATGGGGAGGGATATTGGGGTTCAAGGCCATCGAGCTCTGTATCACAGAGTCAGACTCCTCCCCGCCTCCCAAGTTCTTTTCTATAGGGAAATGATCACTGTCACCTGGCCCCTGGCCCTTTGTTGCTGGACACACAGATTGCTTGACTTAAGGTCATCTCAGTTTATGCAGCTATTGCGATTGAACACTGAATTAAGGAAGTCCAGACTACCATGTGAAGATTGGTATATGTTAATCTCTCCTCTGACATTAAGTAGGCTTTTCCTTCCCTGCCGTCTTTGATGTATCTTAAGCTTTGCCATGTGACTCTTCATTCTTCTACAGATCCTTTAAAAAAAAAAAAAAAGACCTCAGTACCTTTATAAACACCACCCCCAGCATTCTACAGGACTTCCATCTGCTCTTACTCCAGGAAGCTTATGCAGCTCCAATGGCACTTCATCCGAAAGCTTCCTGACATCCCTAGACTCACCTGCATCCTCTCACTTCCACACTCTCGGTTCTTTATGCAGTAGGATAGTTTTCCCATGGTGTTGTTCCATGCTATGCTTTCTATATGTTTGTCTTTAAAAAACAAAACAAAACCCACCACCAACAAAACAAAGATGTATTTCTGTCTTTAACCTCGTGTGCACACACACACACACACACACACACACACACACATTTGAGTGCAGGTACATGCAGAGGCCAGAAGAAGGTCTACGATCCACTGGAGCGGGGGTTACAGGCCATTGTGAGCCACCTGAATTGAGTTCTGGGAATCAAACTTGGGTCCTCTGGAAGAACAGTCTTAACTGCTGAGCCATTCTTTCCAGGTAGAGATCAAAGCAGGAGGGCCCTGAAAGGAAGTGTCTCTAATTTAATTTTTTTTTTAAAAAAGTTGAAGGCTCAAGTTTTATGAGTTAGAAATTACTTGCTAGCAGGTTTTCATGTAGCAGCTTGCTTTTAATAGCTTTGTCACCCAGGAGCTGACTGTGTGTGGTCATTTTTATGAGCCTTTCAGTTAGAGGATTAATGAGTATTCTAACTGTTGATGACGTAGAGTGTGCTTTGGAGTGTCTTTGTATGATTCTGTGATATTTTTGAAAGACCTTGCTATGTATTTCAGAGTGTAGTGTGGGCTTCTCCAAGAGTAATTTGGGGGTACTACAGGAGTGTGGTGTGAGGAGTCCTTAAGGGTGTGATTAAAGCTGTCTTAACAAGTCCAGCTACTGATGAGCCATTGTTCTAAAAGTTGTTAATAAGCCCAAAAAACACAAATAGTAAAATATATTGTATTTATTAAAAGTGTGAACTAATGGAAAAATTACAGTATAACATTTTTGTAATTGTAAAAGGGAAAAAGATCCTACAGATTAATACAAGAATTCTGTGTAGGACTGAGAAAGTTAGTTTTAAATAAGCTGAAGTACAAGAGTGAGTTTTAGACAAATCAAAAACTCTGAGGGGTCTGTCTCTAGATTCTTTTTTGAGAATATCTTTTCTGAATTTGTCTAAATTATACTTGAATATTATTTTTAACCATTTATTTCTAACATTTTAAAAATTTATT
This sequence comes from Mus musculus, assembly GCF_000001635.26. Lineage (NCBI taxonomy): Eukaryota > Metazoa > Chordata > Mammalia > Rodentia > Muridae > Mus > Mus musculus. The sequence goes on along the minus strand of NC_000068.7, from coordinate 65,147,084 downwards.
TATTTTAGCTTATATGTATGAGTGTTTTGCTCACAGGTATATCTTAGTTCCATATACATGCCTGGTGCCTTTGGAGGTCAGGAAAGATTGTCCATAAGTCCTCTAGAACTGGAGTTGTGCACCGTTGTGAGCTGCTGCATGGGTACTGGGAATAAAGCCCTGGGCCTCTGCAAGAGCAACAAGTGTTCTTAACTGCTTATCCATCTTCTAGCCAGCAAACGTATTTTGATGGCATGATTGCCCATGCATTTGGTGCAGAAAACATTATTGGCATCAGAACGTAATACGTATGAAGAGTATATTTGTGCTTTACTTTTCAAAAGAATTTCTCTCCTAAAGTATACCTACCCTATCTGCGGGAAGATGTTTCAAGATCTCTTGTCACATTTCTGATACAAGAGTATGTCTGAAATGTTCCCTTCATGAACATGGGCATGTATAACTTTACCTGCAGAAGAATGCCTTTGTGTGTCCACTGGTTTTCCCTAGAGCTTATTCTGGTTTGGAACACAGTGACGTTGGGGCAGTAATCAATGATGCTAAGGGGAGAGCAAAGACACATTATCCTGACTTAGCATGGCAGCTTTAGTGAATACCGGAGTTTAGTGATGCCATGTCCATCTGTCTCTGCTATCTTCTCCCCTTGCTTATGTTGATGGTAGCTGTAGTCTGATTGAAAACTCTAGCCATTTCTGTCTGCAATAAAATAGCTTGGATGATGGAAGGAAGGAGGAACTAGAATATTTGTCTATAACATGTAGTGTGTGTGTGTGCACGCATGTGTGTTTGCGTGTGCATGCACTTGGGTGTATGCGCCTATGTGCAGGTATCCCACCGAGTTGCTCTTTTCACTGTTGCTGTCCTTAACTGCTCAAGTGAGCATGGGAGGCTGCTGCACTCAGGGATGAGATACCCTGGTGCTTGGGGAAAGTTCCTTTTTTGTTTTTGAGACAGTGTTTCAGTCTGTAAAACAAACTGATCTCTGCTCACATTCCTCCTGCAGCTGCCTCCCAGGAGAAAGTTCTATATCTTTAACCAAAATGTCCAGTTTGGGAGATTGATGAACGTTTCCCATTGAGGATGTGGCTGGGGGTGGGGGTGGGGTGGGGGGGCATCCTATGCTGTACTAGCAACCCTCTTCTTCAACAGGGAGGAAGGAAAGGCCACCGTGTATAACAAGCCTGGAGACAGCCCTTCATTATACAAGTAGACATTTGTTTTGATATGATTGAATCTTCGGATACCATGCCTGCCAACAAAGGCAACATTGCCCTTAAGTAGAAACCCCAGCATGAAAATTACACTTTGCTTCATAGCTTAGTGTGTGACCTCAAGGTTTTTGTGTTAAATAACCCAGAGATATTTCATATAAAACCTGTGGCCCTATTCCCTTGGTCAGTGCCACTAAGAGCAGTTCAGACTGGTACAGGGCGGATCAGCAGCCAACCCAGGAGTATTTACATGGAGTAGAGTGCCACCTATTGGAAGTGAGTAGACTAAGAAAAGTGACAGGCTACACCATTGTGAGTCAGTTTTTGTTAAAATGCGTATGGATCAGAATTAAAAACTTCACATTATAGTTGTACTTATTAAAAACTGCTAAATAGAGCCATGTTTGTCGCCAGTACTTGGGAGTCAGATGTTGGGGGATCAGAAGTTTGTAGGGGAATCAAAGTCACCTTCAGAGAAATAGCAAGTTTGTGGTCAACAGTTAACGAGACCCTGTCACCAAAGGACAAGCAAAACAACAACAAAGCAACCACCCAAACAAAAAACAGATGTTTTTCCAGGCTGGTTTGGTCAGTGTCTGAGTTAGGGTTTCCATTTTCACCGTAAAACACCATGACCAACAAAACGGCATAGGGAGGAACGGGTTTGTTTGACCTACAGTTCCGTATTACTGCTCATCATGAAAGGAAATCAGGACAGGAACTCAAGCTGGACAGGGACCTGGAGGCAGGAGCTGATGCAGGGGCCATGGAAGAGTACTACTGACTGGCTTGCTTCTCAAGGATGGCTTAGCCTGATTTCTTATAGAACCCCATAGAACTTCTACCATATGCTCAGGGATGACACCACCCACTACGAGCTGGGCCCTCCACCATCAGTCACTAATTAAGAAGATATCCTACAGGTTTACTGTACATCTTAACCTTTTATTGATTTTTTTGTTTTACCTCATGCATCCAAATCAGCTTGTCTCCTTGTCTCTATGTATCTGCTATCTGTCCTAGAATCCCCCCAAAACAAAACAAAACAAAAAAATAAAATACAAAGCATAAAAAAAAAAAATCTCATTGTGGATGTTGTAGTGTGTCATGGTGTGTCCCATAGCATTCCCTTTTGTCTATACATCTTTACCACTAGGTTCATTGCAATGAGTCTGGTTCAAGACCTCTGGCTTCTAATATAGCATCAATACTGGATCCTCCCAGGGACTCCTCAGATAACCTGTTGTTATGGAGATACTGCAGCTTTGGATCTGTGGGGCTGGCCCTTTCCTCTGCCCCAGTGGCTCATAGATGAGGAGGATGAGTGGGCCTGCAGCTGGGTCTTACCAAGGTATTTCCTTAATCAAGGCTCCCTCTTTTGACATGACGTTAGCTTGTTTCAACTTGACATAAAACCAGACAGCACAGTCAGAAACCCACTCCCTATTTGGTCCTTTTAATTCTTTACCATGGAGTGACTATAAATTCTGAGCTATAAATTCCCATAATGGAAGCTGAGTTAGTTGTCTTTGTAGGAGTCTTCACCAAAGACCAGCCTTGGCTTGGAGAGGGGTTCTGAGGAGGCAATATTTGAGAGCAGTGAAACAAACAACTCAAACCTAAATGGCAGGTGACAGCTGACAGCCAGCCTTGTAGTCTGCTCAAGAGGGCTCCCTAGACAGCTCTCTTACATAGCTCTGGGCTCTGTAGTTCCTCCAAATAAGTTTCTGCTCAAGACAGCTCTATGTAGAGATGGCTCTCTCATGCTAGAAAAAAAAAGTTCTAAAATCTCTCTGGATAGCTCAAGAATTTTCCCATAAAAGTCAGAAAAGCTGCTATAAAAATTCTTGGATATTTTAGGAATAATTCTAAAAGAGCTATGTTAGCTCTCTAAGTAATTCTTGGGATTTCTGACCAAGGTCAAAAATCCTCTTAGAAAAATTCTGAAAGAGGTACTCTAAATGAGCTATGTTTGCTCTTCATGGATTTTCGGACCAAAACCAGAAATACTGTTAGAAAACATTCTTAAAAAGCTGTGTTTACTCTCCAGAGATCTCTAAAACAGCTCAGCTCTCGAAAGAGAAAATTCTAAAAAAGAAAAAAAAAAAAACCCAAAACTATCACTCACTTGCTGGTTCATCTTATGCAGACCAACAGCCCAGTCTTTTATGTATATATCAGTTCAGTCACTTACTCCAGGTTCCCACTTGATCAGCCCATGAATCAGTATCCCATGACCATAGCCTCTTAAGAATCTTGGGAAAAGGACCACAAGCAATTTTTTTTTTTTACATTGCAAAAACATTCAGGAATCTGCCTGACTTTGTTAAGCAGAGACAATGAGGCAGCTTGATGGGACCCCGCCCTGAACTTACCATTCCTACCACCCCTGGCCCTGGCCCTAAACTCTCTCTGTCCCAGGCTGACCCTGAACTCAGGAATCTGCCTGCCCTTGTAATAAGCACGAACAAAAACTCGGGTGGCATTTTGCTAGTATCCTTCTGACAAGCTGGCTCATAGTCCATCTCCCCCTGTTCTTGTGGATCTATGAAGCTCCTTATACAATTCATATTTCATCCTTCTATATCGCATAGTTGAGAAATTATATAGTTTTGAACTCCTGCTTTTAGAGTTCTTTCCCACAGCCTTAAAGGGCTGTCCTGAAAGTTTTACCATTCTTGCTAAGGACATGAATACACACCCGACTCCTGGACTCACTGTTTCTAACTATCATGGAGTCATTAACATTGGCAGAGAGAACATTCTCTAATAACCTTGGCAGGGAGAGTACTTCCCCAAGGAGGAACATGAATTTAAAAAAAAATACGTATTTTATACATACAACCCTTATATCCACAGCAACCATCCACACTTGTGGAAGCCTGCTGGCTATGTTTCAGGGGCAGCAACCATGTCATGCTGCCCCTTATATGGCCAAGCAGGACTCACTCCCTCACTCCATTAGTTTCTAACTAAGGCCTCCTGTGTCTCCTTTTCTACTATCGAGCTCTGATTTCCTTTATAGACACGATTCCTAATTCTACTGATAGTGACTGCTTTATGACATTTTCTCCCCGTCTTTGAAGAAAAAGCATATGATTTCCTCTGAGAATCAATGTCGTATTTATAGGGCTTTTTATCTGAGAAAAGCTCTCAAAAGACCTGCTCTGCTCTGTCTCTTGGAGATTGAAAGTTCAGTCGGGCTGATAATGAAGACAAACCATATCACAACTCTGTGGGAGTGGGGAGGGTGGGTGTGGTTGGTATATTTTCTGAGTATATTCTTTTTTGTTGTTTAATTGTTTTTTTGTTTGTTTGTGTTTTGGTGTGGTGGCTTATTTAGATGCATGTGTTGCTGTTGCAACAGGATCTTTGTCTGTAGCCCAGGTTGGCTCTGAATTCCTAATCCTCCTGCTTCAGCTTCTCTAGGTCTGGAATGCACTTGGCAGCTGGAATAGATTTCTTCTTATATGGAAGGGTTTTTCATTTCTTAAATAAAGGTCATTATTTCTAACTTGTTCTGGAAATAGCATTTAAAGTAAATGATGGAGTAGACCACCGTATAAAATGATGGTTTTCCAGGAGAAAACTCTGTTTACTCCTTGTCTATTTTTAATATTTGATATGAAATCATTTCACAGTGTTCAAGTGTTAGCTATCTTCACATCTTGCTGCTTAGTGTTTGTCTCCTGCAGAACATCCGAAAGCACGTTATTAAGTGGCTAGGGAGCATATGCACTGAACTGCCATGGCCTCACTGATGTGCGCAGTGGTCTCTTCCCCCACTTATCACCACAGCACTGTGAGTTCTGATTTATCGCATTGCCAGGTTGCAACATTACTTGCAGACATTTATACAATGATTTCCTGGAAGGAATACTTAAAATTTTTTAAAGCAGCTAATTAAAAAATGTCTTCAAAAAAACTCTCTTTGACATGAAGAAATCCCTAGTAAAGCATTCTCAAATCCAGGATGAAATGTCTTCTCCATGTTGGATGCAGAAAAGTGTTCAGTGTTCCATTTCTGAGTTCCTTTGGTTCGGGAAGAGTTCGCACAGCACAGATCTTACTCAGTTGTTGGCAAGGCAGAGAAACAACACAACTTGGATTTGAGGATTTGTTGAAATTGCATAAGATACATTGTTAGAGACTAGGGCAGATTAGAAAAAGCACACATAAGAAGAATCTTACTTGTTCTTTAGGTGTAAGGCAGTGTATCAGTTCACTTATTGTTGGGTGTTCCCGTTTTCTAGGGTGTTCCTGTAAGTGCCCTTTATCCCTGAGTCATTACTTTTGCTCTCAGCTGCCCCAGATTGAATAAAAAATTACCTAGGCACCCTGTGGGCAAGTGGCCTTGTTTAAGCATGTGCAGGCTTGGAAATCCACCTATGTCATTTTTAGACTGTTCGTGAAGCCCTTTACTGCATTGTGGCCTGAATCTTTTGATATCCAGCTGGATCTTTGAAACACAGAAATAGAAGCTCTAGCCATCCATTATCAAAACCAGGTTAAGATTACTACTACTCTGTGTCCCAGATACAGCAAGGGTCTCAGAGGATTTAGGAAAGATTTGATGAAGCCTTTGATCTGTGTGATAAAACTATGTCATAAAGCAGCTATCCTGTTCTAAACAGTCGTTTCACCACTATGGACACTACTTTGAGTCATGAGGATGCTAAATATAGAATCAGACAAATCCTAATCCAAATGATTACTATGGGTGGTAAATATACTATGATTTCTTAAACCTCATTTGTTTCATTTGTAAAGTCACGGAGTAGGAATAGCTTTCATGGTAGATCTGAGCTCATATGCAATGATAGAAAGGAATTAAATATAAAAGGTGATTTTTTTGGTTGTTGTTTATGAAAAGTTGGAAATCTCACAGGGATTTCTTTATGTCAAAGAGAGTTTTTTTGAAGACATTTTTTTAATTAGCTGCTTTTAAAAAATTTAAGTATTCCTTCCAGGAAATCATTGTATAAATGTCTGCAAGTAATGTTGCAACCTGGTAATGCGATAAATCAGAACTCACAGTGCTGTGGTGACAAGTGGGGGAAGAGACCACTGCGCACATCAGTGAGGCCATGGCAGTTCAGTGCATATGCTCCCTAGCCACTTAATAACGTGCTTTGGGGTGTTCTTTCTACAGGAGGATGGCTCTTTCCCTGGCAGTAGTAATTATGGCCAGACCTGCTCCCTAACTGTTATCAGTCCTGTCATATGAGGACAATTATTCTTAAGCCAAGATTGTTGTCTTTGGCAAAAGTGCTTTGGCATTCAGGTGGATAATCCTCATCTATATTTAAGGGCTGACTTCATTTTCTGTGGGAGCAGTGTGTATGATTGCCCACAGCGCCTGCTTCAGAGTTGGAGTCCTGCCATTTAGTGTTGCGGCTCCTTTGTGACAGGGCTACATTGTGATTCCCATCTTTCTGGTTGAGGGAAACTCTGCAGTGGTTTAGCGTCAAACACTGAACCTTCTCTTATATATTTTAACCATTTAAACTGGTCTGAAGCTACATTTGTAAAAGATAATAGCCTCCTTTACTGTTAATGGCACAGCTGTATATAAAACAAGGTCACTACACAAATTTGTTAAAGTTTTCAATTCATATTTTTTTCCTAGAATATGTAACTCTCCCTTCTTATACCAGCCAGTGCACACAGATCTCAATGGTGTTATGTGGTGTGTGTGTGTGTGTGTATCTGTGGTGTGTATGTATGTATGTATGTATGTATGTATGTTTGTGTGTACTGTGTGTGTATCTGTGGTGTGTATGTGTATGTATGAGTGTGTGTGTGTGTGTGTGTGTGTGTGTGTGCGTGTGCGTGTGTGTGTGTGTGTGCTCTATGTGAGTATCTGTGGTGTGTGCATGTATGAGTGTTTGTGTGTGTGTGTGTGTGTGTTAACAGAGCTATTCAAATGGTGTTGTCCAGAAGGAAATAAGCACCGACTAGTTGTCACATATTAGCACAGCCTTCTTTCATTGCTTCCACTCACTTCCTGGGAAGAAAACTGCTAAGCTGGGGTCTTGCCAGAGAGTTGTTTACATATAGCTTATACATGGATTGTAGATAAGGTCTGGGCGGAATTGGCCAGAGCCCCTCTCAGAGTTCCAAAGGGATATATAGTCCCCTTAGTGACTTTATGTAAATTCTCAATTTTCTCATCCCCCACCCCCTTACTCTTTCTCTTTCTCTCCCTGCTCAATAGTTAATCCAGGCCTCCACACTGCCAACATTTGAGGTGTATGATAAGCTTCCCACATAAATTTTTGCTATAGCCTTCTAACTGTTCTTACAAGCTTTTAAATCTTACTCTATAAAATCTCAGGTCTTTCCCCAAGAAAGTTTTAGAAATACTATAGGATTACTGTTTTTTACATACTCTGCATCCAGCGCCTCAGAGCCTTGGCATTCCAGGGAGAACTGACAAGTGAACTTCTCCCAGATAACTGGTTCTCTCCGAGTCTGTTTTAAGGCCATTTTCCAATTAAGACATTTCCTCACACTCTCTCCACTCCAGCATTTACAGATGGGAGTCTGTATATTCTTTTTGTTTAGTAAATCTTGAAATCCAGGCTTTGCAAAATGAAGCCTGAAGTCACTCATTGACTTAGACACTCGTTGTGTGATAGAACGCTGCTTGCACCAGGGAAAGAGGAAGAAAGAGTGCCATTACAAACGTAGCTCTTGTGAGATGGGGAAGTGTAAGGCCCTGGGTTCAGCACACAGCTTGGGGGGCGGGGGTGTGGGGGGGTGGAGGTTGCACAGGTACTGCAATGATCTGAGTATGAAGCCAAGCTGAGCATAGCGGGTAGTTTGAAGATAAAGGTAAAGTGACATCTCCCCTTAGGTTCACATGGGGACAACTGGGCCTTCAGCTTTCCTACAGGAGACTTGTCTCTCTCTCAAAACTACATCACGGACCTGGGGCCACAGTGAGATCACACGGTGGTAGGCTGAGGCGCGGCATTAAGCAGGTGTGCTGAACTTGATATGGAACAGTGAACTGTGAGTTTCCTGGCCTCGTTTTCCTGTCAAGCTCCTGAAAGCTAATAGCTAGGTTCAAGTTGAACTACTAGAAAATCATTTTTACTGGCATTTACATTTTCCCCCAAAGAGGAGGGTGGCTGGTCACAGATTTCCCTACAGTGAAGTCTCTGGTGCCCCATCTCCGCCCATGAAATAAAAACCAGGACTTCTGTGTGTTGTTTTAATGTCTTTGTGTTAAGTGGGAATGTTTTAGGATCACCAGGCATTGGAGGAAAATGTGATACAAAAGGTTTTTTAAATTCACTTTCCTAAAGGACAGGCCATTAAGAAAGACAAGAGCACTGTGTTCTGATGAAAGCTTAGTTGTGTGTTGACAGTTGGTACCCATGGAAAGAGAAGCTCCAAACTGAGAAGTACCCTGAATGCCAAGCTGGCTATGCAGGAATACTATTCAAGTTTTTTCCTGTATAAAGATTAGTCCTGCATTTTCCTGTTGGTCTTTCTTTGATATTATATCAAACACTTACTTCCAATACACAAGGGCCCATAAACTTTTTGTATCAAAGGCCACATAAAAGTCTTAGGCGTTGTAAGCCATATAATCCTACCTACCACTGTAACAAAAAGAAAAAAGCAGCCTGAGACATTGTAGAAACAATAGGCAGGATACACCCTAAAGATCTCAACTTAAAAAGCAGAAATTAGGAAGCAGGAATAGTATCACCCAGCTGTAATCCTGGCACTAGGGAGGCTGAGGCAGGAGAGTCACAAATCTGAGGCCTGGAGGTGGATGCATAGTGAGGTGAGGTCAGCCTAGGCTTGGATTAGATTGCAAGTGGTCTGCAGTATTGCTGACATGTGCTCCAGTCTGTCAGATATTAGATCTGTCAGGACAAGTATGTCATTGTATTGTGCAATGACAGCAAACCCTAGGAAATACTAAATAAGTATGCTTTGAATAATTTAAGAATCCACAGAATTCATTAAAAATGTGAGGGTCAATATATATTTGTTTGCTAATAAACCACACACACACACACACACAAACACACACAGACACACAAACACACAAAACCGCAAAAGGCTGTACTTTGTTCTATGAGAACTTTGCAATGTAGCCAATTTATGAGCTAAGGAATGCAAGTTATATTATTAAGGATTGTTTCCTAACCCGAGTGACTATTCTTGGATAAGGAAGGACATAAACTGACAAATAAAAATCTGTAGAAAATTGTTAAACCAGTGCCAGCATCTAATACCTAAAGCATTCTAACCACTGCCTTTAATCTGTTAGGATTTTGTCTTTCTGATTATCAGATATTTAAGTTGCCACAGCTCTTTTTTTTTTTTCCTATTGTATCCATTTATTTATTTTTCTTCTCTTATTGTTCTATGTAAAAGCCAATCATTATATATATTTTTAAATATTTTTTATTATGTATTTTCCTCAATTACATTTCCAATGCTATCCCAAAAGTCCCCCATACCCTCCCCCACCACTTCCCTACCCACCCATTCCCATTTTTTGGCCCTGGCGTTCCCCTGTACTGGGTACATATAAAGTTTGTGTGTCCAATGGGCCTCTCTTTCCAGTGATGGCCGACTAGGCCATCTTTTGATACATATGCAGCTAGAGACAAGAGCTCCGGGGTACTGGTTAGTTCATAATGTTGTTCCACCTACAGGGTTGCAGATCCCTTTAGCTCCTTGGGTGCTTTCTCTAGCTCCTCCATTGGGAGCCCTGTGATCCATCCAATAGCTGACTGTGATCATCAACTTCTGTGTTTGCTAGGCCCCAGCATAGTCTCACAAGAGACAGCTATATCTGGGTCCTTTCAGCAAAATCTTGCTAGTGTATGCAATGGTGTCAGCGTTTGGAAGCTGATTATGGGGTGGATCCCTGGATATGGCAGTCTCTAGATGGTCCATCCTTTTGTCACAGCTCCAAACTTTGTCTCTATAATTCCTTCCATGGGTGTTTTGTTCCCAATTCTAAGAAGGGGCACAGTGTCCACACTTTGGTCTTCATTCTTCTTTGAGTTTCATGCGTTTAGCAAATTGTATCTTATATCTTGGGTATCCTAAGTTTTGGGCTAATATCCACTTATCAGTGAGTACATATTGTGTGAGTTCCTTTGTGATTGTGTTACCTCACTCAGGATGTTGCCACAGCTCTTATTTTGTTTATGTCTTATTTTATTATGTTTTGTTTATGCCTTGCTTTATGTCTTGAAGACAAACAAGGAGCAGAGTAGAATTCTGAAAACAGTTAAGTTTCACAGTCTGTTGAGTTGATCTCTTAAAACCATCATTGTTCGTGTCTTTCAGTAAGCCAATGATGGACTTGCTCGTGTTCCTCTGTGCTCAGTATCACTTAAATCCGTCAAGTCACACAATTGATTTGCTCTCTGCTGAAGAGAACCTTATCAAATTTAAGCCAAACACACCAATAGGAATGCTGGATGTAGAGAAGGTAATTTTAAAGCCAAAATCTCTGGATAAGAAAAAGCCTACACCTATAATCCCAGAGGTAAGGGTTCTGTCACAGATTTTGATGTTCTTATGTTTGAAATACTCAGTTTTTAGTCAATGTTTATTATTCACATATATGAAAAGAACTAAATTTCTGGTCTGGATACATGGAACAATAATGTTTTCCTAAAACCACTTGGTTTGTCATCAACTGGTTATTCATTCTTGGGTTAACTAGAATTGTGGGAACAATTTAGATATCAAGTTCTCTAAAAGTGAGTGGATTGACTACATCAGGGTCTGATAAAAACCCACGTGCTATATATTAAAAGTTCTATATTTAAGCAATATTTTAAATTTTAATATCATATTTAATATCATATTTAAATTCTGTGTATTTGGTAAGTCACTAATTTTACATACACCCAGATCACAGTTTGTTCAGAGGCCCGGGGAGGACATAGAATGTCCTTCTTCATCTGACTTACTCCACTGAGGAGGAATCTTTCTCTGAACCTGGAGCTATTGTTTTTGAGCTATTCTGGCAGCAAGCACCAGGTCTCCTCTTGTCTCTGGTCCCCACAATACTAGGGCTGTAGGCATTTGTGAAACCATGCCTACATGAATCATGGTTGTGTAGTGGGCCCTCTTAACCACCAAGGCATCTGCTCACATCCTTATCTTTTTAATGTGTTAACCGGAACCTTTGAGCAATAGTGATACTAGTTTATTCAAATGATACTCTTCACATCTTTATTTATTCTGTACTTGACCAAACTGAGGACCTCATCCTTGATAGGTAAACATTCCTCCAGTGCGCTGATAGCCATAGCACTTGGTTTCTTTTCTCCTGAAGTTATTGCTAAAACAATACGGGTTTAGAAGTTTATGACTTCAAAAACTTCTGAGTTATGAACATCAACCATTTTTGTAAAATATAAAAACTTTGATGCATTGAATACCACCAGTTCACTTCCATTTGACTGGAATACATAAATTCTGCCAACGTCTTCATAGTGTTTATAAGCATTTAATAAAAATGTTGACAGGGATTTAATGATAAAACACTGGCTTTAATATTTGATTGAATGTTTAAAAATTAATAAGACAGTGGTCTGTCTTCTGTCTAGGTATGAACTTATCTGCTGCATGCACATGCTATTGAACCATATTGGAGCAATTTTATTTGTGTAGCCAATAGATTGTCATTCTCATGAGCCCCTAAGTTACAGGATTTTAACTTTTAAGAATGAACATCATTGAGGATCTGAAATCTGTTCATTTAATGTTGCAGAGTTCCATTTTTAATGGGTTTAATCCAGTTATATCAAAATAGGGAAACACTTGAAAGAGTGCAAATAATTTTGAAATTACTAGTATTATGTCTAATTGAGGATGGTTTTGCTGTTCTTTACCATTACATTAGAGTTAACTAGAAGGTTAATAGTACCACAATAAACATCAATGACAATATGTTGTAGTCACTTCCTGATAACTGACCCTGCGCAAGGCATGGCGTTCCACTCTTAGTATGGTTGATCCCATTGATTATAAGGATAGTAGTTTTCAAAATGCCATTTTTTAAATTGCAGCTATTGACAGGTTATCAAAAGACAAACATTCTTTAAAGGACAACATAAAGCATAGATATTATTATTGTATGCATTTGATAATTTAAAAATATTTTAAGACAGCGTAACAACTTTAGTAATACTGTAACAGATGAGCCTTTGTTTCTGTTGACTTTAAATATGCTTTCATATTTTACTCTCAAGAATTTTAGCCAGGTGGTGGTAATGCATGCCTTTAATCCCAGCACTTAGGAGGCAGAGGCAGGTGGATCTCTGAGGTTGAGGCCAGCCCTGTCTACAGAGCGAGTTCCAGGTCAGTTAGGGCAAACACAGAATTCCTGTCTCACCCCTGCCCTAAAGTTTAAATAATTAAGTAAGTAAGTAAATAAATAAATAAACACACACACACACACACACATACTTAATAGAATTTTGAATTTGAATATTAAAAACAAAAAACAAAGTAAGCTAGGTTTTGTTCACAACTGTAATCCCAGGTACTTAGTAGGCTGTGATAAAAGGGTCAGAGTTCCCAGGCCTACCTTGACTGTAGATGGAGTTCAAGTTCAGCCAGGATAACTTAATTAAAACTCGGAATCAAAATGAAAATTAGAGAACCAGGGGCAAAACTTAGTAGTTGAGTGCTTGACTTACAAGTATAAAACGATACATTTAATCCCCAGGACCATTAAAAATAATCAAAACAAAAACACCTAATGTTTGTTACCTTAGAATTTGTTTTAAAATTAGGTTATAGCACTAATAAAAAAGAAAATTTCACACCGGAAGAAGATAGAAAGAGGAGTTTGCTGAATGAGCATAAAGCCTTGAGTAACACGTAGCTCTTGGTGGCATTACACAGAATTTGTTTTACTTAGCAACCTGTGGGTGAGGTGTGACTGTGGTTTTAATTTCATGTGCCACAGAATCGAGAGTCGGTTATTCTAGGTGTTCTTCTAGATGTGGAAATATTATTTTGGTAAATGAATTATGTTGTAACTGTGTATCATAATTTACGTTTCAGAAAACTGTGAGAGTAGTGATCAACTTTAAGAAAACACAGAAGACCATAGTGAGAGTTAGTCCCCACGCACCCCTTCAAGATCTTGCTCCCATCATATGCAGTAAATGTGAGTTTGATCCGTTGCATACCGTGCTGTTGAAGGATTACCAGGCTCAGGAGCCCCTCGACTTGACAAAATCTCTTAATGACTTGGGACTAAGAGAGTTATATGCCATGGATATCAGCAGAGGTAAGTGGACTTTCCCCCCCTCAGTGTGTGTGTGTGTGTGTGTGTGTGTGTGTGTGTGTGTGTGTATTCCTGCAGATAAGTGCTCACAACTTCATAATACCAAGGATTTAATGGATCAGTCATATAGATAGAAATAAATATATCGTAATGGGAGTAATAAAATAATTGAATCAGAATAGGTAAATCAAACCAAGTGTACAGTTTAACCTGAGAGCAGTTATTGTAATGGAAAGAAAAGTCAGACTTCTTAGCTGTTACCATATTTTATATTTTTCTGCCAACCTAGGAATTCTTTTGGTAGCATTGCATTTTTTTTTATTAGTCTTCATTTTTATGATGGGGTCTCATCAGGATGCCCATCTTGGGCTTGAACCTCTGAGCTCAAGAAGTTCTCCCATCGGAGCTGATTTCAGTAATTTAGGATGACAGGCTTGTGCCCCTTGTCCAGTTTATTTGGGGGTGGTGGTGGTTGAATTTAACTTAATTTCTTGTGCCTTTTCGATTTAAACAAAGTCAGTATTTAAATGCAAGCCTGCTACTGTTCAAATAAAACAGTTGTTAGCTTATGAAGACTCCATATAAATTTTGTATGAGGCTTTGCTGTCATTCAAATTTGAAGAATTTTTTTTTCAAAATTCTTTTCTGAGATCAACATAGGTCAGCATCCAAAGTAAGCTTGTGTATTAAATGAATCAGAAATACTTCCACAACATTTCCAGATTGCAGAGTTTTTATTCGTACAGAGGAGACATGTTAAAATGTGGAGATATCAAATGAAATTGGGGTTTTTTTTTTGTTTGTTTTGTTTTGGTAACCCATAGACTAGTTAAGTTTAGATATTCAGTGTGAATCTCTTTCATTGGAGGAATTAAGAGTTTTATGGAGGAGACAGTTAATGCACACTGCAGAGAGAGTTTCAGACATTATTCTGAGGTCATGGTATGGTGTAATTCATAGACTACTGTTTTGACTCGGTGATATTTAATAGTTAATGGACATCAATCATCACAGTCATTTACCCTTTTTCACTCCCTCTTGCTGTAGCCCCCTCTGCCACTGCCTTCAGTAAGTCATCTTTCCAAGGTAAGATCCAAGAATCAGAAGAGACTTAAATTATGACACAAAATTGGGAAGATTAAAATTGAAATTCTCATCTTTTTTTTTTTTTTAAAGAACATTACTAACACATGTATCCTGTAAGAGATTTTAACTTAGAAAATCATGGGGGTTTATTTCCTTAAAAAAAATAAATAAAGGTTCTACCTTCTTTGATTTCTGGCTCAAATTATACTAATTTCATTTCAATAGAATACTGATAAATGATGTCATTCTAGACCTGGGAGTAGATCCACAATTCTAGCACTTGGGGAGGCAAGGCAAGAGGATTCTACATTCAAGGTTAACTTGAGCTATCTAGGAGAAAAAAATTCCCAGACACTGAAAACAATAGAGTAAATAATACGTTGCTAAACGTGTGGGAAACTGGACTTGCTACCTCGTCTAGAAGAAAATGACTTTGGAAGGCGTGTGCGTGGCTCCTGGCATGAATGGATCACCTTGGCAGTGCTGTGGAAGGGATTGATTGAATTTATTCTCAGCGAGCAGCAACTGGGAGAGGTGGCACTTGCAGTTTTGTCACAACAGTTTTTTTCCCCACCATTTAGATTTTGTCTGAATTTTGTAATGGCATAAAAATTTTATGTTACAGTTATTAGGTTTAAAGGTTTATAAAGGAATTTAATGCTGTGTGTAAAAAATCTTTTACATGAAATTTCTGGAAGGAAGTGCATAAGATGTTTAATAGTGATTAGCTTTGAGTGGTTGGGCTAGGAGCAAATTTTCATATTTCTTTATAGTTAATAATGAATATATATATATATATTACTTTCATAGGGAAATTTTATTAAAATTATTCAATAATAGAATCTGGGGGTCTTTTTTCCTCCAGTTAAAAAAAGGATAGGCCCAGGGCACTGATTTGTGTAAAGGTAGCTTTATTTTCTTGATGTAATTGTCATCTCAGAGGCTAACTTCTGCATAAGCTCACCCTGTCTAGTTCTTTGTCTCTAGGTGGCTGGTTCAACTCAGCTGTTCTGCTCAAACTCCTCTCTAAGCTGACTGGTTCAATCTGGCTTCTCTCGGCTTCTCACTGAATTGCTCTGCTTGGCTTCAAACTAGCTGGCAGTCTGTTCTAATCTTCTGGTGCCTTCTCATTCTCTATCTTGAACTGACTCTCCTGACCTATGTCAAACTGCATGAACTCAGGAATGAACTCACCTCCACAGCACTGCCTCCTGTGCTGTCTGGCTGAACTAAACTCGACTGACTGAACAGAACTGGCTCACTCTCTCTTGCTGGACTGCTCTTAAACAGCTTCTCTTTCTTGTCTGTTCTCGTGAGGGTGGGGAGGACGCCATCTCTGACTCATTCTGTCAAATCCTTCTTTGACTTCTCACTTTGTCTGCCCCTCAATTAGACTTCACTTTCAACAATAGCTGTTTGCTTCTACACACTAGCATTACATTATTTGGGATTAAAGGTGTATACTAAAGGTCTATATTCCAGCCAGAACAACCCTGTTGCTGGATTAAAATTCCTCTACAGATTTGTATATTTGCTACTGCCCTATGTAAAAGCAAAGCTTGTTAATGTACATATTACATGTTGCCAGGTTCTTCTGACTAAGCCCACATGAGCAAGTATATGCTGATTTACTCTTAGTGTCTATCACGGGCTAGCCTAATCAAAGGAGTTAAAAATCGATATCATCTTAAAATATACCCTGGCAGAGAATCAAAAAACAGGTTCTTTAACTCTGACTGTTAATCCAAGGTGGCAAGCTTCTAGAGAAAATAGCTTTTTATATTTCTGTGTTCTACTTCTATAATGGGAGTCAAGAAATGGTAACAAATGGTCTTTGCTTCCTTCCAGAAACAATGCTTATACTTGGCTTGCTCCTAACCACAGTCCGTGATCTTCTTAGGCTCAACTTTAAGGTTTTATCCATTGACGTCTAATGTCTGTTCTGGCCTGACCTGAATGGGGTTTTTCAGAGACTTAAGTGCATGTGAAGAAACTTCAGGGACTAGAGTTGTGGGGTCAAGAGAGCTCATTTACAGTGTCAGAGTCCAGCAGGTCTATCCAAACCATGCGTGTTTTTACCCCTTGATTTGGTGGGATGTCATCAGAAGCCTTTAGACTCTGTGTGCTGGGACTTTCTCGTCTAGAATGAGGAAGCTACAGCGCTTGAGCTGTTTTCCATAATGAAGACAGGTTTTCACTTGTCTTAGTGTTTAACTCTGACGCTTAGCGATCTGCACACATGATTTTAATTGAAGAGGGATGCGGCTGACGTAGTGTGGAGGGTGATCAGGTACAGGAAAGCATCCTCTGACATATTCTGGCTACACTAACTGAATGGATGTATGAAGTTGCAAGTTATTCAAATCTCAGGCAGCTTAATGACTTAAATGTGAATGCAATGCTGAAATTTTTTGTTGTTTTTTTTACATTTGTAACTGACATATTCCAGTTTGGGGGAAAATAGCTCAGAATGAAGCTTTTATTTCTTCTTTCACAGAGGTGTTCTCAGAAATACAACAAACTTTTAGCCTTGAAGCCCTATGGTCCTCACTGTTCCTTGTTAGCCTTAGGAAGGCCCTTGTGCCGTGTGTACTGCCTATGTAATGTTTGAGTTATTAAAGTGTTTATACGTGAATACAGTTTTCCCTTAGAACGTTGCTATGACAGAGCGCACTAATCCGTGTTTTGATATTAACTATCTGCCCTGCTTTTCTTCCTGTTGCTGTGATAAAACACCATGACCAATAGCAACTTGAGAAGGAAAAGTTTAATTGGCTGACACATCCTGATCACAGTCCGTCCTTAAGGGAGGCAGAGGCAGGGACTCAAGCAGAGGAGGAACTTGGAGACAGATTGAAGGAGAGACCATTGCTTCCTCTGCCTGCTTTCTCACTTAGCCTGGGATACCTACTGTGGGGTTACCCTAGCCACAGGAGACCGGACCCTCACCCACAGGAGGTTGAGCCCTCCCATATCAGTTGTTATTAAAGAAAATGTCCCAGAGACCTTTCTACAGGCAATCTAACGGAGGGAGGCCTTTTCTAAAAGAGGTTCCTCGTTTTCAGATGGTGACAGCATATGTCAAATTGATTAAAACCAAACCAAACCAAACCAAACCAAACCAAACAAAAACAAAACAAAACAACTCAAAGGAAACCATAACCCAGACAGTACACTCTTTTGTGTTCCTACATTGTGATCTCTACATTGATACATGTTATTTATAAACACATTTTAAACAAAAGCATGTAAAATTATACATTTACTTCTAAGTCCCATTAAAGTTTCTCCCAAGGCCTCTGGCTTCTGTTACTCTATCAACACTAGAACCTTACTGGGCTCCTCTCAGAAATCCTGTTGTCGCCCGGTGCCATGGAGATCCTGTAGCTTTGGATCTGTAGGACTGGCCCCTTTGTATACTTTAGCAGTTCATCTGTGGGGTAGATGTTGGGGTGGACTCAGAGGCCTAGATCTGGGCCTGAGTTGTGGGCTCATCGTCCTGCCTACTCTCCTGCTCTCATGCCCTCATCATCAGCTCCTGCTACCAGGGCCAGCGCTACCCTGCTGCCTAGGTTAGCTTCAGGGCCTGTTCTCTTGACTGTTGTAACCAGTGAGGGACATGGCCAGTTTTGCCACCCTTGTGACCCTGGGCCAGCTTTCCTGCCTGCCATAGATAGCAAGAGATGAGGGAGGGGAGGAAGATGTGTCTCCCTTGTCTGTTCCATCACCCAGCAGACAAGAGGCAAGGCTGGCTCTCCTGTTGTTCCATACTCATTGCTGTTGGGGGCTGGCTCATCTGCAGTCCCCACATCAGGGCCCAGGCTAGATACAGGGCCTGCTCTTCCCAGTGCTGCAATAGATGAGGGGCCAGGTCTTATCTCTGATGTCCTGGGGCCAGCTTTTTTGCCTACCACTGGTAACAAGGGTGGGAGAGCATTTCTCCCTCACCCATGTCACCCATGTCACTGTAATACAGACAACAAGACAACTAAGAGGGCCAGCTCTCCCACACTCATAACCTTGGGGCAAGTTCACCTTCGCCCCTACCACCAAGGTCAGCCCTCTTGTGCTGCCCAGGTATCTCTCAATTTTTCTTAATGTGAAGTGCTTTGTTTCCACTATCATTGAAATTGTTCTGGTTTGCATAAAATTCCCATGTTTCTTTGTGGAAAAAATATTTTCACAGTTGAGTCCTAGTCTCTCCTTCTTTGAATTTATAATTTTTTTTTTAACTGAAGACACAAGGCCCTTTGTTTTACAGTCCATCCTGTAGTCTGTTTCTTTCAGGATAGATCCCATGCACCCTGTGGGTATAACTTCACCTACTTACTTATTCTTGTCAACTGAGTATAAATATAGAGACTTGACAGGTTTGGATGAGATAATTTGTGGCAAGAATACTTCATAGGAGCCAGATAATGTTTGTCTGTAGTCCAAACTCCTCAGGAGGTGAAGGAGGAGGGATTGTATAAGCCCAGAGCTGTAAGGCCACCCTGAGCTACACAGAGAGATCCCTTTCATAAGTAGAGGTTTGTACTTCCACTTACAGACACTTTAATAACATCACAAATCATCAGCATCTGCCGTGTACATCTTAGCTGAAAAGGGGTGCTGGTCTTAGGCAATCCTCCTTTCAGCTACCAGCTCTTGTTTTAAATCTCCTGTATATAAATGTGTGGGACAGGGTGAGATTGCTGGATGGGAGTGTGTGTGCTGTGACATGCATATAGCAAGCAGGATAATTGCAGATATTGGTCATTGTATTCTACCGCTTGAGCAGGGTCTCTTAATGTGCCTGCCAGGTAGAGGGCCCACAGGTCTCCAGTGGTTCTCCTGTCCGCTTCCCACCATGTTGTAAGAACACTAGGGTTACAGATGTATGTTCTCACGTCCAGCTTTATGTGGGTTCAGGGACTCGGATCTCAGTTCCTCAAGCTCACGTGATACCTATCAATAGCATTACTTCTATGGTATCACAGTTGTCCTGACTTTTGCCAATAGAAATCATTGTAGGATGGTCCCTAAGTCCTTTAGTATGACTCCCAGTGGACTTTGGTAACCTGCACCCTTACATGACTAGTTGTTGTTTGTAGCTCATTGCTTTCTACAAACAATAAATCAATTGATGCAGGGCCATCATGCTTCCTTTCACTAGGATACTGTATTGGAAGCATGCTGGGGCACAGCGGTTTAGATGCTGGCTTGGCTCTTAGTTATTGACCCCTTCAGTTGATATTAGGAAACAGGTTTTGTTTTGTTGTTGTTGTTATAGTTGTTGTTTTTATTTTAAAGAAAGATTAAAAACAGAGCCTTGAAGTTTGGCAGTTGCTGTTCTAACTAAAGTTAATCAGCACTGTTAGTATTTAGGGCTTGGTAATTCTGGAACCAAGAGAACTTCTAGGTTAAACAAATAGCATTTAAGAGACAATACTTGGTCCAGTCTTCCCTCAGTGCCTGAAGGAGATTGGTTGTGAACCCTTGAGGGTACCAAAATCTATGGAAACTCAAGTCCCAATATATATAGCTTATGCCCACGCCCAACCCCCCATATACATTAAATCATCTCAGGAGTGTTTGTGATACCCAGTGCCTCAGAAATGCTTTGTAAATGGTCATTATCGTGACTTTCAATCAAAAATGGTGGCAAGGAAAAATCTCTGTATGTATTCAGTACAGATCGAATTTTTCTTGGAGAATTTTTCCATGCAGAGTTTGTTTAGATCCACGGGAACAGAGAGACTGGCAGCCGTAATTATAATGGCTCATGCTTTTGCGAGTGAAATGCTTCATGGTTGTTTAGCTCTGACAAAATTATAGCTGAAATAAACAAAAGGATAAGCTGCGTGGGAGAAGCGTCATGTGTCACTGCGATGCAGCCTTCTTACTTTGCATTTGTAATGCTGATAATTACACAGTGCCTAAGAAATTGAATTCACTGTCTAGCTGTGCCTCCTGGCCCTGGCTGTGTGTCTTTGCTTCTTCCTTAAGCTTCACTTCATTCTCATCTAACGTGGTCACTGTGTTTGCTTGTTGCTTTGAGAATTGGGTGAGGTATATGGTGCCTTGCTTAGTGACTGTAGTGGGTGACTGATCACCAGAAAATCCTTTTAAAGGGAGGTTAGAAGAGAAACACTGGGAATGAACGTTCCACCCGTGAACAAAAAGTAAATTGTTTTTCATGTTTTTTCAGAGTCCTGCCAAATATCACACAACCCGGACATTGTGAAGGAGAAAGAAAACAAAGGGATTTTCAGTTTTTTCCAACGCAGCAAGAAAAAGCGAGAGCAAGTAGGCATTTTCATGCACCATTTTAAGATTCTTAACAAGTATTTTTAGAGTGGTTTTTATTTTGACCATTGCCTTTTGATTTTCTGTTAGACTGCCAGTGCTCCTGCGACCCCACTAGTGAGCAAGCATCGTCCATCTTTCACGAGGTCCAACACCATTTCCAAACCGTACATTTCCAATACCCTGCCCTCGGATGCACCCAAGAAGAGACGTGCCCCACTGCCACCGATGCCCACATCCCAGGGTGCTGCTCAAGGCCAGGAGAGACGAGCGTCTTGTGTGGAGAGATCCACCAGTGTGGACGACACAGATAAGGTAGCCTGTGTTTGCCTTGTTTCGCAGGTTGCTCTGGGGAGCATCTGTTTTTTCCGTATCTAACTTATCTTTTTCCACTGAGACTCCTGAGGAAGAAGCAGTTATTAATATGTACTCAGTGGGGCTGGCGAGAAAGGTTAAGAGCACTGACTGCTCTTCCACAGGTCCTGAGTTTAATTCCCAGCCACCACATGGTGGCTTGTAACCATCTTGTGGCTTGTAATGAGATCTGATGCCCTCTTCTGGTGTGTGTGAAGATTGTGTACTCACATACGTGAAATAAATAAATCTTTAAGAAAAAACTATGTACTCAGTAGAATAGTTACTGGCAAGGTTGATAGAAAAAGATCATGGATACTTCTGCCATGTCTTTAGATGTCAGTTTTAAGAAGCTTCCATCCTCAGCCAATACAGGATACATACGTTTTGTCTTGCTTTACTTCATCACAGTCATTGGTTGCATGTATGGGGAATTAAATGCATATTTTGACCATATATATTTTTTAAAACTGCATAGGTGATATGTTCCGTGCTTGCATTTATAACCTCTGGCATCTTCTGAGATTCTCCAGGGAAAATCCTGGTGTCTACTTGATCTGTTAATGCTATGTTTTAAAAACAAGCCTTTTGGGCTGGAGAGATGGCTCGGCCGTTAAAGGCTAGGCTCATAACCAAAAATATAAAAACAAGCCTTTTAATAATGTGTGGCTGTTTTATACTCCTATTGTCCATCCAGAGGGGATGCGCTACGTAAATCATTATGTCAATTTACAAAACGGAAAAAAAAAGTTCATTTATTTTCGTGTGGGCACGAATGTGGGTGGCATGTGGAGGTTAGAGAACAATGCATGTATGTTCTGTCTCTCAAGCATGCCAGTTCCAGAGATTGAAACCAAGACATCAGGCTTGGAGGAAGGCCCCTGACCCTCTACCAGCCAAACCACCCTACCAGACTTCCTCAGTAAAATAAAATTGTCTAAAAAATACCTACACATTGCTTGCCTTATTCAGGAAGAGCCTAAGTAAAACTTAGTAAATGTGTTTGAACAGAAGATGCTTATAGAGTTGGCTCAGATAGAGTGAGTGACATTGAAAGTAAAATGTATTTTGAGATATTCAGACACTGAGTGGAGTCCTTTAGGAAGTTAAAGGATTTTATTACCGTTCTAGATGATTAGCAACTCAAATAGAGAAATGAACTCTTTAAAAACTTCGTATTTTTTTAATCTAAGTTAATACTGTGCCATAAAAAACAAACAAACAAACAAACAAACAAACTCATTTTACAAAACAGAGGGACGATTTCTTTTTCCACTGAGAGAATCATTTGCTGAAAACCTTCCAAGGTATCCATCCATCCTGTAGGTGGGTGACGCTTCACAGAAAAGGCAGTCTTTGTGTTCAGTCATAAATGTGTGTGGGAGTGCAATAGTTGGGTGGAGAACTCTGTTCAGATTCCAGAATGCCAAGGATACAGCGTGCTCGGGCCTGAGTGAGAACCAGACAGCAACTAATCAGGGAATACAGGACAAAGCTGGTCTCAAAGACCTCCTTCTGTGCATGGCCCCTTTATACTTCTTCATATGAGCCTTTTGAAGATTATTTTGTATTTTAATTACCTGAGAAGTGAACTGTAAGAATGTAACTGACACTCTCACATAGCTACCAACTCCTCTTGTCTTCGGATAGAAGTTATCTCTGTTCCAACTATCCTCATCCAAGCCATCCCAGTAGCTTCTGTGTGCTTCAGTTTCCAAGGCGTCTACATCGTCTTCTACTGTCTGCCTCTTGGAAGTCTGATCCACTCCACCAGCGACCTCACGGAAAGCTGGTTCTTTTGATTCTCATCCTCTGCTCTGTGACCACTTGGTGCCCTGTGTTAAGTGATTTTTTTTTAAATATTGCCCTTGGCAAATTACACATCTTTATGCAATTTTCTGATTATTTTGTCTTTTGATCTGGACATCTGGGTAGTTCTTTGATGTATTGTTCAACAGGAACCAGAATTATTTGCTTTTCCCTAGAGAAGCTGAAGGACTGTGTTTTGTTTATTCGTTACCAAAATCCTTAATGATTAAGCTGGGGTTATGTTTGTCTGCATGTATCTGCTCATATACACCACTCAGGAAAGAACACTTGCTTTCCTGGGCATCTCCCATGTTCTAGACTCAGGGCCAGGTGTTGTGTGATTAGACACCCTTCATTTTTAACTCCTCCTTCACCTTACTACCTTCTTATAACTACTAAGTTTTTTGTTTCTTTTTTTCTCTTCTTCCCTCCTTCCTTTCCTCCCTTCCCCTCCCTCACCCTCTCTCCATGTCTCTGTCTTTCTTTATCCTTCCTTCCTCCCTTCCTTCCTATTCTACTACTTTCTCCATCACCCATGACCATACCTGAATCTGTATTCTTAAAGTCTGTTTATTATTCTTATTAAGAAGCGATATCTGTTCCTCAGCTTGGTTTTGTTTGGCTTTTTTGAATCTGTGAATGAATCTTTTTTAAATTAATTTATTATTATATATTTTCTTTATATACATTTCAAATCCTATCCCAAAAGTTCCCTATACCCTCCCTCTGCCCTGCTTCCCTACCCACCCACTCCCACTTCTTGGCCCTGGCATTCCCCTGTACTGGGGCATATAAAGTTTGCAATACCAAGGGGCCTCTCTTCCCAGTGATGGCCTGTAGTGGTTTGAATAATGCTCCTCCAGGAATCGTCTTCAGGCCCTAATGTAACAAGATCCTAAGACTTAAGAGTCCACAGATTGGCCTCCCATGTGAGTATCTTATTGATAGGTCCCTGGCTCTTCACCTGTCCCCATTGTTCCTGTTTGGAGACCCACCTTTGTAATTTCCTACCTTTATGCACCACAGTGCCTTCTGGGAACAAAAAGTGCACTTCTCCGGAAGCCCACTTCTATTTTGCTTGTCCCTCTCTCTCTAAGCCCTAATACTTGTAAATATGATTTAGAAATAGTGTGCATATGGATTTAAGTTTGGAGGTACCACCATCTTTTCTTTCAGTTGGGCTCTAGTGCAAAGGCTAGGGCCCTTATAAGATAATTCATACAGCCAATTAGCATGAAGACAGAAGAGAGTTGTGTGCAGCCCCAGGCCAAGCTGGGTGTCCTGCCATACAGGAACACTGGAAGCCACCGGAGAATGCAGCAGGCAAGGAGAGTCCTTCACAGAGAGCATGTCTTGTCACATGTCTTGATTTCAGATTTCTGGCCATTAGAACCCTGGTTTAAACCATTGTGACGTTTTATAACATTCCTAGGCAATCATCATGTCCATTTTGTAATTCCAAATATTCTTGCTGTTAAATTTGAACCTGTGAATACTTACTGATTGACTTTGTATGAGAATTGGCAGATCTATCATGCAACCCAGGGTTTTACCAAACTGTTATCCAAAACTTCATCGTCATCTTGGTGTTCATTTGTTTTATTCTTTTGACTTCTGTTAGAGACCAAGGCTTCATTTAGTCTCATCCACAGTGTCTTCCCTTCCTTCTTCTCCAGTCATTTCCCAAAGAAACTCAGAGTAGACAGAAGAGGACCAGCTTAATGTACCTTCATACTGCTCTCTGTGACCAACTGACACATTTATATTTCTTATTTAACGTTTCCCAGCTCAGAAACTGTACCAGCGCTTATTTGGGGGGGGAGGGGCAGGGGTGTCCCAGGGACGTCTGTTGACATCATTTTCCTTATAAACCTTATCAGTTTCGGGAATGTTTCCAATTCTAAGCAGGACATTTTAGTCATTGTTGTTCAAGTGAAGTCTCCTCCTCTGTCAGAAAGAAATGATGGCACCTCTGTCTTCTGCTTTCTCACCTCCACAAGGTTGAATCATTCCTCATCTCTACTGCCTGATGAAGTGTGTTCTAAGGAGAATAACCATGACTCTGAACTTGCCTCATATGTTTTAATTTCTGTGTACCTATAGGTATTGTATTTATATACGGTTAACTCTTGAGCTGATAACTGTTTACATTCAAATATTCATGACGTTCAGTAGAACACTCCAGTTGCTGAATGAATGTTACTTATTTTGGTTGCTATTTTGTTTACAATTTTAAATAAAAAATATGGATGATAATTAAGCATTACATGCCACCTTGAACAATGTAGTTGAGGTTTTAGCAAACTTGTTTTAGTCACTGAAAGTAGTAACAGTGAAATAGGAAAACATAATAAAAGGAAAAATATCTATGAAGCAAGCTGCTATTGCTTGTGATGCAACTTAGACCACAAGGGTGCGCTGTTTAACAGTACAGCATTCTAATCATTTCCAGTTTTACCCTGAAAGCTTCTTAAAAAATAATAATAATAAAAGAAAATGGTTTTATGATGTTATAAATTTCTTATTTTGATTGTTAAGGAGGCAGAAAAGTAAACTATAAATATTAAGTATTAGTAATACATGAAAATTATTTATGATGGTCAGTGTATTCAGTTTAACCTTTGGTTCACTTTGGTCCCCCTTTAAGTAGTCACTGGTCTTGTGATCCCCTGTAGTCAATGCTTACTTTAAATGTACCTGGTTTTGAAAAGGAAAAAGTGTTGGCCACGTCTCTTCCACTTTTGGCTGTCTGCATTTGATAACTTGCTTCATTCTTCTAGGGCATTTCTCAACATTGGCAAATGGAGATATTTGGATAGTGATTTTGGAACATACACTGGAATTATTCACATAGCTGGCTGTTGACTTTCAGGCTGGTTTTGACAGTTGCTGTGTGTGCTCTTCCCGAAAGTGGTCCATTAACGATCCAAGTTCACAGACCTGTGTAGAATTTCTGCATCTGACAGTCCATCTAAAGAATAAGTTTCACTGAAGCTCCATTTCAGTGTGTGCTAATTTTCATGTCCCTAAATTTTCTGTACACTTTGGCATCATTTTCAGCCTCATGCCACTTTCTCTGTATAGGTGAATATATTATATCCTGTGAAAATGTTTAATTCAAAATGAATTTCCAGTTAGAAATTTTCTAGCAGTTTTTCCTAGAACTTTTTGAACGTGTTATCAAACAGACTTTTTCTCGTGATTTGAAATGTCATTTGTGTTACAAGGTCTATGGTATTTGGCCTTTTTTGTTATATATAGGAACAGTAACTGTATCCCTATATGAAGTGCGTGTAACCATATGAAGTAAGATTGTCAACAAAATGACATCGACAGCTTTGGGGAATAAGACTAAGTATAGAAATCTGAGTCCTAGAACCATTTACTGTCTGTTGAGGACACCTGTAGCAAAATCAGTCGGCAGAGGACTGCCTTGTTTCCATCAGTTGGTCTCTTAAACTTATGTTTCAAGTGGAAGTGGAAGAGTTTAAAAGAAATTGTTGGAAATCTCCACCTGTAGAATTCCCAAAACCTTTGGAGACTTTTTGACTCCCACCTTTAGTGTGGCTTTACTGCTTCAAGTCCTCTGCATTCAACAGTAAATAACTGTCCCCAGCCACTGGCATGGTGTGTAACCTCCTTGGGGTAGGTTTGTGGCTGGAAGCACAGTAAAGGGATAACCTCTACTGAGCATTTCATTTGGTCTCAATGTGTGTGCTGCCACAGACAACATTCGAATATTGGGAAACCAAGACTTCCTGCCATCTGATATTATGCAAGTGAAACTTAATACCCAGAGTATTCGTTTTTCAGTGGCTGACTCAATTTTTTAGGAATGCTTTGCATGCCTCTTTTACACAGTTTTATCTTTATTTTTTTTCCCTACTTAATTTGGTTTAGAAGCAGATGATATGCCCATGAAGCAAGTAAACATCTGTTTTTTATTTTACTTGGTGAATTTTTCCAGTTATTTTATGCAGACCAATTAAGGTTGTACTCCCTGTTGTAATAGATTATGTATTTGTACTCGTTAAGAAATATTTCTCTTCCTGCTTTTTTTTTAATTTGGGCTATCATGTAACACTTTATTTTCTCTCCTGCTCGCGTCTTGTATTTATTGTATGGAAAGTGGACCCCACACGGAGTTCAACAGTTGCCTAGGAACTGTGGTTACCATGACAGTTGCAGCTTGATATATGAGTACATCTGGCTCTACTTCCAAAGCTATGAGTGGATTAATGCATCTGAAAAAATCTACCAGCACAGTATATTCTTTCCTTTTTCCCATGCATAATGTGCATCATTTCTTTGTAACTTTTCTAAGGTTTGTTAAGGAGTCATGGCCACGAAAAGCGAGGCAGCGGCGCCTGCTTATGTGTTTAGTTTTCCTATTCCAGGCCAACTTCTACAGAGAACACTCCATTAATCTACACTCAAGCCCTCTGTTGGCACTTTCAGGTGTGCTTCAAACCTAAAAGTAAAGGGACCTGCTAATTATATTTTAACCTCTAAAGAAGAAAAATCTTCAAAGAACAAGAGCTCTTGACCATTTGTAAATTGAATACACGTTTCTCTTCCTTGTCTATCAGTAAGCAAAAGGCTGCCTGTGCCTTAAGCTTTACACTAGGTCACAGCAGAACACTGAAGTCAGAAGTCCAAGGCTTACATAGCCTCTGGCCTACATTGGTGTTGAAGGCTGCATGAGTAGGTGTGCCCTTCTCTACTCAGCAGCATGCAGTAACAGTAGCCAGGTCAGAGGAAGCATGGCCGTGGTATGAGTGTGTAGGGAGGGATAAAGCTTTCTTGATAGCTTTGGCTTTCTCTCTGGGCTGAACTGAAATGCCCTCCTCCCCCAGTGTATTACTTTGGCTGTCATTTGACTTTGGCATGGGTTCTAAGTTCAGCTCATCTGTAAGGTGTTCTCCTCACCTGTGCCTAGAAACATGTCAGTCCAGTTTGTTCGGATTACAGGGAACCACGATCTTCACCATGTATTCTCGTTTACTTTGGATCGATCCTAGGTTCTACTTTCTTCTTGTTCGTAGAAGATGTACGGCTGAGCTCAGTTCTCATCTTTGGGCTTAAAAATGTTAAAACCAAGATTGTCACTAGCAAGCCACGATTATATAAATAGAGCTCAGTGAGTGAGGGGAGGGTGGGACTGACGGAAACACTGATGTGTCTGAAGAAGAAGAATGTACATGTCTGTCAAAGGCATAAATAGCATAGGCTTAAAAATTTGTCTTTTTTTTTCTTTGCACAAAAAAAGGGCCAGTGTGCATGTAAATGGAAACTGCTCAACCTCTGTGTGTCTTGTGTCACCTTGGGCTCTCCTAGATACTCTGTGGTGTTTTTACTCTCTGCTGTAGTCTTTCCATCAACTTTCCACACTAAATGAACTTGTCCATTGCTGTGTTCTTTTTCTCTGAGGAATAAAATTTTCTAACTAAATTTCCCAGAATCTTCAAGTTCTTATATTGCAAAACTATGTACGGCTGGCTTCTACCTAATAAAAAAAAGTTCTGTAGTCTGGACCTTTGGTTGGTGGTAACCAGGTCACAACAGCTACTCCTATTGAATGACTCCTGAGACCCAATGTATGATAGCAACATTGAAGACTTAACACCTGGCATCTTTCTGTGTGCACTTATTGCAACACAGGAATCCACACAAGCACCTTGTGGTGCAACAAAGAAATGGAAGGCTTAGAGTGTGAGAAAAATGTGTTCATTTGCTGAGCTTATTAACTAGAGGATATAAATGTCACTGTTAACTAATAATGAATTTTGCACAAGATATGTTTGATACAAATCTTGTGACCAACACAGCCACGTGGAATTCCTTGGAGGGCCTTAACTTTAATTAGGAACAAAAAGTCACAAGCTAATGGTGTTGATGCCACATGGAACACCTTCTGGATGATCTAGCTCTAATCTTATTGGCTTCTACCGTAGTACTTATTTCAGAAGAATGATAGGAGTGGTGTTAAAATTGGCAGAGGAGATGACTGCTCACATAGTGTAGGTTGAAGAGCTGCAGGCCCTGTACCTGATGTCTCCTGTCTTTTGCTCAGCCCAGTTGCTTGTACTTGATAGGTCACATCTGTTTACCCATTCCTTCACTTGGATGTTGATAATCTGAGTCAATCCTGACAAGGTAAGACTTTCCATGCTATCAAGGAGAACTCTTAATATGGGCTTAGGTAGATAATAATAAAATAATAGGTTTTTCTCCAGAGAATATGCTATTATAGAGCAGAGATTCAGATCTTTGGAAAAAGCTTTTCCATATTTTACCTGGAAATAGTTTATTTCTAAAAAGCTTCAATGACAAACAAGTGGCATGTATGTTTCCATCCAGTATAAAGGCAGTTCTCTTTGCATGTGTTTATACAGCTGTAAAAATTACACTTGAGAAAATAAACAGCAAAACCTCAAAGGGCTGACCAGTGTTTGTTAGGATATACAACAATTGTTCTTTAAAAAAAAATTCCCTTTCATTTTAAGCATTGCTTTTGTTCCAATGCAGTTATATTGATTTTATTACTGAAAAAAAAAAAAACTTGCTTACAGAGCATACCTACTTTGCAAATTCAATTTCTCATATTTCTATATTCCATTAATTATGAAATAATTACATTCAAAATAATTATATTTCAAACCAACTTGTGTGTCTAACTTGTAAAATTAATTTAGGGATCTTCCACCAAGAGTTAAAACTCAACCATCAGTCATACGTGAAGTTGGGACATATTCATAGTATATTTGCATAAGCCTAATGTCAATCATAAGATATTTAATAGATTTTATGCTGTTGAAAAGGTTAGCTGAGCATAATGTTAAACTTTCCTTGAAGAAGAAAGGGAATTTTAAGATTAGAGACCATTTCAAGTGGTTAAGTCCCCGCTAAACCCACCGTTCCCCAAATTTAAGAATATTCCTAAAAGCAGATATAATCCAAGATCTCCTATTAGAACATTTTGCAACATCATTGCAGTTGAGCTACACTGTTTCTCCTCTTTAGAACATTTCCCCCCCTGTATTTCTGGTTCATGCAGGATTTGCTGATTTTACTGCCCATGTTATGGTGTACCTGTGATTAATATGTAAGCTACTAACATCTCCAGAGCCAGTCCTCAGTACTGCTGTGGGCTACAGTACTGCCTTAATTCTGCCTTCTTCTGTTAGATTTTATGTCATTTAAGTAAGTGAATGCTAATCTAGGCATGGATTCAGATGGTCTATCTGCTATGGGTTCCCATCTGACCTTACCATGTTCTTTCACCAGCATATCCTATTTTTTCTTGTAATATTTCCCTTTACACGGGTCACAACATTTGTGGGAGTGTGTTCCTGTTTCAGTTGCAAGGCTTACTAATAGTGCACAGCCTTATCAGTGGCTTTAACTAGAGCGTAGAATTGAGTAGCTAATGATTAGCCAAGGCAGGCTCTCCTAGGGAGTTAGAAATCTGGCTTTCTTTTCATTTTGCAAACCCTTCAGACTTAAAAACAATTTAACCTCAGACCTTCTTTTAAAATTCCTGTCATGATTTGACTGAAGGAAATGAATTTTGATACTGAAACTAGAGAGTTGTAAGCAGTTCATTCTAATTAGGCATGGTTATGAAATTGTTCAAATGTCTATGCGGCAGTACACATTTATCTACTCGTTGCCAAGATGTAACAGACTAGTGTTAAACCTTAATTATTACTGGAGTCTTTCATGGTATGCTGCAGTGACTTAGTGGGGGTTTTTATGCAATAACCCAACCTTGGATGCAGAGCATAAACACAGTTGGGTTTTAGAGTTGATTCCAAGTCAGATTCCAGTAGGACTCGATTTCTGTTCTCTCCTAGGAGAGATAGATGATGTAAATGTCCTCATTTCATATCGGTACCTCTCTCTCACCTCAGTACCTATTATTTTCTTATTTACAAAATAATATTCCCAGCCTGAAAATAGACAACTGTTGTAGGAGTGCCAGCTGATGTCTATGAGGTAGCATGTGTGGTTTGCTAGGCTTTATTCCATTGTGCATGCATGATGTCATTTGGGTAACCCAGACCCTTTCTGACATAGATACTTTTCCTGGCTATTGTGCTTACTTTTTATACATGAGAAGGTTGAAGTTACCAAGACAATTCATGACATGTCTCCTGGCTGAACTCCGAATACTGACTCCAAATCCCATTTGTTAGTAGATATTACAGTATTCTATCTTCCAAATTGAGAACACTCGGTAAGCCTCTCTTTAGTCAGACAAGTTCACATTTAATAATACTCAATAAATTGGCTGGTCACTTTAGAACCTTATCATGTGCATTTCTTAAGATACCATAGCAGTTCTGTACATCTGTTTTCTAGTGTTTGATACTCTTGACTTTGGAGCCCCTCCAGTCTTACATGTTACATCCTCGACCTAAACATATAATAGTTGTCTTGGCTACGAGTTAGATAAAAAAATACTGAAGTCTTCTAATTTATACACCCCTGCCTTTCCTGAAGACTTTAACCAAAGGATATATTCAATAGATTAAAGGTTTCTTCACAGTATAGGGGCCTAGGGCTTCACTATGTATTAGGAAAAGTAATGCTTTAGTCCACATAAAAGATCTTCACATTTGACTCTTGTGGCCTTCTTTGCTTTTATCTTGACTGACTAGTTCTTTCCTGAGAGAACTCTTCATGGCAACCAACCACCTTTTGTCTCCCTATTTTACAAGAAAATAAAACATATCAAGCTACTTTCTTAGAGACTCACATTAATCTCATTCCTATGTCAAAATGAAATCTGTATTCTTGTCATCAACTTACTGTTGATGACCTAGAGTCACTATTCTTATTTGTTCAAAATTCCTGACTTTGGACCATTTGCACCAATCTTTATGTTTTTCTTTTGTCACTAAAGTGGGTAAGTTTTCATCACACCGCATAGACTGTGCTTATGATAGGCCTTTAGGTCTAGCCTGGTGACCTTTAGGTCTAGCCTGGTGACCGAGTAACAGTCACACTCTCCTCTAATGGCCACTTTCTTAGCATCTTTGATTCAAATTGTATCTTGAGAAATGGGGATTTCTGTCTACTTGCTCTGCAGGCTAAAGGAGTGGATTTCACAGGACAAGGTGGTAAAGCCCTTTCTTGGATGTCTGTGTTTTTCCCTTTAAATTGTCTTCATAAATTGCACGCACGCGCACACACACACACACACACACACACACACACACACACACAGAGAGAGAGAGAACATTTATAAAATTGCAGTTCATCTCATTTTGATATGTTTTAAATTCCTTATCCCTAGAAATGTAAATATCACATTAAAAAACACAAGCTTGTTTCTAAGATCCCCCAGACTGATAATCTGTGGGTCTTCTGTCTTTGAGCTAAACCTCCCTTCCCTTTCCATTTCTGTACCAGCTTCTTTATGACACTCCTGTACCACAACCACATACTTGTGCCTGAGACTTCATGCCATGACTGCTTTTATCAGGTGAAAGAACAGACCTGTCAGTGAGTGTTAGGGTGTGCAGCACGGAGATGGAAGAATTTTATTATATATCTCATGAAAGCAATCAATCAGAATTCTTGAAGCAGGGAGCTAGGAGGCAGATCAGAGTTTCGGTTGCTTCCAGTGTCTCTGCATTTACATATTGATCATCTACTGTAGTCTTACAATAGCTTTGGAGTGGCATGCCACTAGGGCTTTATCGAAAGAATTCATCAAGAAATTCATCTAACTCTGTCAGCTTTGGGGGTACATATTTTATCTTTAGAATTTGAGGCTTCTCTGATGCTGTCCATGTACGATACTTTTTCCTATGTAAAGTGGTATGTATGTCTATCAACATCAGATGGCAGGTAAATTTTCACCATTTGCTTATGTTCATTTGTTTTCTTTACTAAGTCTTAATTGTTTTTCCAAATGTCATGGGACACAGTTTAGGTCATAAAGCATTTTGAAACAGGAGAGCCACAGCCCTTTAACTTCTATCCGTGGATGTGCGTGTTAGATACAGTTATGGTCCTGGCAGTATTTCTGTAAGTGTGTGTGTGTGTCCCCACCCACGTGCACAGGTATTTGTAGAGACTGGCAGTGAGTATTGATTCTCTGAGGATGTAGTTATATATATGGCAGTGGGCTACCAGAGGAAGGTGCTGGGAACTAAACTGTTCAAGAGTGGCACAAGCTCTTAACTGAAGAGCCATCTCTCTGATCTCCCTACAGTTTCTCATAATCATCTTCTATGATGGATAGTTTTTGAAAATAGGCTTTTAGTTTGATTTGGATTTTTTTTTTTTTTGAGTGTTGTCGTTTTGCCTTGAACAGCCTGGTGACTGCTCCAGGCTCTGCTTCCTGACCAGCATAGACAAGGAAGACTGCCTGCCAAACGTCCCCTTGGCTGACAGAGAAATTTGTTACTTTCATAAGATATTAAGTGGAAGTTTGAGAACAGGAGAGAAATCAGTTAGAAGGTTTCTTTAACTTTATATTCCACTGAAAATGGTATTTAAGCAGTACCAGGTCCTGTGTCCTGTGTTTTATACTCTGCTGTTTGTCACAGAAGGCCCTTGAGTTATTTCGCAAGTCCATTAAGGATGCCCTCCCCAAGGGTCTGATTGCAATATTTAATCAGATTTGACGTTAGTGGCTCTGAATCCAAATGTGGACTTGGGTGCACGTTGTAGCTCCTTCCTTGAATGGTTACGGAGAGGTCTGAAGAGCCCTGGAGGAAGGAGAGGGATGTTTGGCAAGGACTGGCTTAGGTTTGGCTGCAGGTATTTTAACCAAGTACTATGGAAGTTTAATTGTTCAGTTGGTCAACTTCCTGGGGTTGGGAAGTACCTCTGGAAAAGTATTTTAAAAGTATGAGATAGTAAATTTGTTATTTTTATCTTAATAGCAAGGTACAAAAGTTGAAATTTTCCTATGAAGCAGGGTAGTGGTGGCACAGTATTTAACCCCAGACCTTGGGAGGGCAGAGGCATGCAGATTTCTGTGTTTGAAGCTAGTGCTTGGTCTACAAAATGAGTTCCAGGGCAGCCAGGGCTACACAGAGAAATCTTGTCTCTGCGTCAGCCTCTTCCTAAATAAAAAAAATAAGGAAAAGAAAAAATTCCTATGAATTAGTTCACTACTCTTAAATGTATCTAATTGTTTTGTAAAATTAGATTGACTCAGGATATACATGCATCCCTGGTTCAAGTTTACCTCAGCTTCTTAAGATAATTATAAAACTTTTATGAACCAGACATTAATGTTGAAATACAGCAATAAGTAAAATTGGAAAAGAAATTTCTGCACCCTTTTTTAGTCTGTTGGGGAGCAGATACCAACATCAAACAATTAAGCCAGCTCTGTGACACACAAGAAAACTATGAAATGCTGGACTAAGAACACAGCAGGTGGGAGCTGTTGAGAATCAGGGAATTAACTGAAGAGGTGCCGTATGAGAAATAACTAGCAGAGAATGTGGAGTACAATACTGTGTTACCAGAAGAGAGAGTTCTAGGCTCAGAGAATGCGAAGGTTCTCTACCCTGGGGTAGAGACAGGAAGAAGACAGTGTGGTGATAGGACGGTGCAGCAGATCCATGTCAACCATCCTTGGAGAAGATAATGATTGCGGAGATCTTAGAGCCATCGCATCGATTAGATTTTTTTTTTCCCTGAGCCAACAGAGAAGTCATTAGTGGGTTTTGAGTGAAGTAGCTTACAATGGTGTGCATCCTAATGAGAAAGTCCCTATTTATTGACGTGCTAAGAAAAGTCTAGAGAAATCGATGTCAATTTAGAAGGGTCTCAAGATTCAGAGTAGAAGTCACCCGGTTGCTGGAAGTTAAGGGAAGAGCTGATAGGTGAGAGCAGGGTGGGTAGAGAGAGCAGATGAGGGAAGACTGGAGGACGGCCTTCTCTGTGCTGAGACTTGTGGGGACCAGTAGGAGGACAGTGCTTTGGTGAAGAAGAAGAAGCAGTGGTTATCAAGAGTTCAGGTTTAGTCATGCTAACGCTAAGTATCCTTACATATTTAGTGGAGATAGAAGAGGGGTCTGGGAGGGAGAAATGAGTCTGGGGTCCATTAATTATGTAAGGAATACTTAAAATCAAGAGAATGGTAAGCTTTCCCAGAGAGAGCACATAGATACTAACATGAATTATATACCGTAGGAGAGAGTCCCACTGATGTTCGTCAGGAGATGAGCAGTAACGGACAGCAAAATCGAGTAGCTGGAGTGTGGGACAATGGAAAGGAAGGAGTATTGATCCCAGAAGTAAGGAAAAGGGTGAATAGTAACAGTCACCTATGCTTAGTGTTGTACAGCTCAAATCATGGAGCCTATTAAGTGACTATTTCATATTTGTGGTCAAGTTTGGTAAAGTATTGATGAGTCAGAGGTTTAGCAGTACAAAATAAGAAGTTCAGACTATATGTACAACTCTGTGAAGCTGTTTTCTTGTAATGGCAGAAGCAGAACTGGTAAAGCAGATAGCTAGGAGGCAAGCAGTTAGCCTGCTGAGAAGTGCTTGTCTTAGGGTTTGCTGACAGTCACCTGCTGTGGGTGAGCAGGGTCTCCTTACAGACTGGCCTCAAAGGACCTGCCTCTGAGATGTGCATGTGTAAATGTATGTGTGTATGTATGTATGTATATATGTGTGTGTATGTATGTATATATCTGTATTTATATATCTGTATATGTAAATATGTATGTATATATTTATATGTGCATATGTTTGTGTGTGTATACACACACACATATATATATATATATATACATATATATATATATATATATATATATATATATATAAATGATATGTTGCAAGTTGCCTTCTGACCTTCACATGTGCAAGATTGCGTACATCTATGTATGGGACAGGCACAGATACACAGACACATGCACATACATATACACACACAAACACACATCTATGCACACTAATAAATGTAAAAAAATATAAAGCACTGGCTTAATCTATGTTTTTAATACGAATATATACATGAAAATGTAAGAAAAAATCTACATGTAACAGAAATGGGAAGGAGGGCATAGGAAGGGTGAAGGGGAAATGTATGTGTTTGTGTATATATATTTGTATTTGTATGTGGGTGTTGTTTATATTTATAAAACACCAATGAAAAATTTTTTGTGGTTTTCATCATTTTATTTTTAGTCAGCATACAAAGTATTAGATAAAGTTATGATATTCTTGAATAAAGTGTGATTTAGTTTTTTCTCCTTCCCTATTTCACACTCCTTTGTCTCCTTCACCCTTCCTTATGCCCTCCTTCCCATTCTCCTTTCATTTCCATGTCACATGGTAGATTTTTAAATAGTTTTTTATATTTTATACTGAAAAACATAGATTGGATGATCTCTTTAAATTTCTCTCTGTGTGTATGTGTGTGTGCATATGTGTGTGTGTGCATATGTGTGTGTGTATGCGTGCTTGAATGCCTTTCCCACATACAGATGTGATCTACACTGCACATGAAGAGGCCAAAAGGCAACTTTGCAAATGTTAGTTGCAGGGGCCCAGCCCCAGCTGTTCTTCTTTCTTGGTTCCTTTTGAGGCAGTGGCAGGGGCAAGACTTGGTATTGTGAGATATTTAGGGTTGCTGTTTAATAATAAAACGTTTACCTATCTTAAGTCTAAGGCACTTTGCTACTGTAGCTGACTTCCTTTGAGGCCAGAAACTGCATTTCTAGCTTTTAGCACCTCATATTAAACCAGCATCGGATTAAATAAGGAATTAATTGCTGGAGCCTTTTCCCTCTTGTCCAGATGCCTCTTGCTTATTAGGCTAGGGGGAGGTTTGGAGCAATGAACTTCTGTTGAGAAGAGAGACACCCTTGTAGAAGTAACACTTTTATACTAGAAAATATGGATAAACTTACATAAATTCATATACAAATTCATGCTTACATATTTGTACATCTCCATTCAAACCAGTTGGGATAAGCTTACATACTTATCTCATAACTACATACTTACACACATCCATACTTACGTATGTATATGGAGCAAAAGACTAAATGCCAGTGCAGAAAGAACTCATTCTGGATGAAAAATGAGCTTCAACCTTTAGTGCATAGAGATAGAAAAAGCTTCTGCCCTTTAATTGCTAAATGAATTAAAACCAAATCTCTTAAGAAGAAAGCTTTGTTCTCTTTAATAAGACTAAGCCTGCCTTGCTATTAAGAAAAGACCTGTTCTGTCCCACGGTAAGGAGAAGCCTGTCTGCTCCTTCTGCTCTCTCTGCAGCTTCTTCTTTTTTTCCTTTTGCCCCTCTGTATTCTGCACATTTTTTACATTGCCTTACAGTTTCTAAGTTACTCCACTCTGCATCCTCCTTCTAATCTTGTTCTCTCTCCTCGCTGCTCTGGTGTAAAAATGCCCTTCTACCAGTGCTATATTCCCAATGCTGTTTCTCCCAATCCTGTGGCCAGCAACGTAATCTTTCTTAGTCCTTTGTACCTTTTCTAGGAGAGTAGATCACATGATTTACCCAAGCATCTCTCTCTCTCTCTCTCTCTCTCTCTCTTTTTTATTTACAAAAGTTCACTAGAAGTTCAAACATAAATTCAGATCATAAATTGAATGAGGAGTTTAAAACAGAGAATGCCTACATGCATATCCACTAAGAGTAATTATCTGGCTAAACATTCAACATCTGTCACTCGCTCTACAGGTTCACGGAGAATTAAAGACCATAATGAAGTTATCAGGGTATGGGGGACTTTTGGCATAGCATTGGAAATGTAAATGAGCTAAATACCTAATAAAAAATGGGGAAAAAAGTTTTTTTATAGATAAACCCAGTCAATATTATATCTTCTGTCCTTGCACCTATCCTCAGTTTCCTTTTTA
The DNA here is from genome assembly GCF_000001635.26 of Mus musculus. Lineage (NCBI taxonomy): Eukaryota > Metazoa > Chordata > Mammalia > Rodentia > Muridae > Mus > Mus musculus. Next base: position 65,109,176 of record NC_000068.7, on the reverse strand, counting down.
TGCCCTTTGGTTAATCGTTTTGCAACCTCTTGGAATGTGCTCCAACTTGTAGATGCCTGCTTGCTCTCTCCGAAGCAATTAACTCATGACACTGAAGACTGTCAGAGTTCTCAATGTAGTTTTGACATCAGAAAGGACTTAATAGCAGTCCGATTACCATTAAGAATTAAGAAATCATCTATTTGTCTATATAGCGTCACTACAAGACAGTACATCTTCATTGTTCTGTAGAGATCTACTCAAAAGGGTGGGATAATACCTATTGATTGTTATATATATTTAATGATAGCAGGAAAAGCATATCAATAGCAGGAATCTTTCCTAAAATCAGATCTCCTCAGCCTTGCCTAAAGAAGCAGCTCTGTCATTAACTTCAACAACCCATGGTGGACCCGTCTAGAGATCACCTGCTAGATTTGAGCTTCTTTTGGATGGCTCCTGGCAGCTGGCCTCTCTGCTTCCATCGTATAGGTCCTAGGAATCCATAAAGTCATCAGGCTTGTTAAGTAAGAGCCCTTACTCCTTGAGCCATCTTTTGACCCTAAGTCAGTCCTTACTATAAGGCTACTTTCCATTCTCTTTCTCTCCAGAGAGAGGGGGCTGGGGAGAATATGTACGTGTACGTGCATGCTGGCATGCTTGGGGAGGCCAGGGGTTATTGTTAGGTATCTTCCTCTCCACCTTGATTTTTTTGATACAGGGTCTCCCACTGAATCTTGAGCTTAACAATTGGTTTGATGGGCTGCCAAGTGAGACTATGATTCATCTTTTTCCACTACCCACCCTTACATACCCTGGCTTTACAGATGTAGGACACCTTGTGTGGATTTTAAGCTGATGCCAGGGATCCAAACTTGCTTTTAGATCCACATGCTTTTAGAGCAAACGCTACTACTCTTTGATCCATCTCCCCAGCCCCTTATTATTATTGTCCTTTGCATCCAATATCTCTAGAGTTTCTTCAAATGCTAGCTTTCAATTGTGTCACTTCAAAGTCTTGTACAATATAGCTTGTCATTTGTGTGTCAACCCCATCCTAGAGTAGAATTTTTTAGAAGGGCCATTTTTTGTTTGTTTGTTCATGTATCCATTCTCTAATCTACAATCTATTTATGACAGATACATCATAAATATTTTGAATGAATGACTGTTGTGCTCTGATTTGGTGTTTGACATGTTTGCAACAGAGGTCAGGGCCATCCTGAAGTTTGTGGTTGGTTGCTCATTGTAGAATTGTTTGGCCATTTTATTTTCTGCAGAGTTCCTCTGAAGCGATCATGGTGAGGACAGGATCACTGCAGCTCAGCAGCACGTCGATAGGAACTTCATCTCTGAAGAGAACGAAGCGAAAAGCACCTGCCCCACCTTCGAAAACCCCCCTGGCTCAGACTGATGAAAGGAACTCTGCAATGGCTCATGGTATTCTCCTTCAAGCAGTACAGTGGCTTGGGCTTTGTGTGTTAGTGCAGCCAGTAAAAATAGTGGAAGTCATGACTTGTCTTTTTCCCCCTCCTTATACCCTTGGCTGCTTTAGAACTCCCTAATCAGACCAGGCTAGCCTCAGACTCACGGAGAGCTGTCTGCTTTTGCCCCTGAGTTCTGGGATTTAATGTATGAACTTGGAGATATATTCTCATTTCATTCCCTCTCTCTCTGTCTCTGTCTGTCTGTCTGTCTCTCTCTCTCTCTTTATATATATATATATATATATATAATGTATATATAAAATTTATAATATATATAAAACACATATGTGTGTGTGTGTGTATGTGTATGAATAGTGGATAGTCTGATTATTCTCACTTAACTGCTTTTGAAAAATCTGCAACAAAGAATGACAAAATTATACAGCTTGATTATTATAATGGGCTCATGAACAGTATGCAGCTTTATTCAGAAAGACACCGCCATTCCATGATTGACTACATAGGAATGGAGATGGAGATAGAACTTACTCATTTAACAACTGGACTGTAAGGTGCCCTAGTAAGTTTAGGTTCGTCCTTCCTAGATGAAGCAAAAGCAGAAAATTCCACAGGAGTTGTTTCTCTTCTGAGTGTGCCGTTTATCAGTTGTCTTGCATCTTTCAGGCCTACCTTTGGAAGATGGGATTGCTCCAGACAGCATGTTGGAACTGAGCTCTCCCGAGGGAATGTCCACCCCAGGTATGCATGCCTCTTTCACCCCACACGGGAACTGTGAAGGGAAGAAATGTCTTTACAGTAGAGAAATTAATCTGATTGAAATGCTCTTTGTACTGAGAGATTTTAATTCTTTCTACACATTTGTACTATGAAAAAAATCCTCCACCCCACCCCACCCCCCCTTCCACCACCAAGGAATAGACACAAGGATAAGAAACTGGCAGAAATCACATTTTCAGTGCTGGAGTTCTCTATTTGGTCTATTTTTTTTTTCCTTATGTGCTCTCTAGTGAACAGTTAACCGCTTCTTTCTAGGTACTGACACACCGTGGTATGTCACATTCCTTAGTATGTTTCAAAGACTTAACATTAAGCACAGGCTCTTTGGGCAGCTGCTTCAGCTATGAATTCAGCTTTGATGTGTTCTCCTCTTTACAGGGAATTTCACTCACATGTACTTTCCGCCACATAGCTCTCAGTGTGGATTCTCCCAAGGAAATGAAGTTTAAAAAAGAAAATCAGACATTTTTGATATGTCTTTAATTATTTCAACAGTAACTACTTAGAAGCTTTTGTAAGAATAAGTCTGAGCAGGGTGTGGTGGTACAAATCTGTAATTGCAGTCCTTGGGAGGTTGAGGCCAGCCTGGCTTAAGAAGGAAAAACTTATTAACAATCTCAGAACCTGAGTACATTAGCATGCAGATAATTTGTAAGTGTGAATGTTGGCCAGGTACGAGTACCTGGGTTGTATCATTTATATTCACAGAGATGGGCAAGTTCAGGAACAGCTTACTCTTTTTCCTTGACTTTAACATGGTACTTAGAAGTTTGGGATTTTAAGTTGTAAAAGAATCCCCTGTTTATAATTAAAATATTGCTATTACATAAGTAGCATTTTTTTTTTCCTTAGAGCAGTCTGTGCATTTCATTCCAACTCATCTACAGCCATCTCATTGTACACAGGGACTTTACCAAGATAATGTTGCCCACATAAAAGACATACAGGAATTAGAAGGCTTTGAAGTTCGAGAAAGATGGCCAGGCTACTCAGACTTCGGCCTATGTCTGGGTCTGTGTTTTCAAGGCTATTCCTTCGTATATGTGAGCTTGCAGCGCTGATCCCACCCCATCTGGATGTGTGCTTGCTTTGTTTTAACTCTCTTCTCTGAGTACCATTTCTACAGACTCTACTTCTTTGACAGAGGGCTCCCTTGGTCCCGGGTTCCTAAGCCAGGAGCAGTGTGCTGTGCCCAAGCCGCCGGATGAAATCTCTGAGGGCCCTGGAACTCCAGAGGCAGCTGTAGCATCCTTGACCTGTAGGTGCTCAGGCTGGAACTGGCTGGGGCTTTGTATAAGCCATCGAGTATAGATCAGATTGCTCATTACATCCTGTAAAGTGTTCCATAAGTAAATATGTGCACAGTTCCCTCTTTCCCTTGAAGTTTTATCCAGGTCTGAAATGTGCTGTTTTCCTGAACCATCTAAACAAGCAGGGCAAAGTGTAGAGAGAAGCCACTCCGCAGCTCTGGGGACCACTGCTGCTTGTTTTTGGCTTTCTACCATTCTCAAGGGCTGCTTGATCTTTATTATGATCAAGATGAATATGTAAGAGAATGTTTACATAGAATATTTATACTTATTCTCTGCTGAACTCTACCCATTTGCTGCGTGGCTTATTTTCTCTAACATATTCTCAGGTGCTTTTCCTCTTTTAAAAGTAGAATTCCAAAAAAAAAAAAAAAAAGCCAGGCATGGTGGCACAGGCCTTTAATCCCAGCACTCGAGAGGCAGAGGCAGGCGGATTTCTGAGTTCGAGGCCAGCCTGGTCTACAAAGTGAGTTCCAGGACAGCCAGGGCTATACAGAGAAACCCTGTCTCGAAAAACAAAACAAAACAAAAACAAAGAAAAAGTAGAATTATTTTGTTGTAAGATAGCACAATATTATAATTATGATACTCTGATCTCCTCATAAATTTACTCATTTTTAAAAACTCCAAAAAAGCCCTTTATCCTTTCAACTTAGTCGCCTAAAATTAGTATACTATCTCATGCTCCTTGTAATCATGCAAAATTGTTTGAAGACTTTGGCAAACAGTTTGATGAGGATTTTGAGATGAGTAGAGATTAATGCCAGGCCGTTGTGCTAAGGGAGAGATCTCCCAATGTGCTACAGCCTCACCCTTTGGCAGGGTATTTAACGATGCAATGTGCACATGCACTTTCTATATGACACAAGAAGCCTTGCCTGTGGGTATTTCTGTTTTTCAAGAAAAATGAAAGCCACACGAGTACACACAGAGCGCACAGCGTTACAGATTCCCTATTGGTCATTGCCTGCAAAGGGGAAAATACTCAGAGGTTTCTAAACTGTAAAACAGAATTAAGGTGTAACCCCTCCACCCACACAGTGCAGTGGTGACTAGAAAGAGAAGCATGTTTCGGATTGACTTAATAGAATTGTATTTACCAGAGGCATAGGATCTGAAATACTTTCAGACTGTACCTGCCTCTGTCTTTGGAGTGCTAGGATTAAAGGAGCATGCACCAAACTTGACATTCGTTTTGTTTTGTTTTGAGGTTTTTGTTGTTTTGTTTGAAAAGGGTGTGGCTGTCTTGCTCACTTTAGATTAAAGTTCTTAGGAGAAATCATTCTTTTGCCTCAGTCTTCCCAAGAGCCATGTTTCTTTCTTCCTTCCTTCCTTTTTTTTTTCTTTTCATTCAGATTGATTGATTTATTGCTTTTGATTGAGACAGGTTCTCTCTCCAGTGTCCTGGAGCACACTGTAGACCAACCTGGTGTTGAATGCACAGAGATCTGCTTGACTTTGCCTCCTGAGTGCTGGGATTAAAGGTGTATGCCACCATACCTGGCTCATATTATTCCTTAGAGATCAGAAGTTAACACACTCTCCTGTCTCAAACTAAAAGTAAATGTCTGTGTCAGTATATGCATGGTCTGACCACTGTAGCAGTGGTATATGACCCTAGTGCCCCACTCAAGGTAAAGCTAAACTTCATTCAGACGCTGTTATGTCAATGGAGATGTTTAATTTGTTTAAGCAGAAATCAAGAACCTTGTGTATTCTATGACGTCCACAGTTAATCTTGACAAGAACTTTGAGTACTTAGCTGCTGGAATGTTTCTCCCCCTCCCCCTTCCCCCCTCTCTATCTCCCTCTTCTCCCTCCTTCCCCCTCCCTCCCTCCCTCTCTCGCTCCCCCCATCCTTCCCTCCCTCCCTCTTTGTGTTAGTGTCTGCTAGTAGACAGTACAAAAAACTAATATATTATTAATTTGAATTTTAAGTTGTTAATTTGTTTAATTCACATTATGTGACTATAAAGTAACTAATCAAAGGTGTTCATTCGTAAATGCAGTGATGTGGGGTTTGTAAGGTTAACCTTTCATGAACAAAGCCCAGAGTGATAAGCATGGTTCTAGAATGGTGGGACTGTGAGATCACTTGTTTCCTGTGTGCATGTAGCATTCACCATTAGGAAAGCATTTACTATTACTTTGGAACCACATTTTACAAGTCTAGCTAATTATGACTATAATTAGATAGCTAGGATGCTAGATTGCTTAGGGTGAGCAGGGCAGATTAATATTTAGGATTCTGTCTGCATTTCTTTGTAGCTGGTGTAAGCTCTGATTACAGTCTTGAGGAGATAGATGAAAAGGAAGAACTCAGCGAGGCATCTAAAGATCCGGCTGGAAGTATTTCTGTGAAGTCGCCTGACATTGCTTCAGCATCGACTGATATGAGAATTACAGTGGAGAAGGATCCTGATTCAGCCCTCGGCATCAGTGATGGAGAGACCTCTCCAAGCTCCAAGGGAAAAACTCAAGAAGGCAGAAGCACAGAGGGGCAGTAAGTAGTTTCTGTGTCTCAAGTGTTGGTGGTGGTTTGTTGGATTAATGCTTTTCTTGGAAAGACAACTGATATTTTAAGCTTAGCTATAGTTGGCCATGTCTTTTAGATTCTATCTCTCGTACTATCCTTGTTATATGTAATTGTGTTCAAGTGAAAAGGCCAGTTCAAGAGTTGTAGCATCCCCATGTTAGATAACCATCACACATAATGCTGATTAATTGTAATTAATACAATTAATTTGTCTGAGTCTAAAATATTCTGTTTTTTTCCATATATTTTGTCTATTATCTGCTTGAACCAAAAATATCATTGACTTTTCACTTTGTATCGAATACATTTGAGCACTTTCACTACCTGGACTGTGAAACCACCCTATAGTTAGAAGTAAATTAAGCCCCTGCATTGTGACACTCAAGTCTGTGACGCAAGAACCATTGTCCATCTGATGCAGAGGTTTTGAAAGCTCTAGTCCACTAGTGCTATGTTTGAAATGTTAAGATGAAATGCACAAGCCTATGAATAAAGATGAAAGCAAACAAGCAAAATAAGCTTTCTTCATCAGAAGTTTGCCTAATTTGCATGGGATTGTCTTCCTAATTAAACTCTTCTGAGAAAAAATCAGAGAGGTCAATTCACATTCTGATTTATGGAGTTGACTTTGCCAGATTCAAGGCTAAATTGCCCTGTTTATTTCCTTTTGTCTTTAGGATAAAAATAGCTCCTAATAACTAAGTAAAGACATTCATTTGGAAGAGTGTCCATTTTACCAAGCCTCTTACATCTTCCTTTGCAGTAGGACCAGTGTACCCAAGCTAATGTTTGCATTAGCATTTCCTCTGTTCTGTTTTTTCTTTGCTATCAAGTTTCTAATATTTGGCAGAAGGGGGTAATTATTTCAGTCCATCTGTCTTTGAAAAAATTACAGCCTAGTTTCTTTGATGGTCTGTTTGAATTACCTTCATATCTCACATACAGTGTCTTGTCTTCCAGAGGGCCGTATCATCCTGTTGTAGGCCATATAGGCAATGAGGACAGAGTATCTGACAGTATAAAAGACATGAAGACACTGGGCCCAAACCAGGAGAGTGGTGAGTGTTACAAACAGTAATGGCCAGCACTGTCATAGACTGATGAACCAAGGAATGTTCTTAAGGACATGTTGAGGCAGCTCTTTCATGTCTTGTTTCATTTAATACCTGTCTCATTTATGAGTATTTGAGAACTGTTATTCTTAGTTTTCATGTCACAGATGAGTAAACCACGAAGATACTGTCTCATAACTAGTAAGAGGTGGACCTAGGATTTGAACATGGAAAGTACCACAGTGATCCTTTTGCTGTGTTGCTGCTCCTCGTGACGACCCACCTTTTGAGGCTATAGAAGTTAAATTTCAGATCCTAGGCTTTGGGCCTCTGTGCATCTGTCTGTGACCCGAGTTCCTCTCAGTTCCCTAGTGCATGTTTTACTTAATACTCAAATTGCCACACTCTGGATGAAACTTGCCTGCCTGATTTTCAAGCCATCCAGTTGTGCAACATTGTTTGCCACTATTTCTCCATTCTTACGCCCAAATTAAGGCAGTTTCTTCTTTTGTTCATGATGTAACAGGTTCAGTTCTGTCAGTTGGCATAGGGCCTTGCTGTCCTTGAATAGCAAACTGTTTCCATCTACTTTGGCTATTCAGTTTCCATCCACACCCTTCTCCTGTGTTAAATTTGTTACTTGATTACTACAAGCCATGCACTTCTGAATTCCTGGCTTTCCAGCCAACTCGTACAGTGTTGGATAAGGGAACTGAATCTATGACTTCCTGTGAAACTTTTATAGCACAGAACAAGATGCGAAGACACATGTAACATATCTACATAGGACTGCGCTTGAGCATAGAATAATGCTCAGTGGAGAAGTCAAGGAATGCATGATGATACATACATCTTAAGGGAATGAGAAAGCCTATGAAGTCCTATGGTTCATTCTGTGCTAAGTGAAAATTTTAATAGTTATAGAAAACAAACACAGGGCTATAGAATTCCTATTTGGGAAAGAAATGGATAGTTTAATACTATTGTTGTCAATAGTATTGACAATGAAGATGTGTGTAGTGGTGGTGGTTGTGGTAGTGTGTGTGTTTGTCCTGCGTGTACTACAGTACTCCATAGGTAATGTGAATGTGTTTATATCTGATTTTTTTTCCAATTTTAGTATTCTTCTCTGATAGTACATTACAATGTTCTAAAACTCTTCTTGGTTCTGATTTTCATTGTATACACTGTTATGGCAATAGTGCTGCTATTGAAAAACCAGGATTTTATAACTATTACATTTGGGAGTTAATTTACTTACTTATTTCGCAGTGCTAGGGTTTGTATACAGGACTTTGAACACAGAGGGGAGGCCTATAACACTTATGTAGATCCCAGTCTTCAGAGATCTTCCTTACACAGGGCATGAAGATGCATAGCTGAGTTCTCAATACTCAGAAGGCTAAGACACTAACCCTGCTAAAATAGTAAACCTATCTAAAAATCAACCAGTCATCCCCTTTTTAACTTGATAGTCACAGCAGTAAGATTTTGACACCAGGCTAATGGTAGGTTAGTTACAAGAATATCTCAGTAATATTGTCTGTGATCTACATGTACTTTGTAGTAACCTTTATCAACTTGTAGGTGATTTTAGAAAATCATTTCTATTATCCTTAAGATGTTTTATTCCCCCTTTCCTCATATGCACTTATCCAAACCATCGTTTTGTACCATTGTAGAAGTCAATATTAGTTTTGAATCATGAAAAAGTAGAAACATAATGCAGTAGCTACCTTCTCCCTCTATTGGCATCCTTGGAACTGATGCAGCCATTCATAGACATTGGGTGAGCATCATCTGTTGCAGGAAATATCTAGAGCTAACCCGTGTGCCAGGTGATCTCATTCACTCCATCTCTTGGCCTGCCAACTCACCAGCCTGCATAGGCCACATGGCTCCCACCAGGCCATCTCTTGGATGGGCTCCCCTGTGTTCCTCTCACTTTCACACAAGTGCCTCACACACCCCTGGTTAGCCAACTCAACACCTAATTACCCAGTAAAATCAAGACTCTTAATGCTTAGTTAGCCAATCAGATGTATGTATCAATAATAACATGATTTACAAGATGCCAATACAAAATTTCAGAGCCAAATGATAATGAAAAAGCTTTAACCCAATTATTCTAACCTTTTGATAATACCATGTCTGCCTCGGTTCTGGTTCTCCCTCATCTCCTTCGATCTCTCTCTCTGTCTCCTCAACTCCTCGCTTTACCTTCCTTTGCCTGTCCAATCATAAGCCTCCCATTGCCCTAATGGGATTGGACAGGGAAAAGCCTGCAACAATCGTTAGATATGAACAAGGGTGGGCAGCTCATTGGGCAGCAGGGTACAGGTTGTCTTCTTCACAGCCTTTGGGAATAATTGTGTATTAGAGGGAACTAGAGAGTGATTGATAGATCAACTCATGGAAAATCTGAGACCTGAAATTCAGAGTCTCAACATTAATGAATTAAAGTTGCTTATCAAGGATTTATAAAAATATTTTTACACGTGATTATTTTTCCATAGACACAGCCCATATTGTTTTCTTTGCTCAATACTTTCCTTTGTATTATTAGGCTGAAAGTGGATTGTAGCACTCAAATTATCCAGTTATAGATAGGTGACACACATTGAAAAATTGAATTCTTCATTTTAAAATACATTCTTGACAATATTTTTTTTTTCCTCTCAGTAGTTCAAAATGAAATCATGGTCTGTGCCACAAGCACAGATTATGTGAAAAACAGACCGGGGAAAATGGAAACCACCATAGAAGGCGAAGGCGAAGCTCTGAAGAAAGCCAGCGACATGGAAACTGATAGATTGTCAGGCTCTCCTGCATGTAGAATGGACAATGTTAAAAGTTCGAGGGAAAATCATCTAACAGCATCGCCAGGACCAGATCAAAAATTGAATCAACCAGGTGTAGAGAAGACGAAAATGCAGGATGCAGCAATTCAGGCCACCCCTGCCCGCGGCACTTTTGATGGGAATCACGAAGTCAGTAATTCATCTGACCCCAGGGCTGATGAGACTGTGCAGACTTCGGATGGCAGCATATCAGCTCAGCACTCCTCTGCAAGTCTCCAGGATTCTGTAAATGCCTCAAGAGAATTCAGGAGTCAGGGCACCTCAACTTATGTACAAGATAGACTCCCTGAGAAAGAGCCAGCTTGTACATATGGGAACAATGTCCCTTTGTCACCTGTAGATGGAAGTAATAAGAATCCAGCTGCTTCTTACCTAAAGAACTTTCCACTTTATAGGCAAGACTCCAACCCCAAGCCAAAACCGTCAAATGAAATCACGAGAGAGTATATACCTAAAATTGGAATGACTACTTATAAAATAGTACCTCCGAAATCCCTGGAAATGGCGAAAGACTGGGAATCAGAAGCAATGGGGAGGAAAGATGACCAAAAGATGCTCCCTGTAGGGCAGAGGCATACGATTGAGAATATGACAGAAACTTCCATGCAAACAGAAGTCCCTGCTACTTCTAAAAGCTCACAGCAGCCTCAGCCTGACCTTAAACCAAAGCCCAGCTCAGGAACAGAGCGTCATTTGCACAGGACTTTGAGCTCACCAACTGGTACCGAGACGAACCCTCCCAAAGCACCCAGAGTGACTACAGACACTGGCACCATTCCTTTTGCGCCAAATTTGGAAGATATAAACAATATTTTGGAGTCAAAATTTAGATCCCGAGCTTCAAATCCCCAGGCCAAACCAAGTTCATTCTTTTTGCAGATGCAAAAGAGAGCATCAGGCCACTATGTGACATCTGCAGCTGCTAAGAGCGTCCACACTGCCCCTGGGCCTGCCCCTAAAGAGCCAACAATCAAGGAGGTGCAGAGGGACCCACAGCTTTCTCCAGAACAGCATCCTTCTTCCTTAAGTGAAAGGACTCACTCTGCTCCGCTGCCCAATATTTCAAAAGCTGATGATGATATAATTCAGAAGCCTGCCGAGACCTCTCCTCCTCCTGTAGCTCCCAAACCAATGACTCTTCGTGCCGAGACCTCTCCTCCTCCTGTATTTCCCAAACCAATGACTCTTCCTGCTGAGACCTCTCCTCCTCCTGTATTTCCCAAACCAATGACTCTTCCTGCCGAGACCTCTCTTCCTCTTGTATTTCCCAAACCAATGACTCTTCGAGCCGAGACCTCTCCTCCTCCTGTAGCTGCCAAGCCTGTGGCTCTCCCTGGTAGTCAGGGAACATCACTAAACCTGAAGACCTTGAAAACATTTGGGGCCCCAAGACCATACTCCAGTTCTGGCCCCTCACCCTTTGCCCTTGCTGTGGTGAAAAGGTCACAGTCGTTCAGTAAGGCATGCCCAGAGTCAGCCAGTGAGGGCTCCTCTGCCCTGCCTCCAGCTGCCACACAGGATGAAAAGACACATACAGTAAACAAGCCTACGGTGGGCTCCCAACATGGTGATGGTGATAAGGTAATCCTGAACTTTTCCAGTCTAAGTAATCACATGCTAGAACAACTTGGTTAAAGTAGCCCGTTTTATACCAATAATTTATGCATTACCTAGCTCTGAATTAATGTCTTCGGGAAAAGGCTGGTAATGCTTAAGAACCTGAGGTTTTACTCTGAGAATTATAATTCATTTAACTCGGACCTTGTTATAATGGCATTGTTATATAATTGAATCATTAGCAAATCCGTTAAAGTTTCTTTACTCACACACTTGTATAATTATTGAGAGTAGTGACTATTTTCCTTTGCTTTGCTAACTTTTTTTTTTAGCTTGTTATTATGGTTTGGTTTATTTTTCTCTTCCACTTTCATAGTACTATACCAAGTAAATAGTTTTAATCATTTGAAATAAATAGTATCAAAGATAGCAGGGGCTAAAAGTGTCCAGTTGTGTGTTTTCTGTCACTTACATTCAATATCAGCTTAACAATCATCTCTCAGATAATTTAATTTAAAATGATAGTAGCTTTAAAATGTAGTTTTCTTAATTATCCAGTTTGTTATTTTCCATTGTAAATATGTAGACTAAAATACCATCCAACCATGGTAATTTAGAAAAAGTCCCTTTGAACTGAATTGTCCACTAAGAAGTCTGCTTTCTGAATTCACATAAAATAGTCAAAGGGGATGATTAAATTCACAGTGTGGTTCATGGTAATCCACAGGCAATCTTTACAAAACTACTGTGCATACTTCACTCTGGTAGTATTTAAAGAATACTTTCATATTTGTGTGACAATTCCAGAAGTTCAACTTTCGTTCAACTTTCCCAAACATTCCTAAACTATGAGGACAGTGCGAGTAAATATTGTTCCATAATGTTAAGGTAATATTTACCTTGAAGAATATGTCCTCATATGTTTGACATTTATGTTTGTTAGGTGACTCTAGCATCAGGGAGTGATACAGAGGTGGATTCTTGACTTGGGGAGAGCCTTCCTTTTCCTTGAAATGGATCATCATTCCTGAGCAATAAAAGCTTAGCTTAGATAGAGTTTGGGGTCACAGCCTCAGTCCCATGTAGTTCAGTTAAACAGTAAAGATACATATTAGGCAGTTGGTGGAAAAAATTTTTAAAGATTACTTGATATAATACTTCAGTTAAGTCAGTTAATAAATATTTGTTCTTAAGAGGCTTAATTAAATTTCTGATTATTTAATTTGGAAGCTCTTAACATTTATTTTTAGTCTTATGGGAAAAGTCAAGAAATCCTGCTGAGCTCATAGTTCTTGAAGTTTCTAGAAACAAACAAACAAACACAGGCAGTTAAGTGTAGGGGAGACACTAATACCCCATGTTAAATCATACTGGATTCAGAAGTATAAAACTGTGTCAGTATTCATCTGCCTGCGCACTTCCCTGAGTATGTTAGAGTGGGGAAGATGGGTTACTTGTCAGTTTGTAGAATTTTTGATCATGATTTTTGGCTCTGGTAGCCAGTTCCATGTGTCTGCAATATTAGTGTTCTTGGATTTACACACAAGAAAATTGCCACTTTATGCATGAAGCAAAAAGAGGTGGCACCTTTCTTGCATATGATCCTAAGCTGAGAAGGGAAGGTAGATCATTGATCTCCCAGCTAGCCTGACAGAACTGAGGCCTGACAGGTAAAGATGTAGAGCTGTGTCTATGTCATGGGTGGTTTTGAAAGAGTAATTAATAATAAAAACTCTTTTTAAATAGGCCTTTCTTCTCTTAGAACTCATAAAAATACCTTGCATTTTTATAGCAAAATAATCCTGTACAGAATGAGCACAGTTCTCAAGTGCTGACTCCAGCTGATGGCCCATCGTTCACCCTTAAGAGACAGAGTTCTCTAACATTCCAGAGCTCTGACCCAGAGCACGTACGACAGAGCTTGCTCACTGCAATCCGGTCTGGAGAGGCTGCTGCCAAGTTGAAGAGAGTAAGTTTTCCCTATCAGATGGGTAACAGTGGGCTTATTTTCAACCTTGTCAAACTAGTACTTGATCGGGTATTCACATATAAACAGAAAAGTGTCAGACGTTACACTTTTCTGCCAGAGATCATTTTTGAGGTATAAACAGAAAGAATCGGAGTCTTAACATATACCTAAAAACTTGTCATCATTTTTTTTCTTTTCTTCCCACTTTGTGGGACAGGTGCACAATATGACTATATTCGTTGTTGTATATGTGGGAAGGTAGCCTGAATTCTCATTTTAAGAAATTGCATTAGCATTGTAAGAGAGACTCTATTGCGCCCACTCCACTAGAACAGGTAGACTTTTACCAATGGGACCATTAATGTTTGCAGTCATCTCTCAGCAGTCAAAGTAACTGCCGTATCTGGGTTTTAGGGATAGTGTTATAGCTTAAGTTACGGATAGTAAAAGGAATTTAGAGCATGTAGAGGACCTCCACATGGTTCAGCTGTCCCTGCTTAGCTGGAGAAGAGCAATGAGAGGGGGTTGTGATTCCTCTGGGCAGAATGTGAGTGTCTCAGGCGAGGCTCTCCTCCCTTTCTACCTCCTTCCTCTGAGAGAGCATGATCAGGCTGACCAGCCACTGCCATGGAGTTATGCGAAGAGAAGCATCTCAGCATGGAAGTTCATATTGTACTGACTCCCTGGGTTTCATGGCATGAGCTTCTTTGGTGATCACATTAGAATGCAGTTAAAGACGGATTAAGAGACTTGCAGAATGAAGCATTGACTTCCACGAGAATTAAAGCAACAGAGGAATAGAAATACTGAAAAACAGAAATACAAGTGTCTTTGGTGTTTGTACCACAACAGCCCATGCTATGCAAAACCATCCAAGGCTTCTGCACACGAGTGTGAGTGTGTGTATGTGTATGTGTGTGTGTATGTGTGTGTGTGTGTGTGTGTAAAACCACTGAAGCCAAACAATGCATTAAGTAGTTTCAGAAATGATAGAAACATAAGGGAATAATTCAGAGGATACATCTAAAATTTTCAGATTATATATAGGTACCAAGGCAGCAGAAAATTCATACAGATTTAAATGTTGAAATTAGCATTTTACCAGTCCTCTTTTGCCAAGGGGAAAATACACCAATGTTAATAAATAGGAGATTCTTGTTTATGAAATACTTTCTGTTCTTTACTCAGGAAGTTAAAGAGGAGTTCAAGCCAATTTCGACCAATCTAAAATTCTTAAATTCAATAAATTAGAGGCACACACATTTTTACTAGACACACGGGGCAGGAAAGACAATTAACCCAAGCCTCTGCCTTCTATGTAGCCTCAGCCTGAAAAGTAGTATTGCATTAGATCTGTAGGAGAGCCCAGTGCCTGCACAGGAGTTGAACGCAATGCTTTGGGAATGGGCAAGTACATATACTAACTAGCTTAGGCTACTCATTGCAGGCTGCTGTACATTGAACTGCAAATGTATTTCAGGCCAGCAGCTGGCTATTGGTGGATGCCTGGGCTTGATTTGGCTTTCACACAGGAAACTCTTCACAGCTCTAGAAAGAGCTGGATCTGAGCCAACAGAAAGGAAACCTAAATGATGTGCTTATAATTGTATCCTATTTAAAGCTCATTACTTTAGATTCTATTGAGGATAAAACTTTATCGTATTGAGTAGGAGGCTATTAACAGCTCAGAGCCTATAGAGTGTCAACTTCTAAGCTTTTAATGAACACTTTAGACATAATCTATTTTATTTCACTAAAAATGGTTTATGGAACTAGTAATATTCATAATCTCTAAATTTAGTGACAAGCATTTCAGCTCTAGTATATACTCTTAAAAATTATTTTTGTGGGGGCGGGAGAGATGGCTCAGTGGTTAAGAACACTGGCTGTTCTTCCAGAGTACCCAGGTTCACTTCCCAGCACCCACATGGCAGGTCACACCTGTCTGTAACTCCAGTTCTAGGAGATCTGACACCTCACACCAGTGCATATTTGAAAATAATGGAAACCAAGACTTCTGTATATAACAGTGCTCATGCCATATTTGTTGTAAAGTTGCAAATAAATATAACTCTTAAAAATAATAAACAGTGTTTCTGAAGAATAGACCATCTTACTGGAACACTTTTTATGTTCTTTGATAGTCCATACATCTACAATGTATGTTGATCATATCTGTACACCATTACCACCCCTCTAGGACATGTGACCTGTCTAGCCAGAAGTTTAGCGACTCCAAGAACTGTTCTAGGTTTGAGTTTCACCTTGTAGAATAGGCCTGAAATCCGATCCGAAAGTGGTTGGTTATTCCACAACATCCTTTCCACTATTGCACTGATGGGCATGCCTTATAGCAACAGGAACTCAACCTGACAGCATGCACATGTCCTTCACAAGCTCCAGCCAGACAAATCTGAATATGGAATGGGGAAGGAAGATGGTGCCATGTTTGCCCATATCTGTCTTTGAACTCATTTGTTCAGTTTAGCTCCAGGTACCATCTTAGCTATGGCTCTGGTTCTTGTAGAGCAGTTAGACTTCATTAGAATAGCTACCTCGCATTAGTCCAATTCATGTGTGCTGTGTGAATGTGGCTGTGAACATGCTACGATCTTTTCATGATTCTCTGGGGTTTTCTCATATCTTACTCCCATTCACTGTCCATGTAGCCATGGAGACTAGTTTGTCTTCATACAAAGCTTTAAATAGCCTAGCACAGTACTTTCAAATTGTGTTCAGTTTTCAAATTTATCCATGAACCAGGAATCAGTAAATTGTTCATAGAGAATGAAGGTAAATCTTCCACTATTGTACATCTGTTCTGACACAGAACTTTGGCTGCTTTCAGTGCTTTTGTGTTGCCCCTGAATTAATTCAAAATTGGGCTGTTACATTGTTACAAATAGAATATGCTTTTAAAAAGAGTCTAAAATAAATTGATATTTTATACTTCATATTGTAGATTGTCTTAGGATGTAAAATTTATCTGACTAAATGGTAGTATGGAAAGAACAAACAGCCATGTGTGCCTTACAGACTCTTCCTGGCTTGTATTATTTAATTAGCTTGCTTTTCATTATTTTTGGTTTGATTTTTAAACGTTTCAATGTTGACAGTTCTCTCTAAATAAATAAAAGTTTTGTAAAATTAGGGTGTTTCATAGGCACAGTTTAAATTTTGTGTCTACTCAGGAAACTTCTTTAACCATCAAGGGTAGATGATCAGCAGGCACATCAGTAAGTTCTTAAATACTACTTTTTAAAAAGTAACTTTTTTTTGGGGGGGGGGGTGGGTCTGAAGAGATATTTCAGGTTTTGAGTCCTGTCTGTTCTTGCAGAGGACTCAAGTTCAATTCCCAGTGCCCATGTGGCCACTCACAACTGCCTGTAACTCTAGTTCCATTTCATCAGTCTCCTCTGGCCTCTGTGGGCACTAGGAATGTACATAAACAAAATAGGTCATATTTTAAAATAATTCTGTTGTCAATGAATTTCATGCATTATGTGCATAGCTCAAACAAGTCAAATAACACTCTTAGTTTCTGAATGTTTCTTAAATTTGTATTCCATTTAAGAAATATTCTGTAGCACTCAACTTTGACAAGCACCAAAAAAAAAAAAAAAAAAAAAAAAAAGTTTTGGAATAAAGTGGGATCCAAGAGACAGAATCTCTGATCTCAGAATTTATACATTCACTGGAGATTCTAATGATATCTTCTCATTAGTATATTTAAATACCAAAGAAATAATTTTTTTTCTTTTAAGGTAACCTCTCTTTAGTGTGTTTTTTGTTTTGTTTGTTTGTTTGTTCTTTCTGAGACAGGATGTGGTCTACCTGTTGTAGCCAGGACTAGTCTTGCTTTCACGATCCCTTTGTCTCAGCTTCTCAAAGTGTTAGGATTCTCATGGGTAGGTGCCATCACACCTTGTGAGCAATTGCATCTGGCATATTGTGATGCAACCTTCTACAATATTTTATTAGTGTATCAAGTCTAGTTTATACAATGGAAACTTCTAGAAATTCACACACATACCTCTCTATGGAGCTCCTTATCCTAGGTAAGAGCTATGCTATTTAAGATGATATTGTATTTGCCTTTAAAAAAAAAATCAGCTTCCAAAATACTAGGTTTCTGCATGGTTTTCCCACACATTGCATTTTAGTTGGCTCTCCCCTGACTCCTCCATCTGCCTCATTGCTCTTCCCACTGTAGCATTTTGCCTCCCCCCCCCACCACTACCCTCTTTCACTTTGTTCTCCTTTCCCACTCCCCTCCCTTAAATTATTTTTTTACCCAGTTCCATGGCCCCTTCCTGGTTTCCTGGCCTTTATCAATATTTGCTTCCCCTAGTATCCTACTCACATTTCTGTTGCTATTTAAATCCATGACCCAAAGCAACCTAGGAAGGAAAGGGTTTGTTTGGTTACAGGTTCCAGGCCATCATCAGAGGAAGCCAAGGCAGGAACTCAAGGTCCGTGCTGAAACAGAAACCACAGAGGACCATTGCTTACTGACTTTCTCCCCAAGGCTTGCATAGCCTGCTTTCCTATACAGTGCAGGACCAGGGGGTGACACCACCCACAGTGGGCTGGGCTATACCACATCAGTCATTTATCAAGAAAGTGCCTTACAGATTTTGTCTGGGCCAATCTAATGGAAGCATTTTCTCAACTCAAGTTCCTTCTTCGTAAACAACATTAGCTTGTGTCAAGTTGCCAGAAAACTAGCCCAGTACACCTGGATATGCATAGCTAGCAATGAGATGCTAGGATCACATATGTGAGATAGCATATGGCATATCTATTTCTTTGGGTCTTTCTTGCTTTGCTTAATATGGTATTTGCCACTTCTAACTATGCCTGCACGTTTATTTTTTATTACTGAGTAAAATCTCTTTGTGTATAATACCACATTTATCTTATCATGATCTATTCATGACCTTTCAGGCTGATTCATTCTCTTGCTGGGGTGAAAAGAATAGTGAAACCATGGATGTGCAAAAGCTCCATGAAGTATATCTCTGAAGTAGGATATGGAGGGAGTCTTTTGGTAATATGTCCAGGAGGTATAGTATTCCCAGGTCATATGTTTCTTCTATTTTTAGAAGCCCACATGCCAATTCCACAGTAGTGTTGCTAATTTACACTTCCACCCACAGTGGATAAACATTCTCTCCCCCACCTCCAGCTTTACTGTCATTTGATTTGTTGGCTTTTTTTTTTTTTTTTTTTTTTTTTTTTTTTTTTGGTGGTAGTCATTTTGACTCAGGTAAGATGGATTCTCAGAGTAACTTATAGTTGCTCTGATGCCTATGGCTAGAGATGTTGAACATTCTTCAAATACTCATAGGTCATTTGCATTTCTTCTTGAGCTGTCCAGATCATTGATGCTTTTATTGGTTGCCAGTTTTATTTTTATTATGTTTAAATTTTGCAGTTCCTTATGTAATCTAACATTATGTCCTTTGACAGTCCTGCCTGACTGTCTTAAGTGATTTTTTTTTCCCTCCAGTGGTTTGCAAATGGAACGCTCAGCCATTGGGTTTTGAAGGCTGAGTGTTTATTGATTGAAACTTCCTGTAAGGCCCTTCTCTCATTCGATTGTTACAGGCTTGACAGTTGGCTATAGCCCTTGCCATGAAAGAATTCTTAAAGATCAATTTTGGTGATTGATGCTTATGTTTTGAATATATAGGGAGTCACTAAGTGGAGGATTTCAAACTACTGTCTGACATTAGAACCAAATTGTAAAATTTTGCAAAATTTACTGTACCTTTTTCCAAGCCCTTCTGAGAAGCCAGGATTCATCCATCTCGCTCAAACTGCACTGAACAGCTTGCCTGCACTCTGTTTGTGCTCTTGGCTTTTATGTTGGCTTGGTAATTTTATAAAGATTAAGATGTGTTGATGGGTTATTTAACTTGTTTGTTGTGGAAATAACAACTCTCATTTTCCATTTCATGATAGAGTGAACATTTATTCTTAATTATTTGTAAATCATTGAGTGATAAATACTGAATGCTAACATTTACAGTTAAGCAGAAGTTATAATGTGTTAATTGTTCAAAATTAGACAGCTGTCCCATTTTATAAAAACTTGATGGGAACAAAATGTGTTTCTTCCTCTTAGGTTACTGTTCCATCGAATACAATATCTGTGAATGGGAAGTCGGGCCTCAGCCAGTCCATGTCCATTGACGCCCAGGACAGTCGCTAATATTACCCTGCTGTGACACACTTCACCGACCAGCTTTCTGCCTACAAGAAATATTCACAAATATATATTTAGATGTACATTAATATATAAATCTATTCAGGAGTAAACATTTGTATTATGGATTTAATGCCAAAAGAAAAATGAATAGAATCTATAATTTATAATAAGTTTTGGCCTTTTTGTTATAGCTAAATACTGCTGCTTTAGAAATGTTAAACAAGGTGTAAATGACTTGTTTTTTTCCAATGAAGAACAATCACTGCTTATGGTTTTTTTTTTTCCTTATGGATATACTGTGCACCATGAAACAAAGGTGTAAATTGAGATTTATAGACATACTGTATGACACAGAAACAGGCAAGCACAGACTAACATTTACTGCCTCAGCGTTAGGCTATAATTAGAAAGATAATTTATAGTACGGCCTTTGTTGCTGAAAGACGTGGAAGACTAGTAAATCAAATAGATAATGTTCAGTTATTTTTATTGAAGAATCACTATGAGACTTATTTTATGTATTCTTTAATTACAAGTGTCAGATCTGTAGGTAACAGTTGAGTATTTTTAAATAGAACACTTTAACCTTTAGAAGTAAAATTGCACAAGAAGACTTTAAGATATTTTCTGTATATAATTATGATGTTGTTACACAGATATTGCATATTTTCTAATGCCAGAGGCCTTAAAATATCCCTGTGAAAATGTTGATACATTGTGGCAGTTATTTCACTTTTGCTATAAGGAGGAATTGAGGGTTAGTTTATGTCCACATTCAAAACTTTGAAGTCAGACATTTGCAAAATCCTGATTTTTTTTTAATTAAAGAAAATGCTAAGTTAGTCATTTATGTATCTCAGATGCTAGCCATCTAAATAATAATATATATTTTCCTGAAAGCCAAAATCGTTGAGAGAAACAGTACTTGATGTGTCGGCTTCCAGTGGCCCAGAAGTTTAGAACGTGTTAGTGTCCTGGACTTCCTTAATAATTTTATTCCTCTTTTATTCAAAAGACTGCTCAGACACCTGACACTGAACTTTTTCCTAAAGCTACTGGAGTATCTGTCATCCTGACACATAGGAACCTTTTTCCGTTTAATAAAAGCAAGTTATATATTTACAGTCTGTTGTTTCCCGTGTAGCCTGTGTTAACGAGCATATTTGAATACCTGACCTGAAGCACATGTAAATGTCTATGTTTTTTATGAGTGTGGGTGCTCTGCCTGCACATATGCCTGCACTGCCTGTGTGTTTAGATCCCGTGAAGTCCAAAGTGAAGCCCTGGGTCCCCTGGAACTGGTGTTACAGGCAGTCGGAGCTGGACATGGAATTGAATCATCTGAAAGAACAGCCAGTGTTCGAAACCGCTGAGCCCTCCCCCCGCCTGGTGACCATGGTCTGTTGGTCACTAACATGAATGGAACAGCAGTGCTTTTTTGTTTTTTGGTTGTTGTTTTTGTTTCTGGCTATCAGGACTCCCAGCGAATAGTTGAGCTCTGATATTTGCCTGCCATCACATGAAAGACTTAGCCTGGTTCTAGGTCCTGCTGCTTCCTTATCTCAGACATGGAGTGAGAACTATCTGCACGTTATATGATTATAAACCAGCAGAGAGCAAGTTCTCAAAACCTAGTGTATGCACATTTGCCTATCTGAGGAAAAACATGATGTCTGTTTCAAACTACATCACCAATGTGTTTGTGTCAGCCTGAAGCCTTTTAAAACAATGTTTTAAAACTTAGAACATGATTCATGCTTTCAGACTACAGTATGTGAAACTTGTTTAAAACTATTAAGATGCTGTCATAAAACACAGGATGAATCTCAAACACTTAACTGAGATGTATGTGAGTACCATGAAGGCAATTAAGCCCCATGTGCTTTAAATATGTAAAAAGGGTTAATTTGTTAGCAGCAGGAGAAAATCTAAAAGACTGTAAATATGCAAAATGTATTTTGCATATTGCATATGCTCTGTATTTGCGTATCAGCATTGCATATGCTAATCAGAAATGTAGAGAGTAGGAAGTACACAGAGGGCGCCATCTCAGCTGATCTTCCATCAAGCATTGGAAACAAGGAATTGAAAACAAGCAATGTCTTGCTGTTGCTAGGAAGTACCCTGGCAAATCAGAAGTCCCTTGCCTGTATCCTCAAAATTAGGAACATGTTCACACGATGTGACAGTTGTTTATGTAACCTTATCAGTATGCCACACTGAGGTATGGCACAGATACAGGGGGGAAAAAAAGTTAAAAAAAAAAAAGATGTGGAAGGAGATGTGTTTGATGGTATCAGTTTCAGAATGTAAAATCTCAATGATTCTGTGCATTCTGGTTGAGCACACAGAGAACAAATAAGATCCCACACGCTTGGTGGTTGCCTACTGAAATCAGACAAGGAAAGCAAGTGAGAGCTCTGGAGCTATCGATTGTGTTGCAACATTTTATTTTAGAAACTGATGTTTGAAAACAAAGGCTTCTTATACCTCAGATTCTAATCTATAGAATTAGAGTTAGAATTAGAATTAGAATTAGAATTAGAATTAGAATTAGAATTAGAATTAGAATTAGAATTAGAAGCTGTGTAGTATTTGGTAGGTTGTGTAGTATTTGGTAGGTTGCTTAGGATGTAGGAGACGTGGCTGTCTCTGAGTCACTAAGACAGAGGTTTTGAAAAGTCATCTGGCCTTTACTGCTTTAGGATTTTGTCACCCTCTCTTCTAAACTGAGAAGTCTTAACGACAAGTTGTTTTCTCCTCATTTCCTTAAGATAATGACAATAATACTAGGCAGGAATGGCCCCGAACTAACTATAGATTATTTAATGTGGAATAGCTAGGCATTTTACCCTTATGGGTCATTTACAACAACATTTTAAAATTATAAATTGGACATAAGTGAGATTTTTTTTTATCTCTAACATCTCAGCTCCTCTCTGGGGAACCACTGTTAATATTTAATCAGCCCATTAGATTTATGTCTCAAGTCTTTTTTTTTTTTTTTTTTAGTAGAGAATAGAGTTTATTTAGGGTATGAGGAGGGGAGTTCAGAGGGAAGTGGAGGCAGAGAAGGGCAGAGAGAAGGAGAAAGTAGAGAAGTAGAGGCCAGCCATGAGCACGTGGAGTGGGGGGAAGGGAACAAGGAAGGGAGGTGGAAGGGAAGAGCATAA
The DNA here is from genome assembly GCF_000001635.26 of Mus musculus. NCBI lineage: Eukaryota > Metazoa > Chordata > Mammalia > Rodentia > Muridae > Mus > Mus musculus. The sequence goes on along the minus strand of NC_000068.7, from coordinate 65,086,300 downwards.
GAGGGCAAGAGAGAAACAAGAAAGATGTCTGAAGTCTTGAGTATGTATTTGTCTAACAGTTACACACTAATACTCTGAGGCAACTTGACTTTGATCTAACCAGGGTTTTAGAAGAGAGGGTTTTTATACCTAAAAGTTTTGCCATATTTGTCAGCCATCTTTTTCTTGCTGTGGTATGCCAAACTGCCTGGCATCAAGGTATTTGTATTCAAGTCTCAGGTCTACCTAATCTTTTAAAATCATGAAATCTTAGGAAAATTTATCTTCCTTTTTATCTGAAAAGTGAATTGATAGGCTTATCTCATGGGTCTGATGATTATCAGGATTACATGAATTTTAAATGTGTCTGACACACAGAATTTTCTTCCAAATTCACTTAATGAGAAAGAATTACACTTGTTTATTATTTGGTTGAGTGGCCCTCACTCACACATCCCGTACATGTAACTGTCAGGTCTGGCATCAACAGCAGAATCTACCCTGCAGCTGAACCAGAATCCTTGCAATGAGACCGGTCACTTTCCAAAGACCAGAACGATGATTCTAAAACCCCAGGCTCCGTTGATATATGTGCCTAATGACAATCCCCCATGCCTCTCACTACCAAGAGAAACCAACTCTGAAGGAGCAAGGACTCACAATCATTACATTTACTATTATATTTTCTAAAGTAAAGGGGATTTGCAGCTGAAGGTTATAGTGAAGATCCTGCCCAAAATGATGTCTTTGAAATTATTTGAAATTCTCATATTTAGTGGTTTAAATCTTACATAGGATTTGCACGTCACTTGATTTACTGGGGAACGCAAACATGTAAGATTGCCTTGTTCCAAATACCACTTGGCCAAACACATCTCAGGATTTCACGTTCCCACTTGTCGGGCTGAGCTCCACGCATGGTGGTTAAGGTAAATGGCGCTGGGTTCCAGGCTCTCCAGATTTCTAACCCACTTTCTTGCAAATTTCCAGCCCTAAAATACTGGTTCCTAATGTGAACAGTTACACTTTACTTATCACAAGACAAAAAATGCACCATATGTTCTCTCAATGTTTCAGACAGGTTGTGTGTGTGTGTGCGCGCGTGTGAAAAATTGTAGAAAATTCTGGTACTTTTACATAGAATTCTTGGTTTTAATACATCATGGACTTTAAAAATCCATTTTAAAGTTGAAGAAGTTGTTTTTCTTGGAGGGAAATATATACTACATTTCCAAAAACATTTCATAATTTGCAAAACAACTCCCTAATTCATCCTTTCTTTCTTTCTTTCTTTCTTTCTTTCTTTCTTTCTTTCTTTCTTTCTTTCTTTCTTTCTTTCTTTCTTTCTTTCTTTCTTTCTTTTTCATCCATGGTGATGGATCAGTGATAGCTCAGATTATTTCCCTGCCATTCACGCACACAGTTGCCCTGTGACTTGGCAGGTATTCTCTGTACAGAGGCCGGACTCATTTTCCTGTCTGTAGAAGCATCTGGTTTTGTGCCTATTGAAAAGACAGAGGTGACATTGTGCTGGTTCCGAGATGTGTCAAAGGTTAGTATAGTTTGTTGCCGGCACTATCCTTCAGGTGCTGCTCTGAAAAAGAAAGCTCTGAGTGGCCTTGAGGGAAGGATGAAGTGCAAGGGAAAGCGTAAGTGACTGCTAAGTCTGGCCTCCTGGCCTGAGCCAGCCCAGCCCATAGCAGTGGGCTCCCAGGCTGCACACCCAACACTGCACCGAGCTGGGTAGTAGGTGAAACACACCATTTTAAACATGAGATTGAATGACTTTAAGCACATTCATAGATTTGTTCGGTCAGCTCAAATTCAAATGTCATTTTCCCCAAAGTCCCCCTAGTGAATACTAGATCCAACATGAGTACACCCCAAACCCTAGATCCCAGCCAGCTAGAAGTCAACCTAATCTAGTATCACTCCGTCTTCATTGCCTTTCTCTGTACTTCTGTCCTACTTGTCTTTAGGCTTAGAAGTGTGAGGACCCAAGTGTCACCTCCAGTCTTTTTGGAGTCTTGTTAGTTGACAGGTGAGATACAAGATGTTTAGGTAAATTTACTTATCTGATAAATAATCTTCAGCATGAGTAGTCTGCACAGTTTTGAGGACACACATTTTACACATATTATCTGAAATTCCATTTTAACTGACCATCCAAGTCTGTTAATATTATGATTCCTTTGAAAACTTGAGAAGCATGAGAAGCAAGACGTGTTAGGAGTTAAGAACCAAGAGGAGACACTAGGTCTGGGCCAGCTGAGGTAAGCCGTGAGCTTATATTACAGAACAGAAGAGACCTTTGAGCTTCTGGATAGATCTTCATCAGAAGAATTCCCACATCATGAATGGGGAGGTGGCTATTGATGAATTCCCCATGAAGAGACAACTTGAGTGACTCTGGGGTGGGGTGGGGGGTTATAAATACTTATAAGCCATTAGCAAATCATAAATGCTGCTAATGCCCCCATTAGTCTCAGGATTGTTATTATAATTATATCAATTATTAAATCTGTGGTGGTGTGAGCTATAGCTAAATGATTTTAAGTCATTTGTCCTATTTGAAGTTATTTGTAAGGAAGTCAGTGGATGAGGTATTGAGCCACACCTCTGCATAACACAAGTTGAGGGGGATTTAAGTTGGGTCATTTGTTTATTTTCCACCAAGTATGAGTGTTACTCAGGTCAGTGTAAATAATGAAAGGCAAACAGTGCCTGGTTAAAGCACCTCATTGTTGAAGGCTGTGGTTCAGTCCTAGACACACAAACTACACAATCTGGTGGAGCATATTAGTTTTAGAGGGAGGGGAGAAGGATAGGAAACTAGATTTGTGGAGTGTTTTTTGTGTACCATTTACTCTCCCAATGTGAGCTTTGATATAGATGCTGTCATCCAATTGACACATAAGACTCAGTGAAGTTAAGTATCTTATCTGGGATTGTGCTGGTGCTGAAGACACACACCATAGTCTAGTAGGAGGATGACCCCATTATTTTTTTTTATTGCTGTTCTTACTCTAGTCATTCAGCTCTTGATCAGTCAATGTCTTGCTTTTGTGTGATGAGTATTTCATATAGGTTACATTCATAACCTATAACCTGGTAACCTGATCTCAACTTTGTATCATTTGCTAAATTTTCTCTAATCTCATGTAATGTACACTGACTTGAAATCCAAACTATAGTTGTAAGGAGAATATAAGAATCATAATAAAATGACTAGCTGCTATAAGCTGGATGCCCACTTCAAAACAATATCCATGAAAACACTACTATGGTGGTTAATATTAACAATTAATTTGACAAGACATAAAGTTACTATAGAAAAAATCTTTGGGCTTGTCTATGAGGGATCACATAGGTTGGGCTAATTAGGGTGGGAAGACCCACCCAATTATGGGCTTTGCCCTTCCATGGGTTGTTGTCTTAGCCTGAATAAAAGGAAATGCACAGCACCATTTATCCCTCCCCTCTGACTGCTGATGCGATGTGACCAACTATGGCCAGCTGTTACTGTCATTCTCTGGCTGCTAGAGAGCCCTATAGTCAAGAGGTGATTCTGTGAGTCATTTTTTCACAACCAGGTAAGCACAACAAGCAATAACCGTGGAAGGTGGGTTGATCGTGGCAGTATTTATCTGTAATCCCAATGCTATGGAGGCTAATGAAGGAGGGTCATGAGCTTGAGGCCAGCAGGACCTTCCCAAATGAAAGCTCCTAGCTAGCCAGCCAAAATTAAACAAGGAAACACCCAGTCACCAAAACAAAACAACAAAAACAACAAAACAGCAACAACAAAAGTCCCAGGTGCCTTGAGAGATGATGTGTCATATGCTCATGTTTCGTCCTCATGGATATGTCATGGTGACAGAGTTCCCTATGTCTTTATTTGTTATATAGTATCCAGTCTTTGGTATTTCTAATTACAGTAGCAGAAAATGGACTATGACATCAATATTGTCAGTTACCTGATCCTCTGCCCTGTTGAAGCATGGATGGCTGAAAACTTGTAGTACATATTGTGCCACATCCTGAATGAATATGAATTCAATAACTCATATAGATGTAGTCAAAACAGTATAGAAGCAATTCCAAAGAGAGGAGTCATGGATGCAGAAATGTGGAATAACAGATTGATGTTTCAGTAGATAGTTTATAAGAACACTGCTTTGTAGTTGACAGAGGCCAGGAAGATGGGTCGAGGATGGAAGCTCCCAGTGTAGACACAGAGAGGTGCTTAAGCTGAGATGTGGATGGTGTTGAGAGGGAGTTTTGCTAGCAGAGTCTGCATTATCCTGGGGTATTTATACCTGATGAGCATCCATGCTGACCGTTTTCACTCTCGTAGGCACTATGCTAGATGACTAGGAAGCAGACATGGCTAACATGATTCTGACACTGCAGGAAGACTTTATAATTAGAGTTCCTAAAACAAAAATCAGGAAAGAAAATCACTAACAGTATAAATTGCTCATCTTCCCATAGGCTGTCTCTTTCTTTTGGTATTTGGGTACTAGCCTATTGTTAGTTTTATTACTTTTAAATATTTTCTTTATGTGTATGCATTCTTGTTTCAAACTTTCAATGAGCTCAACTTATAGTAATTGGACATGTTAATATATTCTTTCATGATTAGGTTTTTCTTTAAATCAACCTTAAGAGATCCTTCCATACTCTCAGGACAGAAAAGGCATTCAATCCCATTTTATTCAAAAAAGAACTTTTAAATGTTCTGCCTTAAAGTTAAGGTCTGGCTGATTGCAGTATAAAATTGCAATCCATTTTCTTCTTCATCTCTAAATGAAAAACCATTTTTGAGCAGTGGTGGTGCATGCCTTTAATCCCAGCACTTGGGCGGCAGAGGCAGGTGGATTTCTGAGTTTGAGGCCAGCCTGGTCTACAAAGTGAGTTCCAGGACAGCCAGTGATACACAGAGAAACCCTGTCTCAAAACACTAAACAAAAAAACAAAACAAAACAAAAATTGAAACTCGGTAATTTAAGTAGCCATGACTCTCTTCAGTGATCTCAAAGGCTTCTCTGTCATAGGTGGCAATCCCTAAATGTGTGCCTCTTGGGGAATAGTTTTCATCTGTTCCATTGATTCAGATGGGTATAATTTAATTTATATTGCAGGAGACAAATTGCACTGTTTTGAGCACCAACCTTATAAGCACCCTTTGTATCCTGAAGGGGTGGAGAAGGCACGCCCTCCCTTTCTGAAATGTCTTAGCTATTGGTTAGTTTTTATTCTACATAAGCTTTAGCACAAAATTCAGTTTGGTGATGCTGAACTAGGTCTTTTAAAGAAGAGTTAATGTGTCTATTTAGAAAACAGAAGAGCGAGTCTAATTTTACTAAGTGTCAGAGAAGATAGGGATCGTTCTAGTCTCCTGAAACTGTCGGTCACTGTATAGCTGATAGAAATACTTTGGAAAATGAGATGGAACTGCATAGCAGTTCACTCTGCATGTATCCATTTACCTCATTGGAGCGAGTCTCCCGTACTCCACATCCTACTCTTAGAAAAAGACATCTGTAGTCCTCATCAGTGAGTTCCCTTGAGGAAGGGTTCCCAATCTAGTCTATGTGGTACTAGCAAGACATTAGATAGAAAGATAGGGAATCAGGTCAGGGTCGCTCCACCCAGCCCTCCTGTTGGCTGCTATCTACCTCACTTACTGAGAGTCGGGGCTCTGTTGAGTCAGCCTCTCTCCAGTAGCATCCTTTTGAGATTCCTTTAGTCACTATTCACCCTCTTTGCCTCTTTGTGGGTAGGGATGATTTTATATCTCCCTATACTTGTTAGCCCTTGCATGTTTTATTATTCTCTAATAGTTATCCCATTAAACATGCCTCTGTGGCACTGTTGACCTTGTCCTTACACGATCACTGCTGATACTAAAAACTCAATGTGCTCACTGATTCAAGAGTGTTCAAGACTGGCAATACAAAGAAAACAAACAAACGGAGAGAAACAGGTACAAAGTGAGAAGTAAACATTGTGCTGTTATTTTCCAAATATAACATTATAAAAGAGAAAACTCATTGATTATTGCCATAGGCAACAACACAGACACATTTGTGTAAATAGTGTTAAAACATTTTAAAGTAGCCAAAGAAGTATGTAGTGTATATATGTATATGTATGTGTGTGCATACACATCATAAAGATTGATATGCATATATGTATGTAGATATATATATATACATAAATATATATATGTATATATTTTAAGGTAATGATAAACACCAACCTTGAAGAAGTTAGTGAATCAAATCTTGTGGGTGAAGTGCATCCAAGAACTCTATGTCTACAATGGCTTTCAAGTTTATTTCCTATTTGTTTCATGTCCTTCAAGTGCAGGATATCTCAGGATTGTCTATTTTTAGTGCACTCAAGTACCACTCCACAGAAAAGCTTTCATACATCACTGTAGAATCATAGCCATCCTGGGCTGCACCTGCGTGACTTCCCTGGCTACTCTCAGGTGTCTTCTAGCTAATGGGGTGTGTATGTTTCCTGTTTATGTTTCATTTCAAACAATGCATATGGTAATGCCAAAAATAAACACAATAGTAGTGTTGCTTTGGGACATCTTAATTGATTTTTCCCTTTATAAAATGTTTTTATTAATTATTTGATTATGCAAATTATTTTAATTATATTTGCTCTATCTCTTGTCCCTTCCCCTCTCTCAACTTCTTTTCTCCCATCCACCTGTTCCTTTCTCACTCATGTCTTTTTTATTTATTTATTTTTTTTAGGATATGACAGCATAAAATAGGTGTCTTGGTCACCTGTCTCTTATGAGTGTTCCACTTCTTCTTCCTCAATGTCCCCGAATTTTAAATATATTAATTGGGGCTGGGCACTCCACAATCAATTGATGTTGCATTTTGACCAGTTGTGGCATTCTGTAATGATCTCCATCTGCTGCATACAGGGGTTTCTTTGATGATGGAGACAGATGCACTTATCTGTAAATGAGGCTGTTTATAATGTACTTAGATACTGAGTTTATCCTGGTTTAGGAAAATGGCAGTAGTGGGTTCTCTTTCAGGTTCCTTGGCATCGCCAGCCACAGGTTGTTAGCTAAATTTATAGTACCAAGAGTGCAGTTCCTCCTACTAAGTGGACCTGAAATCCAACCAGGTGACTGATGGATACCTTCAGGACATAAGTGCTACAGTGGTACCTTTGGAATATCTTACTGTGCTACTCATTGTCAGAGTAGTAAAACTGGCTTCTAAGGCTGACAGGTTCTGCTTTAAAAAAATGTTGAGGCCCCTAACACACATACAGTAGAGGACTTCCAGGTCTGTGTTCATTCAGAGATAAAGCACTTAACCTTTAAGAGATTGGAGGCCCCAGGGAGTTTAGAGGTCAGTTGGGATTGGGGGTGAGAGCATCCACATGAAGATGGGGTGGGGTTGGGAGAAGGTGTAGGATGTGGAGCAGGCAGAGGGTGGGAGGGGAGGGGCAGGGAATGGAATATGGAGTATAAAAAATGAATTACAAATAAAATTGAGTTTTAAAAAAAGAAAGAAAGAAAAATGTTACCTGAATGAAATTGTCTGTGGGGAACATCTGTCTTTATGTTGACTTAAACTTAAACAAATATATGCTTGCAATGCCTTTGACAGTTGACTGAGTCCAGAGCGCTGTGTGTGTGTGTAGAAGTTTGGATACTTCATGGGATTTCTAGACTACAGCAATTGAACAAAGACTGTAATAAAAAGATTCACACTTGTTTTGTTTCCCAGTAGTATATCAAAGTTACTTCTTTTTTTTGTTTTGTTTTTTTGGACTTTCAAGACAGAGTCTCTCTGTATAGCCCTGGCTGTCCTGGAACTCACTTTGTAGACCAGGCTGGCCTCGAACTCAGAAATCTGCCTGCCTCTGCCTCCCGAGTGCTGAGATTAAAGGCATGCGCCACCACACCTGGCTAAAAGTTACATTTAACCCAGTCATGATGGCAGAAATCTGTAATCTTAGAACTTGGAAGGCTGACACCATGAGATCATGAGCTCAAAGTCATTTGGGGTTAATAGCTAGACTGTCACACACACACACACACACACACACACACACACACACACACACAAACACACAAAGAACACAACAAAAGTTATATTTATACTATATTTGTTACCTCAAAGCTCTGTGATAGGATTTACTTCCAAAATGACCACCTGTTAATTAAATATGTTATATCACCAAAAGTGCTGACAGTATTCTGAATTATTTAAAAAGAACACCAATATACTTAGTTTACAAAAACAAAAAAACAAACAAACAAAAAAAAAAACCACTTCCAATAGAAGAAAAAGAAGTATTAACAAAATACAGTGTAAACTGAAGTACAACCGTTTGAAATTGATTTCTATCTGGTTAATATTTATGCAGATTATCCAATCAGTTCAGTTGTAGAGGGCTGAGAAAAAGGTTTACATAAGGAACTATGTAGTTGAGGTGTGTGCTGTGGCATGAGGCAGGGGTGGTTATGGAGATGTACGGTCCCTCCTCCTAACCACCAGTCTGTCGAGGCCATCTGCCACAGCAACAATGAAGCCTGTCTTCAACAAACACTAGCAGTCAGTCTTTTTCATCTCTTCCCAGAACTACTTGTTTTCAAGGCAGAGGTCCCTGGAGCTTCACAGAGAATGTGCCTGAAGAAAAGGATCCAAATGAAATAAAGGAATGCTGTCTTAAAACTTTAAATGGTCATTTAAAAATGAGAAGCAAGATGCAACTTAGTCTCTGTGCTTGCCCAGCATGGTGTTCTTGATGGGAAATTCCCTTTGTAATTAACTGAAAAGATGTGATACCCGTAGAGATAATAGAGGTTTGGAGACTCAGTGACCAGTCATAGCAGAGTTTGGCATAGCTCTCCTTGACTGCAGAAAATGAACAACAGTACATACATACGTACATATATACATACATAGAAAATAACTGAAACTACCATCATGCTATGGATACAGGGAAGGTATAGAATGACTAGGACTCCGGAGATCAAGTTTGTTGTCCTGGTAATGGAGACCTTATCTGAGTTACTTAATGTGAGAGTATCAGCTTGAACACACTTGGAACCACCTATGAAATCGAAATGAAGCATTCCTCTACATGTGTCCTTGAGAGAATTTTCAGATGGCAAACTGTTAAATTAGGATTCTTTCTGAATGTAGGTGGTCCCATCCATGACCCAGACAGGAGCAGAAAGGAAGAAGTCTGAGTGCTTGCTCTCTTTTCTCTCCTTTGCAACTACCATGAAGTGAAATGCTGCCTGTGGCCCAAGCTCCCACAAACCTAGTGTACCCAGGAAATTGACCATGCAGCCCTAGACTGAGCTCTCTGAAACTGTGAACAAAACCAACTCTTCCTTTCTAAGAGTTGTTGGTAGTAGGTATTTCTCCCCAGAGATGCAAGAGTAATATGCCTCTCAGAGCTTCAAGGCCTTTATTCAGAAAACTAAGGTACTTTGGGAAAACAGTTTTCTTTTCCAGAGAATACATATATTGATAACACTGCACTTAAGTGCTCTGATTTTTTTTTTAAAGATTTATTTATTGTTATATGTAAGTACACTGTAGCTGTCTTCAGACACACCAGAAGAGGGCGTCAGATTTCATTACAGATGGTTGTGAGCCACCATGTGTCTTACGCACGTTCGCTACCGGCCAGGAAAGACACAACAAACCGGAATCTTCTGCAGCAAAAGCTTTATTGCTTACATCTTCAGGAGCAAGAGAGAGAATGGCAAAACCCCGTCCCTTTCAAGGAGAATTATCCTCCGCCTAGGACGTGTCGCTCCCTGATTGGCTGCAGCCCATTGGCCGAGTTGTCGTCACGGGGAAGGCAGAGCACATGGAGTGGAGAACAACCCTTGGCACATGCGCAGATTATTTGTTTACCACTTAGAACACAGGATGTCCCGCCATCTTGTAACGGCGAATGTGAGGGCGGCTCCCCACACATGTGGTTGCTGGGATTTGAACTCAGGACCTTCAGAAGAGCAGTAGGTGCTCTTAATCGCTGAGCCATCTCGCCAGCCCCGCTCTGATTTTTAATAATGGCATTTTTTTAAAGTACACTTTTTCAAGGTAGAGGTGGCAACTTCTTTCTCAACGTCTAGGCTCCCTTTAAGTGATAGGGTTTCTCTGTGAAGAGTCAGAATGAGCATGGTGAAGTGACTCATGTGAAGGATCTCATTCGAGAGGTGCCGAAGGGACAGAGACTTGCCATTGCCAAGTAAGTCACATTTAAATTCCCTCAAGCCTTGAGAAATAATGTGAGGGAAAGCACAAAAATAGCACAGTCATTCCTTTGGAATAAGTCGACTCCCAGGCCTCCTGAGAGCATCTCAGCTGTGTGTTCATCTATATGCAAAGAGAAATCATAAGAAGCATCTATATTTGACACATGGCACTTTCCAATGCTTCAGAGCATTCAGCTATCAATATTTGCGTGCTATGCTGCGGCTTTCGAGAAGGAAGGGCCTGCTGTGCACACTGCCCCATACACAGCAATGGACATATACCGAAGAGTCTTTTCTCTCCCTGCTGTACAGACAATTGCAAGAGCTCACATGAGAGCCACACTTGACGAACCAGAATACAACAAGAGGCAGCCACAGCTGATTGAAATCATGGTAAGAATTGAGACTGACAGAGTTGCAGGGCGAGGAGGTTAATGAGTCCAGAGTCCTGCCTCTAGGCACAGCTGTCCCAAAACATTTCAGTCAAATGACAGCTCAGTCTCTTGGGAAACACAAAAAGTCTTTATAATATATTTCAGTAGCCTATCCATTGTCTAAATGTCCTTAGTTTCATAATATACTGGAAACAATAGGAACCCCATACTTTCTTCCTATTATCTCCATGTTGACAGATACATAAAATAATAAATTGACAAAAATGTCAAAGATGATGAAGGCCTTACAGGTAGGTCACAGCTGGTTTTGCCTACCTTTCCAGGGCCTTATAAGAGGAAGGCAATTGAAAAAGTCTCTTGTGGAATGTGGTCCCAAGTATAGTAACCTTCTGAATATAGTAGTTTATTCAATTGGACTTATTTATCCTGAGTCCTAAGATGAGATTTGACCTTATATTTTATGGGTGATACCAGAAGTTGGTCAAATACTATTTTCAGCTGAAAGGTAAGCATTAAAGAATGAGTTCTTATGTAGAAAAAAAAGTAAAGAAAGTATGCCAGTAGAGGCAGTGATGCCTCTTTGTTTACTAATACTATTTATTCCATATTTTGAGTCATGAAGACCATTGTATGTAAAGCTATTTATTCATAGGTCCTACTTCGAAAAGATGAACACATGCTATCTGAGTGTTGTATGGAGAGAGGAGGAGATGACTGGAAGCTAGAGATTCAGTGTTCTCTCTACTTCTTTTTTTCTTGTGGATTTCAATTCCCAGCAGCTCTCTAATCTTCGTTGGTCTCATGTATAACATGAGATGATCTATACCTGTTTCATTCTGGATTTGAAGGATGAAAAGGGATAACATTGGTGAGATCTGGGACATAGAAAGATCTAGAATAATATTAGCTAGCCAAGACTCTCATCAGTCACTCATTGCCTTTATTCTTCCCTAGTCCTTGTAAGTTCTGAGAAATGGTTGAATAAGGCTTAAACTTGCCTCCTCAGAGGAATAAGCTAGATTTCTGTGTCCATTTGGCCACTCTCTCCTATTGCTAATCATCATGCAAACCCATGTGGGTTGTTTTCCTTAGGGACCCAAATGGCAAGTGCAAAGTCAATCCAATCCAATTGAAAACTAAGTTTGGGGTTTGCTTGCACTTAAAAAAAAATTAAGTAAACTATGCACATATTGCATTTCTTATTAGTTGTAGTCTAGCCTTTAATAACTGAGCCATCTACCCAGCCCCATGTTATTTCTATTGAGAAAAAGTAGGTGGAATTTTGGGTCTAAAACACTATATTAATATTTATTTTACATGTATGAGCATTTTGCCTGCAATTATGTCTGTATGCCACGTAAGTGCCTGGTGTCTAAGGCCAGAAGAGAATGTTAGATATTCTGGAACTGGAGTTTTGGGCAGTTGTAAGCCACTATGTAAATGCTAGGACTGAGCCTGGTTCCTCTACTAGAGCAGCACTGATCTTAACCACTGAGCCATTTCACCAGCCATCCCTTCAGCATGTTCATATTTAGAAGGTTGTAACAGAACTGCTTTGTGAATTAGACCAAAAGACTCAAAGACAGGATTTTACTTTAGTGAGCAGCTCACGGTGATTCAGTATGAGCTAGAAACACAGTCATCTTTATAATTTGGTATGTATTTAAATAGCTTCTTAATCAAATACGTATGTTCCTGTACATAAAATGAAGAAAACCAGAAAAAAAATTTTTAGGATGTCAGTTTTAATTCCATGACCCTATGTTCCTGAACATAAAATGAAGAAAACTAGAAAAAAAATTTAGGATGTCAGTTTTAATTCTATGACCCACAGTCAGCCCCTGACAGCACTTAGGTATATGAGCCCTTTCTCTGAAATATTTTGACTGCTCACTAGCTGGCTCTTGGCATGTTATTTAGTCCCTCTAAGCATCTGTTGCTTCCTCTAAAGACTGGTGCAAATTCCTAGGATCATGGTGAAGAGCACTGAGGTAATGTCTAGAAACAGTGCATTGTGGGATCCGTAATGAGCTGCGAGAGTCAGCCACTGTTATTTCCAGTATTTTCACCATTATGCTTTAAAGGAGACACTGCAATTCAAAAAGGGGAAAGGAAGGTCACTAATAAACCCTTGTACATGAGCTTTCTGGAGAGTAAACACTATGGGGAGTCTGGTTTCTCTTGCACAGGGCAACTAAATGCTCTCTTGTCACAAATACCGTGAATGGAAAACTAAGTCCTTACAACAGGCCAATAAAGCAGACACTTCTGTTGTTATTGTTCCCATTTTACAGACAAATACATGGAGCCAAAGGCAGATTAAATAACCCATCAAATATTAACAACTATGTGTCAAAACCAAGATTTGATTGCAATAGCCTAGTTCCAACGTCTAGGTAATGTAAATAACTATAAGAAAGCTTGATATTTGGAAGGAATATTTGTAAACAATGTAGTATATGTCAAACTTTTGATAAGCACACCTCTTATAAGAAAATGATCACATACATGAATACCAAGAAAGCAATTAGATCACTGGCCTATCAACTTATGTAAAATATTTCCCCATGAATCCAGTTGGTCATTTATGCCCACCTGCTCACAAGGTCTCTGGTTTGGTTCATTTCTTCTAAACTTTGTAAGTAGGTAGGAGCTGTTGGGCAGCAGGCAGTACACTTGGAAAAATGGTTTATGTTATTCTTGGAAACACTGTGCTGTAAGAGTGTACTTGGCATATGGCAAGGTTGAGCGTGCACTGCTGTCTCTCAGATGGTGTGGCTTCAGAAACACAAGTGGACGCATCCAGTCCTTTGTTTCCTTTCCCTTTCAGTTGAATTCCAGAATGTGTTTTATGACACCATCAAACACAAGTGTACATATCAATTTCTCTGCACTGTGGATGCAGACTAAGTTAAAGCTCATGCACTCTGAGTTCTTTGTCCAATTAAGAAAAATAAGACGTAGGATGTCTTAGAGGTTAGAGCATAGACTGCTCTTGCAGAGCTTGAATCTGCCTGTAACAGGGGATCCCAATGGACACCTGCACTCATGTGCACAATCCCCCCCCACACACACACACACAGACACATATGAAATTTAAAGTAAAGTAAGGACAGGAATCCATCAAGAATGTATAGTGCTGTACAAATGATGAAAAAAATTAACTGTCAAGTTTGGGGAAAAAAATCGCTGTTAGATGTGGCTGAGCAAAGTGTCCCTTTAAGACAACAATTTGGCAACATTCGTTGAGTACTATAAATGTTCTTACTGTTTGGCACGACTCCTCCATTCCTGGGAATTTATCCTAAGGCAATAATTAAAATGAAAAAAAAATGTAGAGAGAATTCAAATGCAATGTTCATTATAACTGAAATCTAAGGAGTCAGATGGTTGCTCAACAAAAGACAAATAAATAAACAGCCATGAAATATTTTGCTCTCTCAAATATAAATATGAACTTTCTAAAACAGAAAAGTAACAGCTAAAAGTCAGAACACTAAAGGTGTACTTCGTCTCAATACTTTGTACCGTTTAAGAAGAATAAACTGGGAAATAACATTGAAAAACTGAAGCAAAGATTTGCTTCCCTGCTTATCATTTTTATTATTATTGTTGTTGTTGTTGTTGTTTTGATTCAGAGCTTTATACTACCGCCCTGACTGCATTCAGACTCAAGACAATTCTCCTATTCCAGCCTTCTAGTCATTGGAATTACAGTTATGAGCTGCCATGCTTGGCTCTCAGCATCCTCAAAATAAGAATACAGGCTATCAATTTGTCTTCTTAAGTTTCTTTGAAGATTGTGAAACAAAAATAAAAAGATTAAGTGGATGTCAAGTTGTCTTTGTCTTTAGAAGAGAAAAATCTTCCCTTTCCCATGTCTGCAAAACCCTTGTAAGGAAGTGAAGCTCAAAGCGAAGGGATTCCTGTTCACCTTCAAGGGGAGGTAGCATGCTCACTAAGCAACCCCATGAGAAAGAGCCTGAAAACACAGCTGTGCCAGAGCCTCATCAGCTTACCTAGAAACTGATGCATTCAATTTATGTTGAAGCTTTGGCATTACTGTCACAGTAATTGGTGATCTTGCACCCTTCCTCTGCTCCCAGCTGCTGCCTGTGACCACCAGCCTGTCCCTACCTCTTTTCTCTTACTGCTATCTTATTATGACCATTTGACCTTTCGTTTCTGTTTGTTTCCCAGAGTTAATCCCCTAACACATGCTTCCTTCTCACTGTGGTCTGGTCTCTTTTAAAGATGCTTTGACTAACTAGCTACATTTTCATTTTCAGTACTTGGCATAATTAAAAGTTCACACAATTCCAGTTCTTAAACAGTACTTGATAATTTCCCAGAAGGGTAAACAATTATGGATTTCTATCACTGAGAACATCTTACTATTATTTCTGCCTCCTACTAAAATGATGTATTGCATACAAAGGGAATGCTTACAATTGCTGTGTATTTCTTTGTTTGAGATTGATGCCTTGTAGAAAAGTTGATGGTTCTTTCACACTAATATTAAATGGCTTTGACCCTTGACATGTGTACTTTAGTGTCCCACTTGAGTAGTCCTGTTGGCCATAATGAGCTACAATTTCACTAGATTGGTCTACATTAATTTTCACGTTGTTGTCTGTTGTGAATGGTATTTTCTAGAGTCATTTGTATTGAAATACTTTCTTTCCCAGATTGGATCATTGCCCTCAAGGACTTTTCAACTTAATACCACATGTACTGACTGGACTTTTCCTTTTATCATGGAGTCATGATGTGCACAAGGCTTCCATTTTGACTCTGTCCTCTTATTTTTTTCCTTTTAACATCTGAAAACTGCAGTTGTCCATACAGAATTGTATGCCTCTCCAAGTGGGCATGTGGTGCTATAAGATGAGACCACTGTTATCATAGCTGATGAATCAGAGCATTTCACAGTCTAATCTGCCCTCACAGAGGACTGCTTCAGCAGTGTTACCTGGAGTAAGATACAATAGCAGAAATCATGGGAAAAACCTGACCCTCTCTGCATTTTCTCACATGGAAACTGTTACTTCACCCCTATAGTCTCTTTTAGGCGTGTGTTCTCTTGATAAATCTAATCGTTTTTATTTGAAGAATCACAAAAGGACTCGTTTACAAGTAAAAGCATCAAAATCTTTTTTATACAACAAAAATATCTGAATTATGTCATAGCACATCATCTAGAATATACTACAATAGAGACAATGGCTTCAGAATATAAAGAATGTTTGGATGGATGGATATGGATATCCATATTTGCAAGTGTCAAATACATCTATATTGGACAAAGAAATGTAAATATACAAGTTGTTTTATGGCTTTGAAGTATTAAAGGGGAGAAACAAGGTAAAAGATGGAAGTTAGAGGTTGGTGAAGCCTAAACTACTTTCTGGAATGTACTCAGTATTTCTACTACCATCAAACTGGGAAGAAAGGCTAGTCCTATCATCTTGTTCAGAAAACTCAGTACTAAAAAGCACATGAAGTAGAGAACCTTACCAGTTCTGCATTTTACAGGGACACGTGGTTAATCCTTGGATGCACTGCTTAAAATCCCACCACTTAACTACACTGCAACATTTTCATTTCTACCGTTCTGATCTGTTATACAAAGGGAAACGTTATTGTAATCTTCTTACACTGAATAGCCTCAAGGTCATTCGGCCTTACTTTTGGCTTCTGTGTGAAGACAGCCTCAAGCTATTTAAGGTCTATCTGGTTATGGGAGAGCTTGGAGCCAACTTTGCAACTCATCACTAACAAATGAATGTTAAGATGTTAGCTTTCTCTCCTGCTTCCATCTGGCTCTTCAGTGCCTACCTCCCTTTTACTTCATTTAGAAACGCTTATCATTCACTTAAGGAGTTTAACCCTTCCTGTATTATAGAAAGGAAAGAGAGAGAGAGAGAAAGTAATTGACCTTGTTTTGTTTTTGTTGCATGTCTCTAGTAAATAAATAAACATAATGTGTGGGGATGTTAGAAAACCCAAAGTTATGACTATTTTGATAATGGAATGAGTAACAATGAATTGCAGATTAACAGACAATTCATGCTAGTAAAGAATTAATGTGAGAAAATAGCATCCCTCAGATATACAGGTTTATCTACAGTAGCCTCAATAGAGCAGGATAGAAACCCACACAAACTGAGACATTTTAGAAAACTCTATTTTCATCTTCAAAATGGTATATTGACATTAATTTACAATATAATTCTTAAGAAAATACCAGTATCACTGACATTAATCCTGTGAGATCAGTGAAACTTCTGTGGTTTCCACCCGACAGTGGTTGCTTTGCTTAATAAATGCATGAATGCTCAAGCATTCATGTTTCTTTTCTGCGGAAATTTTTGGATATGCCTTTAAAACAAATGTGTGGTAAATTATTTTGGGACATTAATTAATATGTTTGGTGACAAATTATAAACCCTGAAATAATATTTTTATATAACTACTAATTTATTCTGGAAGACTCTACTCAGGGTATTAATTTCTTTGTATAACCCAAAGCTTGTATCTTTAGGGAAATGTAATTTCTCTTCTGGGGAAAATCATCCTAGCATTGATGGAATATTTCTTTCCATTCCATGGCTGATTATCATTTGTGTAACTCAAAAGTAGTGTCTTTAGATTTAAAATATCATAATGAGATAGAGTATATATCAGAAAGGATAAGTGGTTTAACTGGGTATTTTTTCATTAATAATAAGCTTTTTCATTCAATATGCTAACATGGTAATATTCTACTTATAGAAAATTGCCTATTATAAGTAATATATAAAAAGGGAGCACAACTCCATAGAAAGAGCTATTTGAAATTTCATTCTTTTGGGTGACACAAAAAATATATAAAATTTAAAAATATTTTAATCAGAAAAATACCAGTTACAATTATACCTTCCAATATGTGTCTTTACAACAACACAATCTGAGAAATAAGATAAAATCTAAAATAACATTTTTACTTAACTACCAACTTACTCTGGGAGACTCCAATCTCAAATCATGAGTTTTTCCTAACCACCTGTCTTTATTAGGGTTTTAGTCTTGTGAACAGACACCATGACCAAGGCAACTCTTATAAGGGATAACATTTAATTGGGGCTGGCATTAGTTTCAGAGGTTCAGTCCAGTATCATCCAGGTGGGAGCATGACAGCATGTAGGCAGGCATGACAATGGAGGATCTGAGAGTTCTACAACTTATTCTGGAGGCAAACAGGAAAAGACTGGCTTCCAGGCATTTAGGATGAGGGTCTTAAAGCCTACACACCCACAATGTAGCTACACTTTAGTTTTGTAATTAAAATTAAATACCTACTCCAACAAGGCAACACCTCCTAATGGTGCCATGCCCTGGAGCAAGCATATACAAACCATCACACCACCACTTTGTCGGCCATTCTTTGTCTTCAGTTGAACTTTCAGAGGGTGGGCATTCTTAACTCAGCAAAGTGAAGAGTCCCTGGTGGCTTTAGCTGAACCAGGTTGCAGTAGAATCTCAGAGGCATTTCCTTTCTATCCCAAGTATAGTAGTAATTCTTTCCTAAAAAAAAAAAAAAAAAAAAAAAAGAATGAACCAACCCAGCAGCACGGTAACACTGGTGTGTTGTGTGTTACATTTTTACCTGTTTACCTAGGGTTTAAATGGCTCAAATTTAAATTGTCAGGTTTGAAATATTATTGTGTCCCCTGGTAAAATAACTTTTTTCCTGATGCATGTCTATTAGAATACAAACTCAGAAGGCAGAAAAAAAAATCAACCAGTGAGTCAGAAATTGTAATAGGAACACTATATTCCTAATTTCTTGCATCAAGATTCCAGACTCTATTTTCTACTTGAATGGAGCAGAGACTTAGAGTGTTTGCTGAGTCAGAGTGTACTGCTTTTCAGGACAACATTGCAGACTCATAAATTGTTTATCCATGGGTAAACCTATCTGGATCTACTCCTAAAGTGTTTACCCTTCCTTGGGTAAACCTATCTGGATCTTTATTGGAATGCAGCATGTGCAAATGTCAATGAATCCGCTAAACATTAGCCTAGGGCCATACTTGTTTCTTTACACAATTAAAACTCATTTGAAAATTGTGTCCTGTAAACAAAAGCAACAAGACATTTGCTGCCATGACCTTGCAGCCTTGCAGAAAGCAACAAATGATGTAATCACAAAGAAACATGGTCAAGGAACTATTACTACTGCTGCTGCTGCTCTTACTGCTCTTACTACTGATGATGATGATAATGTTTTAAAGGTAAATAAAACCCACAAAAAAGCAAAGTTACAAACCCAGGGTAAATAAAGAAAATAAAGAAAGCTTGATACTCCTTGCAATTACAAGCTAGTAGTTATCTAGTATAGACATCTCAGCACGAAACAGTTCTTTGATAACTCCATTTATAATTCCTATCGAGAGCCCATGATATGCCACTGAAATGGAAAGCTGATAGGTTATTAAGTCGATAGACGTCCCCTTGGGTCAGGATTCTATGTTGTATATTTTTCTTTCCTTCTATGAGTAACATTTGTTTCATAAGTCACCAGAGCCAGGCAGTGGTGGCACACGCCTTTAATCCCAGTACTTGGGAGGCAGAGGCGGGTGGATTTCTGAGTTCAAGGCCAGCCTGGTCTACAAAGTGAGTTCTAGGACAACCAGGGCTATACAGAGAAACCCTGTCTCGGAAAAAGAAAAAAAGTCAACAGAACTGTTGAGGAAGAACCATGACCTCTGGTTCACCAAATGGTCATTTTCTTCATGCTAGAAGCTTTGTGGAGAACATGTATCTTTCTAAAAAAAAAAAAAAATCTGTTCAGCCCATGGTGTCCCTTGAATGCACAAGTCATTAGTACAAAATGACAAGGATGTGCATATAATCTTTGCCTTAATACATTCTTTTGAATAGTTTAAATAATCCTCTAGATTACTTAAAATACCAAATACAGTATTAATGTCATGTAGTTACTATGGAAAAATGTTTAGGCATAATAAGAAAAGTGATAAATATTGTTTTCAGTCCAGATGCCACCTCTCATTCCACCAAGGATCTTCACTCTGTGGTGAGAGGACTCTGAAGATGCAGAACCTACTAATATGGAGGGTCAACTGGAGTCAAATTCTGTCTTCACTATGTCAGGTCATGCCTCTTCAACATATACTGTTGAAGCTTCTTCCACAGTTCTCCAATTCTTATTATTTCCAACTATCTGACCTTCTGACCAATCTATTGTTCATGGACTTAGTATATGTCCCCATTCTTTTATCTTTGCTGCACAAAGATACTGACTCTCTGCTTAGTTTCTTATAAAATGTCTTTTATTACTATAATTATGAACTCTGATGGTGAAGAGTTCAGGTGAGACACAGTGGAGGTAGGTTTTCTGTGCTATTCCATGTCTACCACCTCAGTTAAGAAATCTCAAAAGCTGGAGGCAGCTTTGACTGCAGGCTGGAACCATCTGAAAGTCTACTTATGCAAGCATTTGACACCTAGACTGGGATGATTCAAGATATAGAATTAGGGGCTAGAGCAGGTACTCATGGAATCTCTTGACAATCACATACCACTACAGACACAGGACCGCTGGAAAATGACAGTAAGGTCAAAGCCTTCCACCTTCACCTCATTTTAAAAGTGATTTGTGAAGACTCATCTTTTGTTACTACCTTTTTATTGATTCTTTGTGAGTTTTATATCATTCACCTCAGTCCTGCTGCTCGTCCCAGTGTCTCCTCATGTCCATCCTTTGACCTTGAGCCCTGTGAAAGGGAAACTTCTTGTTCTTTGGAGACTCAGTTGTGTCATGTGATTTTTTTTCTGGAACTGTCTTTTAAGAGGATGTTTTTGGTGAAGCAGACATGTTAGAGGGTGTTTTGCTAAGAACAGACACATGGTGTTGTTCTGGAGGTAGCCTGGAACTGGGCATGTGATGTTTTGCTAGAGCAGATGCTTGAGAGAATACATGATGTTTGGAAAGGATATAAATATAGATCAATGGACAGTGGATGACACTGGATGGTATTGGTATGCCATGCCATTCTTTGCTGGTGCTAGTCTTCGCTGATGATGCTGGGTGGTATTGGTACATTGGGCATTCTTTGTTGGTCATCAGAAAAACTTCTGGAGGCTTCTTCTGCAGATTCAGACTGATTGGCAGAACCTTCTGGTTTCTTCTGGATTGACCTGCCATTGCTGATTCATGGCTGGAGCTTGAGAATGGATTGAGCTGATTCGTGTGAACTGAGCTGCTGATACCCTGACAACACAGTCTGTATTTGCTCCAAAGAGCGATTTCTAGACAGGCCCACACCCTCCTTTGCTCTATTAAACTTTCCTTTCTGCTACCTCTGGTGAGTGATAGACTAGAAGAGATATTAAAGGATTCAAGAACTCTTACTAAAAGTAGGTTTTGAGAAATCTAAGTGTACAGCCCATCTCCACCAACGTAAAATTTACACACACAAGCAAACATCTCATAGTGGAAACTGTACTATGTTATATCCCTCTGTCCACACATCTTCACTTGCAAATGTTCGTTGCAATGAATCGTGGGTCTGGTTTGAGGTCTCTGGCTTCTGTGACACCATCAATTTTGGATCCTCATTGCGTCTCCTAGTTATCTTGTCTTTACCCTGTGTCATAGAGAGTCTGCAGCTTTGGATCAGCAGGACTGGCCCTTTCATGAATCCCAACCATTTGCAGATGATGAAGGTTTGGGGGTGGGTCAATTCAGAGCCCTGAATCTGGGCCTGGGTGGTAGCTGAGGTGGTCAGCTCACTGGCTCTCCCTTTCCTGCACCACCAGGGCAAGCTCTCCAGCACTGCTCCAGCTAGGCCTCCATATGTCACCATAAGCAGGAGGCAGGGGCAGCTCTCCTGCTCATATTCCCTGGGAACCAGTTCCCACACCTCCAGAGCCTCCATACTGCTGCCCAGTCAAGGCTCCAGGCCCACTCTGCCAAGTGCTGCAGCCTGTGAGGGGCTGGGCCAGATCTCCAGGTCTCTCATCCTCCAGACTGCCTTACCTGTACCCCTGTCACCAGGGCCAGCTCTACTGTGCTGCTTAGGCAAGCTGCAGGACCCAGACTCCAGAGTGTTGCAACTGTCAAGAGGCACCACCAGCTCTCCTCCTCTCATGACCCTGGGACCAGCTCTCTTGACCATCACAGGTTACCACAGAGATGGGAGAGGGCATCACCCCAGTACTGGTAACACCTTATGGTAGATGCAAGACTGGCCCAGCTTTCCCATGCGCTCACCCTTAGGGCTGGCTTACCTGCAACTCGACCACCACAGTCAGCTGTGTAGTGCTGTCCAGGCAAGGTGCAAGGACTACTCTCCTGAGTGCTGCAGCTGGGGAGGGGCAGACTTTGTTCTCCTGAGTTCAGGACCCTGTAGGCAGCTTTCCTGACTACCAAATGTAGCAAGGGGCAGAGAGGAGGCATAACCTCTGTGCCCATGCCACACCATGGAAGATGAGTGGCTGGATCAACTCTTCTACATTTATGTCCTTGAAGGGCAATTACTCATACCCCTGCTAGCCAGGTAAGTTTCACTGAGCTTCCTGGGCAAGGTT
This sequence comes from Mus musculus, assembly GCF_000001635.26. Taxonomy (NCBI): domain Eukaryota; kingdom Metazoa; phylum Chordata; class Mammalia; order Rodentia; family Muridae; genus Mus; species Mus musculus. Next base: position 65,064,061 of record NC_000068.7, on the reverse strand, counting down.
CAGGGACCACTCTCCAGAGTACTGTCATACCAGCACTTGGGAGGCAGAGGCTGGCGGATCTCTGAGTTCGAGGCCAGCCTGATCTACAGAGTGAGTTCCAGGACAGCCAGGGCTACACAGAGAAACCCTGTCTCAAAAAATAAAAAGAAAAAAAGAAAGAAAGAAAGAAAGAGAGAGAGAGAGAGAGAGAGAGAGAGAAGGAGAGAGAAGAAAAGAGGAGAGGAGAGGAGAGGAGAGAAGAGAAGAGAAGAGAAGAGAAGAGAAAAGAAAAGAAAAGAAAAGAAAAGAAAATTAAAGAAAAGAAAAGAAAAGAAAAGGATCTAGCTGTCTAGAATGCCCCAGCCAGTGAGGTAAGGGCAGATTCTGCACAGCTCCTGGACATTCCACACGATCCCTGTAGCTGCCCCAAACAGGGACACCCCCAAGTTTTGTAGCAGTAATATGCACTTTGGTGTGGTGGTTTGACTACGCTTGGCCCAGGAAGTGTCTCTATGAAGAGGTGTGGCCTTGTTGGAGTAGGCATGGCCTTGTGGGAGGAAATATGTCACTATGGGGTGGGCTTTGAAACCCTTCTCCTAGCTGCCATGAGACAGTCTCTTTTATCCTAGCTGCCTTCTGATCAAGACGTAGGACCCTTGGTTCCTTCTCTAGGATTGTGTCTACCTGGACACTTCCATGCATCTTGCATCTTGCATCTTGCATCTTGCATCTTGCATCTTGCCATGATGATAATGGATTGAACCTCTGAACCTGTAAGCCAGTCCCAATTAAATGTTGTCCCTTGGTCAAGGTATCTCAGCAATAGAAATCCTAAGACACAAGTTGGTACCAGGTACTAGGGTATTGCTGTGACGGCCTAACCATGCTTCTGTTTGGAGGAATGTGGATTTGAGGACTTTGTAAAGTAGTAGAATACTTTGGGTGGGGTTTAATGGGCCATACAAATAGAAGCATGGGAGACAGTGTTCCTAAGGGTGTTTTAAACTGTGGGGCCCTAGCTTAAGAGGTTTCAAAGGAGAAGAATTTCAGTATGTTGCCTAGAGACTGTTCTTGTAATATTTTGGTGAAGAATGTAGCTGCATTTTGCCCTTGTCTCAAAAGTCTTCCTGAGGCTAAGGTAAAGAGACTTCAATTAATTGTACTGACAAAGGAAGTCTCAGAAAAACACAGCATAGACTTGTTTACTATAACAAGTCTTAACAATATTAAAAGTCCAAAGTACATGGTTTACTCTCATGAAAAGCGTTTTATCAAGAGTTTAACAAGGTTGGAAAGGAAAAATACAAAATATATGGTTCAAGTAATAAAAGGACACTAAGAACTAAAATTGAGTTAGATCCTGTGTTCGAGAAGATAAACAAATTAGGGAGTAGTGAATTTAGAGCAAAATTCCACCCAGCTAACATTGTTGTTTATGCATTTGCTGTTGAACAAGGAATAGTTACATCATTTTAGGCATTATTATTACTTGGTTATTGTTTTCATTTGGACTTTTATTCTGGAATAAACTCCACTTCATAAATGGAGGATACAGGCTTTTGATCCAGATCTTAAAAAAATAGTCGTCATGAAAAGCTTAGGTCAACAGAATGCCAACGTTAAAAACAAAAATAATAGGAAGCAACAATTACTTTTCCTTAATATCTCTTAATATCAATGGACTCAATTCCCCAATAAAAAGACATAGACTAGCAGACTGGCTACACAAACAGGACCCAACATTTTGCTGCTTATAGGAAACCCATCTCAGGGAAAAAGACAGACACTACCTCAGAGTGAAAGGCTGGAAAACAATTTTCCAAGCAAATGGTATGAAGAAACAAGCTGGAGTAGCCATTCTAATATCTAATAAAATCAACTTCCAACCCAAACTCATCAAAAAAGACAAGGATGGGCACTTCATACTCATCAAAGGTAAAATCTTCCAAGAGGAACTCTCAATTCTGAATATCTATGCTCTAAATTCCAGGGCAGTCACATTCATTAAAGAAACTTTAGTAAAGTTCAAAGCACACATTGCACCTCACACAATAATAATGGGAGACTTCAACACACCACTTTCACCAATGGACAGATCATGGAAACAGAAACTAAACAGGGACACAGTAAAACTAACAGAAGTTATGAAACAAATGGATCTAACAGATATCTACAGAACATTTTATCCTAAAACAAAAGGATATACCTTCTTCTCAGCACCTCACGGTACGCTCTCCAAAATTGACCACATAATTGGTCACAAAACAAGCCTCAACATATGCAAAAATATTGAAATTGTCCCTTGCATCCTATCAGATCACCATGGATTAAGGCTAATCTTCAATAACAAAATAAATAATAGAAAGCCAATATTCACGTGGAAACTGAACAACACTCTTCTCAATGACACCTTGGTCAAGGAAGGAATAAAGAAAGAAATTAAGGACTTTTTAGAGTTTAATGAAAATGAAGCCACAACATACCCAAACTTGTGGGACACAATGAAAGCATTCCTAAGAGGAAAACTCATAGCTCTGAGTGCCTCCAAAAAGAATCTAGAGAGAGCACACACTAGCAGCTTGACAACACACCTAAAAGCTCTAGAACAAAAGGAAGCAAATTCATCCAAGAGGAGTATATGGCAGGAAATAATCAAACTCAGGGGCAAAATCAACCAAGTGGAAACAAGAAGAACTATTCAAAGAATCAACCAAACGAGGAGCTGGTTCTTTGAGAAAATCAACAAGATAGATGAACCCATAGCCAGACTCACTAGAGGGCACAGAGAAAGCATCCTAATTAACAAAATCAGAAATGAAAAGGGAGATATAACAACAGATCCTGAAGAAATCCAAAACACCATCATATCCTTCTACAAAAGGCTATACTCAACAAAACTGGAGAACCTGGATGAAATGGACAAGTTTCTAGGCAGATACCAGGTACCAAAGTTAAATCAAGATCAATTTAATGATCTAAACAGTCCTATATCCCCTAAAGAAATAGAAGCCATTAATAGTCTCCCAACCAAAAAAAAAAAAAGCCCAGGACCAGATGGGTTTAGTGCAGAGTTCTATCAGACCTTCAAAGAAGATCTAATCCCAGTTCTTCACAAACTATTCCACAAAATAGCAGAAGGTACTCTACCCAACTCATTCTATGAAGCCACAATTACTCTGATACCTAAACCACAAAAAGACCCAACAAAGATAGAGAACTTCAGACCAAATTCCCTTATAAATATCGATGCAAAAATCCTCAATAAAGTTCTTGCTAACCGAATCCAAGAACACATCAAAACAATCATCCATCCTGACCAAGAAGATTTCATCCCAGGGACACAGGGATGGTTCAATATACGGAAATCCATCTATGTAATCCAGTATATAAACAAACTCAAAGACAAAAACCACATGATCATTTCGTTAGATGCAGAGAAAGCATTTGACAAAATCCAACACCCATTCATGATAAAAGTCTTGGAAAGATCAGGAATTCAAGGCCCATACCTAACCATGATAAAAGCAATCTACAGAAAACCAGTAGCCAACATCAAAGTAAATGGTGAGAAGCTGGAAGCAATCCCACTAAAATCAGGGATTAGACAAGGTTGCCCACTTTCTCCCTACCTATTCAACATTGTACTTGAAGTCCTAGCCAGAGCAATTTGACAACAAAAGGAGATTAAGGGGATACAAATTGGAAAGGAAGAAGTCAAAATATCACTTTTTGCAGATGATATGATAGTATATATAAGTGATCCTAAAAATTCCACCAGAGAACACCTAAACATGCTAAACAGCTTCAGTGAAGTAGCTGGATATAAAATTAACTCAAACAAATCAATGGCCTTTCTCTACCCAAAGGATAAACAGGCTGAGAAAGAAATTATGGAAACAACACCCTTCTCAATAGTCACAAATAATATAAAATACCTTGGCGTGACTCTAACTAAGGAAGTGGAAGATCTGTATGATAAGAACTTCAAGTCTCTGAAGAAAGAAATTAAAGAAGATCTCAGAAGATGGAAAGATCTCCCATGCTCATGGATTGGCAGGATCAATATAGTAAAAATGGCTATCTTGCCAAAAGCAATCTACAGATTCAATGCAATCCCCATCAAAATTCCAACTCAATTCTTCAATGAATTAGAAAGGGAAATCTGCAAATTCATCTGGAGTAACAAAAAAACCTAGGATAGCAAAAACTCTGCTTAAGGATAAAAAAACCTCCGGTGGAATCACCATGCCTGACCTAAAGCTTTACTACAGAGCAATTGTGATTAAAAACTGCATGGTACTGGTATAGCAACAGACAAGTAGACCAATGGAATAGAATTGAAGACCCAGAAATGAACCCACACACCTATGGTCACTTGATCTTTGACAAGGGAGCAAAAACCATCCAGTGGAAAAAAAGACAGTATTTTCAACAAATGGTGCTGGCACAACTGGTGGTTATCATGTAGAAGAATGCGAATCGATCCATTCCTATCTCCTTATACTAAGGTCAAATCTAAGTGGATTAAGGAACTCCACATAAAACCAGAGACACTGAAACTTAAAGAGAAGAAAGTAGGGAAAAGCCTGGAAGATATGGGTACAGGGGAAAAATTCCTGAATAGAACAGCAATGGCTTGTGCTGTAAGATCGAGAATTGAACAATGGGACCTCACAAAATTGCAAAGCTTCTGCAAGGCAAAAGACACCATCAATAAGACAAAAAGGCCACCAACATTTTGGGAAAGGATCTTTACCTATCCTAAATCAGATAGGGGACTAATATCCAATATATATAAAGAACTCAAGAAGATGGACTCCAGAAAATCAAATAACCCCATTAAAAAATCGGGCTCAGAGCTAAACAAAGAATTCTCACCCAAGGAATACTGAATAGCTGAGAAGCACCTGAAAAAATGTTCAGCATCCTTAATCATCAGGGAAATGCAAATCAAAACAACCCTGAGATTCCACCTCACACCAGTCAGAATGACTAAGATCAAAAATTCAGGTGACAGCAGATGCTGGCGAGGATGTGGAGAAAGAGGAACACTCCTCCATTGTTGGTGGGATTGCAAGCTTGTACAACCACTCTGGAAATCAGTCTGGCGGTTCCTCAGAAAATTGGACATAGTACTACCGGAGGATCCAGCAATACCTCTCCTGGGCATATATCCAGAAGTTGTTCCAACCGGTACGAAGGACACATGCTCCACTATGTTCATAGCATCCGTATTTATAATAGCCAGAAGCCGGAAAGAACCCAGATGCCCTTCAACAGAGGAATGGATACAGAAAATGTGGTACATTTACACAATGGAGTACTACTCAGCTATTAAAAAGAATGAATTTATGAAATTCCTAGGCAAATGGATGGACCTGGAGGGCATCATCCTGAGTGAGGTAACCCAATCACAAAAGAACTCACATGATATGTACTCACTGATAAGTGGATATTAGCCCAGAAACTTAAGATAGCCAAGATATAAGATACAATTTACTAAAACATGAAACTCAAGAAGAATGAAGACCAAAGTGTGGACACTTTGCCCCTTCTTAGAATTGGGAACAAAACATCCATGAAAGGACTTACAGAGACACAGTCTGGAGCTGAGTCGAAAGGATGGACCATCTAGAGACTGCTATATCCGGGGATCCATCCCATAATCAGCTTCCAAACGCGAACACCATTGCATACACTAGCAAGATTTTGCTGAAAGGACCCAGATATAGCTGTCTCTTGTGAGACTATGCCGGGGCCTAGCAAACACAGAAGTGGATGCTCACAGTCAGCTATTGGATGGATCACAGGGCCCCCAATGGAGGAGCTAGAGAAAGTAATCAAGGAGCTAAAGGGATCTGCAACCCTATAGGTGGAACAACAATATGAACTACCTAGTACCCCCCAGAGCTCGTGTCTCTAGCTGCGTAGGTATCAGAAGATGGCCTAGTCGGCCATCAGTGGAAAGAGAGGCCTATTGGTCGGGCAAACTTTATCTGCCTCAGTACAGGGGAACGCCAGGGCCAAGAAGTGGGAATGGGTGGGGGAGCGTGTGGGGTCTTTGGGATAGCACTGTAAATGTAAATGAAATAAATATCTAATAAAAATAAATTTAAAAAAAGAAAGAGAAAAGCTTAGGTCAAAGGGTGTTGTTACACACCTTTAATCCAGGCATGCAGATCTCTGAGTTCAAGATCACCTAGGTGGTACTAGTTTTAAAGGCATAAAGTGGTCATGGAGAGAAGCTGAGGCTTGGCATTGTGAGAGGTCAAGGAAAGCCACTGGTAAAGGTGTGTAGTTTCAGTTGCAGTTGATAGACCAGGACTGAAGGAGATATGCAAAGAATTTGTTGAGGGTTGGCACTATAAAAGGAGCCTATGAGAGGCTATTGGTGAAGTCTCTTGCAATGGAAGACCCAGCACTGAACCAGTACTGGAGATGTATGGAATGATCACCAAGAACTGCAGCAGCAATGGAATAGAGTCAACCAGAGTGCTACAGGGTGCAGAGTTGGAGACAGGGGCCAAGTCCTTTGGAGGAACCCAAAAGATCATATGTGGATCCCAGACTTAGGAATAAAAACCTGTGACATTGAAGTTGACCAGGATACCCCATGATGTTAGAGATGCCAGAGCCATGGGATACCTACCAAGGAAAGCACCTAACATGGAATGGAAGCAGTCAAAGAGAATTGTGTTGCAGTCAACAAAGGTGAAGGGAGTTGTTCTGAAAAGAGATTTGACCTCAGACATGGAGATGATCAGTTTAGAGTTTGCCCAGCTGGTTTTTGGTCTTGCTTTTGTCAAGTTTTTCCTCACTCTAAAGTTTTGGAATGTTAATATATATCCCATGATGTTGGTGATATATGATCTGCTTTTTAGATTTTCATTTTATAGGAGATTATAGTTAAGTGATTAGATACATCTCAGAAGAGAATTTGTACTTTGTACTTTTAATATTGTTAAGACTTGTTATAGAGTATGGGACATTTGAAGTTGGACTAAATGTATTTTGCATTATGCTATGGCTAGGTACGGCCTCTACAGACTCATGAGTTTCAACAAGCCTCTGGGGGCCAGGGAGTAGAATATGATGGTTTGAATATGCTTGGCCCAGGGAAGGCACTATTAGCAGGTATGGCCTTGTTGGAGGAAGAGTGTGATTGTAGGGGTGGGCTATGAGACCTTGCTGCCCATGAGACAATCTCTCCTAGCTACCTTTGATCAAAATTTAGAACTCTTGGCTCCTTCTCCAGGACCATGTTCCTGCCATAATAATGGACTGAACCTTTCAACCTATAACAGCCCCAATTAAATGTTATCCCTAATAAGAGTTGCCTTGGTCAAAGTATCTTTTCTCAGCAATGAAAACTCTAACTAATACACTTTGACATTGGCCCCTGCTACTACATAGCCATGGACTCAGACAGCCCTCAGTAGCAACTTGGGCTGGGACCTCTCTATTGTCCCATATGGTGAGGCTCATCACTCACAACTGGCTATTCCTCTCCACCTTTGAGTCTCCAGTTCCGTTTCTCTTTGTATTGTTCAAGCTATTCTACTTCTTTCTCTCCCATCTGACCACTACATACTTGCACATTGTGATGACTCCTCCTTGCTAAGCTGCTGGCAGGCCCCTGAGTGATATTCTTTGTCCTCTATGTATGGCATGGTGGCAAGAACAGTGCAGTGTGCCAGGATGTACGGCATGGTGCCTGTGTAGGGAGCCAGAGGGCAGATCTGTAAGTGGCATGGCAGTCTGCAGCATGTCTCTGTCTTACTTCCTCCTCCTGAACTGTGCTATCTGGATTTGATGTGATTGGATTTGATTTTATGAGACCTAGGAATAAAACAGCTTTGGCCACAAAGTCAGGCATCAAGCTAGGATGAACATAGGATTGGCATTTGATCTGCCCCTGACTGATATAAGAACAATGCCAAGCTGGTATAAGAAAAATAAAAAACAAGGTACCTCTTTGCCCATTGCCAAGTAGGGTGAAGGTTCATCTTGATGGTGCAACTACATGCATAGGACCTGGACCTTCACAAATCTTGATAATTTCATATAATGCATCTTGATCATAATTATACCCCAGCTTCTCCTATGAACTCTTCTCAGACCCACTTCCACCTCTTACTTTACCTCCATATTCATGATCCCCCTTTCTATGTATTCCAGTTTGTGCTATCTATATACTTCTGGGTGTGTAGCCATCCACTGGAGAGTGAACAACATACCCAGAGTCACGTCATTAAAGTATGGCTGTCCTTTGAACAAAAGCCCCTAGTTCCTCAGTTAGGGGTGGGAACCATTAGCCTCGCCCCATTCCTTGCTGGAATATGGATTGGCTTGCTCTGGAGCAAGTCTTGTGTTGGCACCCACAGTTGTGAGTTCGTGAGGATAGCAGTCATGTCATTTCCAGAAGATATGGATTTTGCTCTTGTCCTCTAAACCTCTGGTTCTTGCGATCTTTCTGCCCTCTCTTTCAAGATGGTGTCTGAGCTTTAAGGATAAGATATGATATAAATGCCCCATTTGTAACTGAGCACTCTGTAGTCACTTGTTCTCTGAGCTTGACCAGCTATGAGATTTTGCATTAAGCACTATTCACTGCCAAAACAAAAAAAATCTTCTCTGATGAGGTCTGAGTACTGTGTTAATTTATGAGTTAGACAGGAATTTAGAAAGCAGTTTGATACCATATCCATTTATCAAAATAGTAATAGTAATAACTTAACTTCTAGGCCTGTGAGCTCCCCAGCCATGTGTAGTGAGAATTTTGGTTTCTTAAGAATAACCCAGTTGTGTTATGTGACTAAATTTGCGTTTTAATCCCAGATGTTGGATAGGGCTGCCCCTGATTGTCTCGTGCTCTAAGAGGGGCATGAGTTTTGCCAGATGGTTTAATCCTGGGGGCTCTGGATAGGGAATAAATGCCAAAACCCAGGATGGGCAGAAGGTACTCCTCAAATGAAGGGGGAGGCTGTTGCCGGTCTCTGCTGCTTCTGGTTGTTGTTGCAGTTTGACAGGAAGTTGGAGATATCCTGATGACAGAGTTGGTCTTGAATCAAGGGACCCAATAACTCTAATCAACAGGAAAAGGCTTATAGAGGTCTATGCCCCTTTTCCCCTCTGATCTTTCTCTCCTACCTAGTGTTGAGGGGTTGGAAGAGATTAGTGTGGAATAAGGGTTAGAAGGAAGGTAGGGGTATAACCCCCCCCCCAAAATAGTAAAAACAAATAGAGTAACAGCCATGCCTTAGTTTGTGGTTTGCAGAGGGGTAGATCTGCTATATTTCCTCATGTGGCATGGACCTAAAATCCAATCAGAAAATAGCTGTTCACCCTCATAACATCGGTGCTACCCATGAGCATATGTTGACATTCTGGTCATCATTGAAATTCACCCCATTCATAGATGGGTTAGACCACTGGTGGTTTTGCTTTTTTTCACTCAGCAGCCATCTAGCATCATGGTTGTGTTATATTAGGGAGCCATAAAGCAGTAGGTTTCCATATGGCCTTTCAAACATTCTTAGTTATCCTTACCCTGACACTCTTCTGTGTACTGCCCTCCCTCTCTTTACCAACTTAAACATCCCTCCCCTTTATTCGTCCTTTTCCTTACTTATCACTCTGCTCCTTTCCCTTAAGATCTTTCTTCATCCTCTGTGCCAATGATTCCTTTCCACGTTCCTGGAGTATACACACGTTCCAAATTAAAATGTTAATGTTAGGATCCCCATGTGAGTGAGACCATGTGACATTTGTCCTACCAACCGTGTATTACTTCACTCAATACAATGTTTGGCCGCTCTAGCCATTCTCCTGGGAATGCCATCACTTTATTTTTCTTTAGAGCTGGATAAAATTTTCTATGCACATAGATACACATTTTCCTTATTCATTCATCAGTTGATTGACATCGAAGCTCTTTCTCTATCCTAGATGTTGTGAGTAGAACAGCTATGAACATGGATGAGTGTGTGTCTCTGTAGTGGAAAACAGTCTCTTGGACACATGCCCAGGAGTGGTAGAGTTGGGTGATATGGGAGATCTAGTTCTGCATTTCTGAGGAGCCATCACCCTGATTTCCACAGCGGCTACTTCAGTTTGATTGAAGGTCCTGATTTTCCAGTCCTTGTCAGCCTTGGTTTTTTTTTTTTTTTTTTTTTTTTTGGTTTTTTGTTTTTTTGGTTTGTTTTTTTTTTTTTTTTTTTTTTTTTCCCCTTTGTCTTTGTCTTTTGTTTCTTGATCTTTGACATTCTGATTGGGACACAATGAAACCTTAAAGTAGTTTTAACTCAGATTTCACTGACTGCTAAGAATGGTAAACACCTTAAAAACTATTTCTGAGCCATTTGTATTTCTCCTGAGAATTGGGCTCAGCTGTCTAGCCCATTCTTTAATTGAGATGCTGGTTTTCTTGATTTTTAAATTTTGTGTTTGTTTTTTTTCTTTTTAATTCCACATATTTTAGACACCCATTCTTTGTCCAATGTATAACTGCAATTCATTCAGAATTGTAGGGTGTCTCTTAAATCAATTAACAGTTTCCTTTGTGATACGGAAGCTTTCTAATTTTATAAGGTCCCACATGCTTGATTCTTTGGCTTTAGAGGAACTCTTAATCAACAAAATTTGTGAACTTGAACTTTTGAAGTCTGAGTGGATTTTTTTCCCTGGGTGTGTGTGGTTAAAGGTTATTAGAAAAAAAAAATAGTCACTTCTGAATGGTTATGCATTTAATTTTTTATTAAACAAAAGTTGAAATTTGGATTTTCTTTTAAACTTGCTCTTATTTTTCTCTCATAAGCCCCAGCAGTTTGGCTACAGGAAACAAGCACACAGACTGAAGAATAGGCAGTTCAGTTTTCTCATAAGCTTGGAGATTTTTTGTACAGAAATCTTCTCCTGGGGACTTAGGTTGTAGGTCAGTGGTAGAATTCTTGCCAATCATGTGAAGGTCCTGGGTTAAAAAAAAAAATCCTTTCATGAAAAACGTAGGTTCAAGGTTCCTTATGAATTAATTTGGAACTTTCTTCTTAACTCTCCTCACCCTAGCCATTCCTTCAGCTGCCTGGTTGTTACCTCTGAGGGTGATCCAGTCTTTCCAAGCCAACACAGGATCTTTCCTCTCTCCTGGAAAGACTACAAATATTTGTGGAGGGAGAGGTGATATGACTCAGGGTTGGCTGCCATTTCTTTTCACAATGTATCTGTTATGGGGGGATGTTAATGGGGGATCCCCCAGACCAATCATTTGGGGACCAATACTGACTGAGAACCAAATCTTTAAAAATCCCAGTTTGGATATTTTCCACAGACCTCTCACATACATGACGCAGTAGTTTCAAAACAAAGTCGTGTTTCATGAATTCATAGGAGAATGCTTGCCTTTTTGGACAAAACTATATTTTGCCAAAAATTCCACAGTTTGCTATGCAATTTGCTGCATAATGGATCCAAATTTTCAAACAGGATTATGACAGAGAACTCATACAACAGACTGTTCATACAGTAGCAGACATTCAGCAAGAATGTTGGATTTTATTTAGTTCTTCTGAGTCATGTCTGTGTGCGCGCTAAAGGGAAATTCCCCTAGAGGTGCTGGGTTTGAAAACTGGGTGTTTTCCAGTCTTCTCAAGCCAACATCAGATCAGAACAGAGATTCGTTCAGTGAAACATGTGGTCCAACTGACCACCACAACCATGCTAAGAGGCTAGCAGTGTGGCTTCAGGGGGTTGCACTGCGGTAAAGACTCAGAATTTGCTTGGCAATCAGTTACACTAGTTCCCCAAATGATGGCTGCTAACACTAGCTATATGTTAGCACTCACACACAACTGAGGTCTATTGGTTAGCTGAAGATTTATCACAGATTGATCCTGGATAAATTTCATAAGTGTGACAAAATTGTTTGGAAGGGTTTCATTTTCTCATGGTGCACCATGATTTTAGAAGTCTGTCCTAGCTCCAGGGGCCAGTGAAATAAATGACCAAGTTAATTAGCTAATAGAGAAAAAAGATTATAAATGATGATTCATCCTTTAATTCATTTTTTCTTAATTATGGGGGTCTCACTGGGAATACAAATCACACTCAAGTGCAGGGTCCTGTGCATAGCCGTGGTAGTAGATGGTCAACATAAAATGAAGCCAGTGGTGTTTGGAGAGGTTGTTGTCTGTCTCACTTCAAATTTGTCTTTATGGGATTTCTGTGTGTGCAAATATGTGTTCATCTGTATCTATAAGTGATTCTTGTATTTTTTCTTCTGATCTATTTTTTCCCATTCATTCATTTCCTTACTTTCTGTCTGTCTGCCCCTTCCTTTCTCCCTCTTTCTTACTTTCGTATTTCTAATTTTCTACTGAGAGAGCAAGGGAAGGTGGAGAAACCATAATCACAATATACTGTATATAAAAATTTATTTTCAATAAAAATAATTTTTTCATAGGGTCATACATAAAAAACAGCTTCATAGCAGCGAGTCAACATATATGTTCTTGGACACCATAATCTATCATTAAATCTGCTTGCTAATGGAGAAACTAAGGTGTAAGAGCTTGTATTCAGGGTATAGACCCATGAAGCCAGAATAGACTTTGGAAGGAAGTACTTCAAAGCCCTCTATCAACCAGAGTCAAGATTAGTCTAATGGGATATACTTGCTTGAAAAATACATGTGACTTTTGAAAATACCATTACATCAACCCTGAAGGACACTTTTTCCTATTGCAGAAATGGTTGTCATTTTTTATAGACCCTTCTATCTGTTTACTATTCTATATTGCTTTTCAGGGTTTCTGAGAATTTCATTTTGTAGTATATATTTAAGCAACTTTGTTTTATTCTTTGGATTTAAAAAAAGAATCACTCCAGAGAAGTACGTTTGATTGTCTTCATCCTATACTGGGACTCACAGGTTGTGTTTGGAGAAGTTCATCTTGGCTTCAGAATCCTAATTCCTAATTCTTGCCCCAGCCGCTTACATTTCTTTCCACCACTCCATTCCTTCTATGTTGTTTCCACTTACTTCAGACCTTCAGGCTGTTTCATTTGGACTACTGAAATGCCTTTTTAAATTCTTGCTTTAGACTTGAGCCAGATGGATCTTTACAAAACAAACGTTACATCATTCAATTCCCATTGCCTTTAGGAACCCAGCTATTGCTACCTAACTGCGCAACTTCATCCAAATGTTTTGTTCTCTGTGCCTCAGTTTTTTTTTCATCTAGAGTCTTGGATGCAATACCTAGAGTATATGGGTAGTTGTAATAGCAGAGACAACCTCAAAAAAAGTGAAGAGTCTCTAGTGAGTCCTAGAAACATGTGACATAATTACTGTGTAGAATGTTGTCCAAATCCCCAGAGAAAGCAGCCCACACTGTGCAGATTCCCCTCTGACTTCTTGTCTTTCTTTGTTTAAAAGATATTGATTTTTATGTGTATATATGTGCACCTGCATGTATGTGTACTGCATGCATACAAGGTGCCTGTAGGGGCCAAAATAGGGAGTCAGCCCCACTGGGACTTGAAAAACAGGCCATTGTGAGCTCCCAGGTGAGTGTTGAGAACTGAGCCATAATCCTCTGTAATAGCAGCAAGAGTTCTTAACTGTTGAACCAGCTTGTTCCTGTCTCCGTTTAGCCTCCACCATGTCTCATAGAATTGTCTCTAGAGCCCCATCCAAGCTCTAATCTATCCTACAGAATGACCTATTCAGGTCTCTAAGACAATATACACTTTTCTGTCTTAAGTACCCCATCTTACACAGTCTGACTGACCAAAACTCATTCCTTAGCTTCATAGTCATCTCTGTGGCAAAGATTTTTCTGAGTTTCAATCTAGGGGAAGTCCTTTTATTGGATACACACTAGTATGCTGTTAGTGCATGCAGAGTGGTGGGATAAAGGTCCCTGAATTGGATGGGTTGCAAACAACAAATGATCATCTCCAACTCTTCTGGAGGCTGCAGCATCTAAGATCAAGGCACTAGCCGATTCATTGTCTGTTGGTGACCTGCTGTCTGGCTTCCTGGCTCACAGATGGTGCCTTGTTGCCAGGGCACAAGTGACAGTGCATGGTGACTCCATGCTCATCACATAATCATTTCCCGAGGGCAGTGCCTCCTGATGATAAAAGAACTTTGAACATTAAGGCATTAATGTGAGAGATTAGAGGGATCTACAACCATTTAGAACACAGGAAGAGCCTTGTGTGGGGAAAAGTCAGTTGCATCTACTAGCTTCTTTCTCTCCTTCACTTTCAAATAATTTTTTTCTAAATTTTAAAATATTTATTTATGTATGTATTGTGTGTGTGCATGTGTGTCTGCATGTGCGTCTGCCTGTGTGTATGAGTGTGTATGAAGTCAGAGAACACATAGGGTGTCTATTTTTTCCCTCAACAGTATTGGTTCCAGTTATCAAACTCAGGCCCTCAGATTTGGCAGCCAGTGCCTTTCCCACCTAAGCCATCTTGCTAACCACAAGATTCTTGATGGTACACTGGGCAGTGGTGGCACGCGCCTTTAATCCCAGCACTTGGGAGGCAGAGGCAAGAGGACTTCTGAGTTTGAGGCCAGCCTGGTCTACAGAGTGAGTTCCAGGACAGCCAGGGCTACACAGAGAAATCTTGTCTCGAAAAAACAACAACAAAAAAAAGATTCTTAAAGGTAGAATATCTTGACTTCAGAACATATGTTGGTAGCTGATATATAGTACACGTTTAATAAATTAAAATACAATAAAAAATGGTCAGTTATTTCAAAACCCTGAGAAAGCAAAGCAAAATATTTGTGAGAAGTTTATATGTTTCCTCTTTGAAATACTCAGGCATAGTATGAATATATATGTAAATGAATAATTTGGAATATAATTCTTACAAAAGTTGGTATTTTTTTTTAAGATTTTATTTATTGTTATATGTAAGTACACTGTAGCTGTCTTCAGACACACCAGAAGAGGGCAACAGATCTTGAAGGTAGAATATCTTGACTTCAGAACATATGTTGGTAGCTGACATATAGTACACATTTAATAAATTAAAATACACTCACAATCAAAAAGATAGTTCTGAAACCCCAGAGGGTTCACATCTATGTCCATTGAGTCTTCCATGAACTAGAGGCATGTACTGTGGTGTGAGTGAAGTGGGATGTGTACAACTTCTCCCTTGCTCCTCAAAAGAGATTCACAAGATGGAATTAGGTGAGGGAGGGGGGAGCAGGTTTCCTCTGCCATCTGCTTACTGTGTGTGACACTTCTACAGGCTAACAAACCACAGGCCAAGTAATTAATCATGGACTTGAATCAAATTGCGAATCCTTCTCCCTAAACCCCCTTTTCTCTTAACAAACTAACATTCTCGGGTGATCTTGGTAGAGTGACAGAAAACTGGCTAGCACACGATCTAGAAACCCGGTATTGCTCCTCCGTTTTAAAGCTCATTATCTTTGAATGGTGCATATATTACTGTTTCTCTTTTAGTAATAAACAACAAAATAACCTTGAGAAATAATTAACATTTTGCCCTTATTTTATGAGTCCCTTTAAAAAGTGTCTTTTCTTGTTTATAAATTCTTTGTATGTTCTTTAAACTGGTCTGTTATTACTCTTAATAGTATTAGAAGTCATGCCAGAACAATGTCACAACAGGAAGCCTCTAACCTTGCTCTCCCATTTAAAAAAAAAAAAAAAAAAAGCAGTGGCTTTGAAACAGCAAACAGTCCTCAAGTCCTTTATGATGATGCCAGAAATAAAGTACGAAGCTGAAGTGCCTGCCACAGGCAGGTACAACATCCACAAAGTCAAGAACAGCTACATGGGAAGGAGGGAAAGAAGCCATCAAAGAAAGAAAAGAAAGGAAGAAGGAGAGAAAGAAAGAAAGGAAGAAAGAAAGAAGAAAGAAAGAAAGAAAGAAAGAAAGAAAAAAAGAAAGAAAGAAAGAAAGAGAAAGAGAACAAAAGAAATTTTTTTTTTTAAAAGGACTGGAAGTTGGGAGAAAGATGAAGTAGGGGACACTTGGGGGAATCTTGATGTATAAATATACAAATGTTCAACTAATAAATGAAAAACATTTTTAGAAGAAAGAGACCTTAGAAGGATAATAGAAGGATGAACGTAGCCAAAGTACGTGATACATATGGATATATCAATATTATAATGAAATTTGTTACTTAGTACAATTAATACACACTAATGAAATAATTGGAGAGAAAAAAAATGAAAACAAAAGCTGTCTGATGTCATCTATCCAGCTCTTCTTCCAAGTTGATAGAGTTTTGGATTTGGAAGGAAGGTCCAGTATTTGGCATCCATTTTGAAGAGAGAAGATGATATATTCAATGTTCCCGATTTGGGGAAGATGTTGAAGAGGCTGCTTCTGTCTTTACTAACATGCATGACATGAGATACACATTTTTTTATTCCCAGGAGACCCAACAACAAGAGAGGTCTCAGCAAACTATGGCAGTGCCAGAAATCCTGCAGTGCTCAAGAGAGACATTAGACACTAGTCGAAGCAGGAGATAATGATTCCTGGGGGGAAACCAGCAAGTCTTTAACATTGGATATGTGCGTGTGCGTGCGTGTGTGTGTGTGTGTGTGTGTGTGTGTGTAGAGAAACAACACAGAACAAGATTTACGGAGCTATGAGAATATTCACCCACACTGATTGCTGACGGTTTTCCCCTGAATAATACCAGGCTATAACATGTGGTTGTCTTTTAAATACAAAAGTCATCATCATCAACAACAAAAACTAATGAGATATATAAAGAAACAAGGAACAATGACCAAAACAAAAACAGAAATCCTTGAATTTTTGATTAACAAAACAAAATATTTGTTTTAAAGAATTAGAGTAGACCACAAGAGACAAAAATCATACCACTAAAGAAAAACAAATACCACAGTCCTGTGTGTGTGTGTGTGTGTGCGCGCGCGCGCGCGCGCGCGCGCGCGTGTGTGGAAGGAAAGTTAGAAAGTCAGAAACAAGGCTAAAACAAAATCCTCCAGTAATTTTAGGGCTATGTAACAAAATAAACCAATTGTTTTTACTTCAGACTTCATCAAAAGGGAAAAAAAAAATCAAGGAACTTAGTAAAATGTCATTTAAAATTGCTGAAAGGAGTAACAATACCAAAGGAATAAGAGATGTGATGAGGGGCTGGAGCAATGGCTCAGAGGTTAAGAGCACTGACTGCTCTTGCAGAGGTCCTGAGTTCAATTTCCAGCAACCACATGGTGGCTCTCAAGCATCCGTAATGGGATTGGATGCCCTCTTCCCGTGTGTCTGAAGACAGCTACAGTGTACTCATATACATAAAATAAATAAATCTTTAGAGAGGGAGAGAGAGAGGTGATAAAAACCTAAGGGATTTAGGAACATGTGGGGAATCACCAACCTGAAAATAAAGATACAGGCAGTCCAGAATGAGAGGAGAGACAGAAATGAGAAAAGCTCATTTAAATAGGTAATGACTGAAAACTTCCAAATGGAGAAAGGACATTCAAGAATAATTTTTGATGAATCCAACCAGGCACAGTACGCACAAGAGGTCAAAAATCACAGACAATGAAAGGAATAATTTTGAAAAAAGCAAGAGAAAATTTTCCCTCAGCTTTGAAATAGGTCTCATAAGAGTAAAAATAGATTTATCAGCAAACATTTCAGGTCAGCCAAGTGAGATGACATTTTTAAAATGCTTACAGAAAAGAAACATTAAATGAGAATGCTGTGGAGAAAACTTCTTACAGATAAGTTGGAAATTGTGACTTTCTTAAGCAGACAAAGGCTGAAGAAATTTGTCTCATAACTGCCTTATGAGGACTCCTAAAGTAAGTTCTTCAATTTGAGTAGAAAGGAAAAATATATATAGAAATATATATAGAAAAGTAAAACCATATTAAACTATAAAGGTCCCCACAGAAAAGAATATACAAACAAATGTAGAATTCTGTAATGTTGTACTGGCTCTACACAAAGCTAGGTATAGAATATAAAAAATAACTGTAAAGTCATCTTAATGGATACAAATTACAAAGGATGTGCTTTGTGACATTTATCATATAAAATAAAAGCAGATACAACGGACAGGCCATATACATAGTTAATATTATTATTATTATTAATACAAATTACTATAACTGTAGATATTTTATGTAACTCCAGAGAAGTCACAGAAAAACAAACAAACAAACAAACAAACAAACAAACAAACTGTTAGACACAAAGCAAGACGGAAGAGGTAAAATTACTTTACGATGCATATGAAAAGACATTCATTGTGAGTGGTTTATTGTTCTCCACTAGTAATTACTTTAAAAATATAATAAATTAAAGTTTTAAATAAAAACTTTTTAATTACTTTGCTATTCACAGTATTGTATTTGATGCATGAATCCATTATAAAATTATTAGATCTAGCTAATCAACAGATATTATTTTCTATTGTTACTATATTGTGTTTTTGTTCGGGTTTTGATAATAGAGTCCACTTTTTATTATCCTGCCTCTTCTCATTTAGTTCATTATGAAGGAGGGAAGGGAGTGTGATTTTTAAGATAAGTAGAAATCTGATTTAAAAAATAATTAAATCTAATATCATCAACATTGATTAAAACATTTTACAAAAATACAATTCAGAGTTGGTCTTGGTTTAAATTGTCCCCCGCTAATGTAAATTTAAGACCTAACTCTTGGTACTTGTGAAGGGGCCTTAATTTGGTTTGGGTTTTGCAGATGCAGTCAGCTTAAAATGAGACCATTAGAAGGAGCCATATCTATCTTGTCTGGCATCATGCATAAACAAGAAGAAAAGCCCATGCAGCAGGGGTACCTTGTAAAGGCCGAGACAATAGCAGTGATGTGTCATGAAGCTCAGAATTCTGAATGTCAAGGATCATCAATGCCTCTAGACCAAGAGGACAGACAGGAAACAGATCCCACAGTGGAACCAAAGTGCTGACAGCTGGAACTTGGATGTCTAGATACCAAATGTTTCCAAAAATACATTTCGGTTTCAAACTTCTCTTTTTATGGTACTTTTTTCTTTCAGTTTTACAAAATTAATATCAGATTGAATAAAGATACCTACAACTGAGTAACTTGGAATAAATAACCCTAAGAATTTGTAAAAAAGCATTTATTGTAGCTAGGCCTTTTCCTATAATTATGTAAGGCGCTTTGGTGTAGTCATCAACATCGCTGTCTCCTGATGTGTGATCCCAATAGATGCCTGGAAAGTTACACATCTCTTAGTACACATTATTAGATGCTTTATGACTGGATGAAGCAGCACAAGAGGGAAAGTTAGGAATAAAATGCATTTCCTGAAGAACATAGTTTAATAGTAGTTCTTAGACAGCAGCATCCAGGAGGGACAATAGCACAGATTGCACACTAAGAGGGATGAGAAAAGCCATCCTCGAAGGACTGAAATGTCAACTCATTTGTTTCACAGCTAGTGTATACCGGAACTGAGATGCAGACTCAAGAATATTTATCTGTTAACCAACTCTGTGAACTCTGTGGTTTCCTATCATCTTACCACCTCCTTTTCTTCCTTCTTCCTCTTTTGCTTTCTCTCTTTTCCTCTCCCTTCCTCCCTCCCTCTCTCTGACTCTCTGTCTCCTTCCTTCCTTTCTTTTTCCTGATCTGCAAATTGTGAACATATTAATTTATTTCTTTTCTTTTTCCTGTCGAGAGAGAGAGAGAGAGAGAGAGAGAGAGAGAGAGAGAAGGAGAGACAGACAGACAGACAGACAGACAGTCTAGCTGTGTAGCCTAGGTTGACTTGGAATTCACTATGGAACTGAGACTGGCCTCAAAGTCTCAATCTTCCTGCCTCAGTTTTTAAAAGTGTTGACGAGCTTGGGTTACAAGAATGGACAACAGTTTCTTGTTCTCTGGCCTCTGAAGGAGAGACTTTCGGGTCCCTCCCCTGGCTTATAATGGTGCCAACAGTCCTTAGTATTCAACATATTGACTTGCTAATTCATCATTTAATCCCCTCCTCAGGCTTCCCATGGTATTCTTCCTATGCAATCTTCTCTTTTATTCTTTTAATAGTATTACTTCCTAAACCTTTCAAGTTTATTTGTAGAAAGCATACGAGGCATATTGCATTCATGTCAGGTAATAGTGTAACTCAATAGTGTCTGCAGGACCTGGCTCCACTCTACTCTGTATGCATGGAAAACTACTTTTCCTAGATCCCACAGCTATGTGGAGTTATGAGACCAGTCTGCCAGGTGTGTAAAGCCCACAATACCTAAGCTACAGTTTTCATTCTCCCTTCCCTAACCAAGACCAAGTAGATCATATGTTCTAGAGGTATGATGGCTTGAATGGATGCTTGGTCTGCAGTTGGTAGAACTGTTTGGGAAGGATTAGGAGGTGTGGCCTCTTTGGCTGAGGTGTGTCACTAGGGGGGGTGATTTTGAGGCCCCCTTACCCCCCCTCTCTGACCCATGTTTCTTATCTCATGGAACTTTTCAGATATGGAGGTGAAGTTTTTACATTCTTCTCTGGTTTTTATATTATTCATGCCTTATCTGAACCATAAGCACTCCAGAAAAAAATTCAATCTTTGCATTTCACTTCCATATCCCTAATGTTCTTTGTGGCAGCTTGGATTTTGAAGATTCCTCAAGGATCTCTGTACTTGATTGTTGGCTTATGGTACTTCTGGGTGGTAGGGGAGTCCTTAAGAAGTGGAGGCCACTGGGAAATCTTAGATTATTGGGTGTGTACTCTTGAAGAAAACTGTGTATCCTATCTCTTCCTGTCCATCTTTAATTCCAAGCCATGAGGAGGACAGTTTGCTCCCCATTTTTGCAGCCAGCACCTGTACCACAAGTTTAAAAGAAATAAGCTGATCACCAACGGAAACTGCCAAAATGGTGAGCCAAAATGAATCTTTCCTTGTTTCTTGAATTCTCTCCGGCATCTGTCATTGTAAACAATGCTGACTGACACATGTGTCACAGTACTGTAGTAAATACATAATTGGTGGTTGAATGGTTTATAGCTCTATGTGTAAGTGTGATTGGTGTAAGAGGGAAATCAGTATGGCTTTAGTGGAGGAGCTAGAAACTGAAATAAAAATCAGTTTCTGGTAAAGAGAGACTATTTATTATTTGTTTTCTGACACGCTGGTATAGCCATTACATTAGATTTAGAATTCCTGCAAGGAGAGGTTGAGGAGAAGAGTAAGAGTCTTGGTTTGAATTGCTAAAGGGAAGCAGAGAAGATTCTGATTGAGAGGGGTGTGTCCAGACGAGCTCACCGTTCACTTGATTCATATTTTTTGAGTGCTTAGGCCCTGGGCTAAGTGCTGGATGCTACTGAAGAAGCAGGTAGACTTGCCTTCTGCAACCAAGTGAGGAGAAAGCCATGAGCAAGCAGTTGGGGTGGCTGGAAAGAAAATAAAATGGAATTTACCAAGTGGCATGGAAATGCCACTGATCAAAGGCCCCCTGGAATGGGAGGACAGCAGAAACCAAAGTGATACCAGTGAGAAAGCTTGGTCCTAATGTGGAGAAAACAACGCAGCACAGGTCTGTAGACTGGCATGAGCCTTTTATGTGTGTGTCTGAGGAACTGTAAGAGACAAGAGAACATGACAACAGAGAAAGAAGGAGTGGAGAGACAGGAGAGGATGGTGGCAAGTCAGATTGGATAGTCACCAAACTGCACATTAGTTTTACTGAAGACAGGGCCACTCCCACTTGCTCTGCTAATTCTGGTCATCTCTGCATGTTTTATCTTCTCTGATTTTCCTAGTTAGTGGGCCCACTCCACAATCTCTTAGACTACTGTTGTGAAGAACCTGCCAGCTTTCAAACAGTATAGATTTATTTCTTTGCGGGGGGGGGGGTTATTTGAAGAAAACATGCTCTGGTTTATGAGCCATTTCTCACAAGTATTCAGCATCCTTCCATATGACTCCTCTGCCATGGTGGAAGGTGAGTGGGAATCTTCCAGAAGCTCTGTAAATCTTTTGTGCTATTGATCTATCATGCCTAGCGTTATGACGCAGGAAGGATAGTAGCTAGGTCAATACTTTTAAGATTTCAAATAATATTGAAAGTTATTTTTGAAATCAAGAGAAAACTTTTGATTGAGGAAGCCAGTCGTCTTCATAAAAATATGAAAATAAGTATAACTCTACAGAAAGATGATCTTCTCTGTGGGATTGCATCCTAACAAACTCCTTCAAAGCTGAAAATATCTTAAGTCAGGCATGAGTTTAGTACATATTACATTCTGAACATCTTAGCAACCAAGTGTGCTATAGTGGATAATTATATAATTTCCCTTGGGATTGCTTGATGCCTGCAACTAAGACAGGAGACATAAACTTAGTCTACCCTCCCAGCCAAGGAAACATAAAAGTTAAAACTTTAATGTATGGTTTCCACTTAATGAATATCCTTTCACACTATCTTAATGTTGAAAAATCCCTGAGTCAAGGACCATTAGAAAATAAATTACAGTATAATAGCCTGAGATGAATGCATGCAATTAATTATATTCAATTTAAAGTCCATTATAACTTCAGTTTTTAATAATCTAGCCTGAAACATGGCTTAGATTATTCCTAAATGTTACATAGTAACACTTTGTTAGAACTTGGGGGTATTTGTCTAGATTTAGCCAACCTAGATTTAGTCAAGATGAGGACACTGGAAAAATAAAACAATTTTGAACTAACATTGTAAAAAGAAGTTTGAAGGCCAATGGAAACAAAAACGGTTTCTCCCCAGTTCATTGCACTGCCTTGGCCTAGTCCATATTTACCAACTCTCCTCCTTCTACCTATTTTCTTCTTCTTCTATCATTAACTGAGACAGTAGGACTCAGTCTTGAAGCTAGCAGAAATAACCCCCTGAGGGCAGTAATAACTACCTAGATTTCTGACTACACCTTCTCTGTATACTTTGAGGTCTCTTCCTCTCCTGCCCACAAACATTCCTGCCTAAGGTTTATTCAAGTCTTTACTTCTCAGACCTTTGTGTCTGGTAGCTTCCTCTACTTTATACTTGCATATATGACCTCTTCAGAAGAGTCTCAGAATAAGTAATGGTAGCTGGGACTTCACACAAAAGGCTCATGTGACAATTCCAGCTACCTCCTGCTCAGACATCGGCATACTTCCCAATGGTTCAAAGTTCATATATGTGAAAGTCAACCCCCAAACTTCCTACATCCTACTTCACTCTTCTAGTTCTGTTGACACTCCTTCATCATCTACTTACTCTGTCCGGACACATGGAGCATCTTAGAATCCCCCATCCCCTTCGTGCTCCATCCCCACTAACACCACAGCCATGGGCACTCTTTTCAACTATCATCTCCTCCTTTCTTTGCTTTCCATTGAGGAAGAGATCAGTTTTCCTCCTCATTCTAATGCCTGGCTCATGTTGTACTTCAAATATTCTTTTGGAACTTCTATTTGGTTCTGATTATGTAGAGAGGAATGCTGAATCTTCATTCTGATGTTTGGGAAGATGACAAAATCTGTCAAACTGTTCTCTATTTACCCTAGAAGTTATAGCTTATATATTAGCGTTAAAATTCATTACTCTCTACAATAAGATTTTGGTTTTGTCACCTACAGAATGGGAATTACAAAAAAGTTCAAAAGGAACTCTGCAGTGTGACTGAGGTCACTGGTAGATGAACAGAGTTGTCTATACCATGCCCAAGAAAATAGAATTTTCGGGCATCCACATAGCTCTAATATCATGTGTTAACCAAGCACTTTAAAATAGGGAGTACGGAACAAGAGAATGATAGCCCTTGCTTTCCTTGTCTGACGATGCTGAAGCTAACATCTAAGCCTAGTCTATTTCCAGAACTCAGAAACTTAACCTAAAAGTGACTGACCGTTGCCTATTGAGAAAGCTAGGCTGATTCTGTGACAGACTTCAAATTGGCAGTTAAGGAGACTAGGCCTAAGAACTGGACAAGTCCAGGCAAGTCAATTACTAATAGGAAAAAACCCCAGGCTCCAGCCTTCACACCCCATAATGTTACCAGAGTGCCTAAAGATAGAATAAAATACAGCTCATCTACCCTAGAATTCCAATTCCAATGTGTTTTAAATCAGGCCTTCGAGTTGATTCATTCTCTCTCTCTCTCTCTCTCTCTCTCTCTCTCTCTCTCTCTCTCTCTGTGTGTAATGGAAGGCTCCAGCATGCTAGACTTCTGCAGAATAAAACACTCCTTAAATGTACATACTGTTTGAGTCCTGTGTGTCATTCTTCGGTGAATCATGGACCCTTACACTATGACTTCTTTGTGTCTGATTTATGAAACCAGTGTGACAATTTCTTAAGCTATGCTGGACTTAACACCGGATGACAAATTGACCCATCCACACTGACCTAACTGGGAGCCATGTGCCATTAAACTGATAGAGAAAAAAATGCAACTATTCAATTTTGTTGTTCCTATTGGTTTGGTTGTTGTCCTACTCTGTTTTTGCAACAATAATACACAAGAAGTCAAAATTGACATGTAAGGAAAGGAAAATGAAGCGATCAGCTCAGGAACATTAGAAAATTCCACCAGACCCCTCCCCTCCTGGAAGAGAAAGGTCATAGGCACTCCACCCCTCTGGAAGGGAGGGGCTAATTACATTCTTCAGACCACAGGGAGGAGGGACTGACCACCAGCCACCTGTGGGTAAGGGAGACACATTCTGTGATGTGACTGTTGACTACCTACCTCATTCCCTAAAGACCAATCAGTTTAAAAGTTACACTGTTCTGCCGATCACATGGTGCCTAATGGCTGCTGCCTTGAGAATTGTAGAAAAAAAATGCTGGACGGGCTACACGTGGTCGTTCTCTCTCTCCATGTGCAGGATGACCCCAACATGTTGGAACAATAAATTCCTCTTGCTTTTTGCATTGATTGGCTCTGTGTTGTTCACTCAGGGAGTTCCTGGTAAGTTAAGGCTCGCCAGGGTCTTACAAAAACAAATTGAAGGGAATCATTTATATCATCCATTCACAGAATACAGGCTTTAGGGGTCTATGTGCCGCCTTTCAGTGGACTGTATTAATAACACTGAGTATTCTTATATAATAGGTATTAGATCTTTGAAGGTGTATTTTGTTTTCTCAGTGGTGGTACACATGCTTAATTCCAGCACTCAGGAGGCAGAGGCAGGTGGGTATCTGACTTCCAGGCCAGCTTGGTCTACACAGATGAAAACTTTTCTCTCAAAAAATAAAGAAAAAAAGAAGGAAGAAAGGAAAGAAAGAAAGAAAGAAAGAAAGAAAGAAAGAAAGAAAGGAAGGAAGGAAGGAAGGAAGGAAGGAAGGAAGGAAAAGAAAAAAGAAAAAGACTGGGCAGTGGTGGCACATGCCTTTAATCCCAGCACTCAGGAGGCAGAGGCAGGCAGATTTATGAGTTCAAGGCCAGCCTGGTGGTCTACAGAGTGAGTTCCAGAACTATACAGAGAAACCCTGTCTCAAAAAAAAAAAAAAAAAAAAAAAAAAAAAAAAAAAAAAAAAAAAAAAGGAAAAGGAAAAGGAAAAGAAAATAAAGAAAGTTTAAAGTTTCTAAGACCGTGAAGCTGAAAGAGAATCTGTAAGGGAGGAGGGTGATCAGTTCCTGGAGAGATCCTGGCCCACTGGAGCGTGTGGTCTGGTCCCTCTGCCTTGCTAAAAACCCTTAGACTGCATTCCTAAAGCGAGCCACCAAGGTCTATTCCCTTATTTGGCCACTCCCTCCTCCTGAGACTGACAACCAAGGTCCAGCTATCCAAGTATGGCTATCACCTTTGGCTCTCCTAGTTAACAAGTATGGCTATCACCTTTGGCTCTCCTAGTTAACAAGCCCAATTAAGCACCTCGTCCTAAGTCAGGGCTTCAGCCTTTCCTTTATAAACTGCCATTTCTCTCGGGGCCAGCCTGTCTCCTCTCTTTTTCACCCCCACCCCCACAGATGTCCCTTCTCCATTATCCCCGCTCCCCTCTCCCTAGTTTCCTTCTCCTTCTCCCTCTTCATCTATCTCCTGCCCTTTCCCCTTATCCCTGCCTTCTGACCCTCTGGGGCAAATAAACAGTCGCTTTGCTGAGAATGTGGTCTTGGGGTGTGTTGAGCCTAGTTGTAAGGTTCCCTACACTTTCTCAGGATTGTCCTTTCTGCACCAGCCTCCGACCCAGCGTAGAATCTGATCATTTTGCATTTGCTTCCCTAGTTCCTCCCTACCTTTTAAATCTAATCTACTCCCGCGCTCCTTGAAGGCATCCATTGAAATGCTAATGTTTGGTTTTACTGGCGCTGTTAGTAAGACTAAAAAAACACAAATTCGTGGAAAGTTTTTTTTAATTAGTGACAAGTGAATTAGACCTAGACACAGAAAGCAAAGAAAGTTAAGCTGTTAAATAGTTCATTTTGCATTTCCAATTCAAAGTGGTGGGTCTGATCCCTGGTAGCCACCTGGTGTGCTGAGGTCTAAGAGCGTGTGTGTGGTTTCCATCTGATAAAGCCAAGCAAGCGCACAAGTGGTGCGATGAGTACAGGAAAACTTGTGTTCATAGGACTGTAGGATAATGCTGACTCCCCGGTTCCTTGTGGTTTTCTTTTCATGAAAAGTGTCAGATGGATGGTTTTTAGATCCTCAGATTTCTTCTTCCCACAATACAAGAGCTTTTCAAGCAGGAAAATATCTTGGAAAATATGGAATAATCTTGGTGTGAGAAATAATTAAGGAGCCTAACTGGGGTGTATAAGAATTTATAACTGCCGGGCAGTGGTGGTGCACACCTTTAATCCCAGCACTTGGGAGGCAGAGGCAGGTGGATTTCTGAGTTCGAGGCCAGCCTGGTCTACAGAGTGAGTTCCAGGACAGCCAAAGCTATACAGAGAAACCCTGTCTTGAAAAACAAAAACAAAACAAAAAAAGAATTCATAACCATGCTACAGTTTCTATAATCAGGATGAATAAACTTCGAAACAATGCAGGTAGCTTTCCCTATCAATTATTGCTCATACAAGTTGATTTTTTGATAACATTACTTATCATATTCATCTGTGAGATGGAACTACTTAATAGAAAATAATTGATGGAATTCCCAGTAGACAATATGCCATTAAAATACCTTGGTTTGTTGACCTTAGCAAGTAGGTAAGACTATGTAAGACCAAAAGTTTAGCCTTAAGTTGTAAAGAAACTATAGACTGCTGGTGTTTCTCAACCCTGACAAAGCAAATACAATCCTTTCTGAAGTAAGTTAGCACCATTCGAAAACTCCTTTTAAAAATTATCTTGTACATCACTGTCAGACAAGGAATTCAAATAAATAATGAGTCATTAAGCATTTGAGACAATGTGACATGAGTACAATCTAAAATAATAAGTAAATAACAAAAAGTGGTGGGTTTTTTTGTTTTGTTTTGTTTTGTTTTGTTTTGTTTTTTGAGACAGACTGTTACTTTGAGACTGGCTAGCTTGAATCTCACTCTGTAGACCTGGCTGGTATCTGATTTACAATGACCTTCCTGCCTCTGCTTCCATATTCTTAGTAACACTATTGTTTTCAAAGAGATAGGAGACAAATAAGATTTTTCTTCAATTCTTTAAAGATTAAAAACAAAATAAACCAATTCACACACCATTGAGTAGGATTATAATCATATCTAACTTAGGTGAAGAAAGATATGTTAGAAAAACCGTGAGAGCTGGAACAGTATCTTTTATTGGCCTGATGTAATTGTTATCTCAGAGGCTTACTGTTGAGTAAGCTCACCCTGTCTTACTTCTTTCTCATCTCTGGCTGGCTGGTTCAACTCAGCTGTTCTGGCTCAAACTCCTCTAGAAACTGATTGATTCAAGCTTGCTTCTCTCAGCTTCTCTTTGAATTGTTCACCTTGGTCTCAAAGTAACTCTGGGAGTCTGTCCTAATCTTCTGAACAAACCCAACTCTACTGCACTGTACTCAGTTCACTGACTGCAACTGACTCCCTGTGTTGCTTTTAAATAACCCCTCTTTTCCGTGCTGTTCTTGTGAGAGTTATTCTATCTCTGACTCGTTCTGTCAAATCTTTCTCTGATTTGTCACTTTGTCTACCTCTCAATTAGTCATCACTTACATATATGGAAGCTTCCTCTGCAAACTAATTTTATCATAAAGATGTATACTAAGAGCGTGTCAGTATTCCAGCCAGAGGGATTAAAGATGTGTGGAGTGTCTGCACTCCTAGGTCTTTGGATGTGATCCTTTGTCAGAGCAGCCATATTGCTGGGTTAAAATTAATCTACATAGATAAAAGTAAGGAAAAATTTTAAATGAGGGATATATTAGTCAGAATATAAGACAAGGAAGCATTGGGGGAAAATTCCAAGATGCTTAATTGCAAAGGAGAATTTGGCAAAAACGTCCTGTTTAAACAGGTAATGCTTTAGAAGATTTGTAAACTGACAGAGAACAAATATTACATCACACATCCAAGAGCACTTATTGGCTGGTTTCGAGAAGAACGTGAAATTCTCCTTAGAAACATTGCAGTAAAATCGCTAAGGGCCAAGAAAAATGGGAACCCTACAAGAAATGTGGCAGGGCATAGATTACGCTCAAAATAAATGAGAGTTGAGTGCTAAGAGGATGGCTTGTTTGCTGAAATTCTTGACTATCAATCATGAGAATCCAGATGCAGATCCCTAACACCTCCGTAAAAGGGCAGAGTATGTGGCACTTGCCTGTAATGCCAGCACTGGAGAGGTAGAGCCAAGAGGATCCAGAATCTCTCTGGGAAGCTAATCTTGCCTAAGTCAGTGAGCTCCATGTTTGATTAGAAATCCTGTTGCAAAATTAAATGAAGGGTCATAGCTATATGACACATCCAACTCTGGGCTTGACATGCACACATATATATACTTGTGCTTCCACATGTGAAACCTTGTATGCATGAACATATATGCACATACATGTACAAAACAAGGGAAAATCAATTCCATCTCTAATGATATTTTAAGGAAAATATTTATGAATAAGTAGTGTTATAAATGGGAGACTACAAAACAGTGTTGAAAGAAACTAAATAATACCTAAAGAATGAAATAGATTCCATGATTAAATACTGGAAGATTATATTACTAAAATGAAAATACTGTTCTACTTGGACTATAAATTTAATGCAATTCCTATCATAATACCAGATAACTTCTTTCTGCTAATTGAATAACTGGCCTGGAACTTCATGAAAAATTCAAAGGATCTGGAACACTTAAGTATTCTTTGAAAGGAAGAACACAATTGGAGGGTTCATAATTCTTGATTCCAAACACTGAAAACTTACTATAAAGCTAATAAAGAATTCAGTTTAACATAAAACAGACATATGCATTAGTGGATTAGAATTAAGATTAAATAAATAATCCTTGTATTTATGGCAAGTACATATTGGTTTTTGACTTGTCTGTCATGGAACTAGCATGCAATAAATAAGCTTTCCAATAAATGATGGTGGGGAAGCTGTCTATATGCATGCAAAATAATGTGGTTTGGCTCTTCATACTGTATAATATAGAGAAGTTAACTTTAAAAAGTACGAAAGACCTAAAAGTAAGAAATGCAACTAGAACTCCTAGAAGAAAGACAAGTGTAATTCTGTGGGACTTAGGAAGAGTGGAAAGAAGTCTTCTCTGATATGCTACCAATCCCATAACTGTCAAGAGAAAACAATCAATTCTGTCAAAAGTAAAATTTCTGTAATTCATAAATGTCATCAAAAATGTAAAAGAACAATTGCAAATCATAAACTGGATAGAGAACTTTCATGTAGACGATGTAAAAGATGATTAATGCCCACAATAGAAATGGAAATGGTTCAATTAAAAATGAGTAAATAAAGTGGGTTTATCTCACTGACCAAGCGTTTGCATATCAAGTAAAAAGCCAAAGCTTTATCCTCGGCACCATACCGAAAGAAAATATAGCAAAAAACAAACAAACAAACAAAACAAGTAAGAACTAAGAGCAATGGGTCTAAATTTACATTTCCCAAAGAGAACACATAAATGTGTTTCAAGTAGGCACATAAGAAGGTACTTAAAATCATTAATATGGTGGTTTGAAGGAGAATGGCTCCCATAGACTCTTTTTTTTTTTTTGGTTTTGGTTTTGGTTTTCCAGACAGGGTTTCTCTGTGTAGCCCTGGCTGTCCTGGAACTCACTTTGTAGACCAGGCTGGCCTTGAACTCAGAAATCAGCCTTCCTCTGCCTCCTGAGTGCTGGGATTGAAAAGCATGCGCCACCACCACCTGGCACAATAGACTCTTATGTTTGAATCCTTGGTCCCCAGTTGGTGGAACTGTTCTGGAAAGATTAGGAAATGTGGCTCTATTGAAGGAGGCGTGTCACTGAGGACAGACAGACTTTGAAGTTTCTCAGTTAAATGGCTCTTGGCCTCACTGTTGGGGATCAGATGCAAGCTTTTAGCTTCTGTTACACAGCCATACCTATCTAATTGCTGCCTTGTTCCATGCCATGATGTTCATGGATACAGCCTTTGAAGCTATAAGCAATGATACCCCACCCCCAGTTTAAAGGCCTTTTTAAAAAAGTCGCTTTGGTCATGCTGTTGGGTCAAAGCAATAGAAGAGTAACTAAGATAATCGGCCTTGTGATGAATACAAATTAAATCTAACAGTAGAACCTATTACTTACTGGACTGGTTGAAATAAAAAGATAGTAAGGGTTAAGATTTGTAGAAATTCATGCACTGATGAGTGGGAAATTAGAATGGTGTAGACATTTTGGGAAATGTCTGGCAGATTTTCAAGTTATTTATCAAAGAGTTACCACAGGACCCAGCAATTGCAAAGAAAAGTAAAATCCATTTTTATATGTAAAAGAGGCACAAACATGTTCTCTGTAGTACTGTTCACAATCGCCAACAGAAAAAAAATGTAAGCAAACCAAATGACTGTCAGCTGATGAGTATATAACCACTATGTACGTACAGAAAAAAAAAGTTACTGTGTCAGTGCCCACAGACATTATAGTAGCCAGACTTTCTATTAGCACAGGTCTCAGAAATTAAACCTCCACATACCCTTCTCATGGTTCAGTCATGATGTGCGTTCCTTGGACAAACCAAGCCATGTTTTGAGTGAAAGAATGAACTTGGATGTTACCCACAAAGTCGATCTTCTTTGTGGTTTGGGGTAGCATAGAGGAGGATGAAAGACATGTCTAATGAGTCAGGAATAGAAGAATAACAATCCAAAAGTAAATGAGAAATAAAGGAAACAGGAACATGGAGTTATTGGGGCAAAGACCTAACACTTTTAAAAATAACCTATTTGACCCGAAATGTTTAAAGGCTTTCATTTTTTAAAAAAATGAAAATTATTTGAATGAAAACAAAACCAACTAAGCAAAGAGCTCCAGTCATTTAAGAAAACACTGCTAAAATGTAGAGATACAAGGCTGAGGGTATGGCTTAGTTACCTAGCACACATGAATTCCTGGCTTCTACCCCAGCATTTGGGAGGTGCATATGGGAGAAGCAGAAGCTCAAAGCCATCCTCAGCTACATAGAAACTTCTATGATAGGCTAGGAATCATAAGACCCATCTCAATGAATAAATAGATAAATAAATAAATAAATAAATAAATAAATAAATTTTGTTTATTAATTAAAAATTAAGTGAAGGTAGAAATATAGGATTATTGACAATTGAAAGCATGGAAAAGGTACAGTATAAAATGCCAGCTGACTCATGCTAATAATAAACAAAGACTCAAAGACAAAAATTCATAGGGATAGAGGAAATTTTAATCCAACACCTCTCAGGAAATTAAACAAAGAAAGAGTTTAGAGAATTTATACACAGATAACACATTTGGTCTAATTGACATTCGTAAAACAATAATTCAACCAATGGCAGAAAATCAGTGGCCTTTGGTGTTAGTTCAGGCCACAGACTTCAACACAGACTTGACCACACTAAGACCAGGGACCCACACATAGCCCTCTATGGTAGCATGGACCTGGAACAGTCCCCATCTTTATGGTCTCCCATTCTGTTATTCTCTCAGAAGGAAAACATGAGAAAGAAGGATTGAAGGCTGATCTCACTCATAAACAGGGAAAAATGTTTCAAACAAAATATCAGAGAACATTAAACTCTATAAATGAAGAGTAAGTTGTGTTTATTTATGTTTAAAAATTTTCATTCCCTATCTACCTCAGGGAGACAGATGGTACAAAAATGAACTACAGCTGGACCATAAATCAACTTTTAATACATTTCAAAGGAGCTGGGCATGGTGGCGCATGCCTTTAATCCCAGCACTTGGGAATGCAGAGGAAGGCGAATTTCTGAGTTCAAGGCCAGCCTGGTCTACAAAGTGAGTTCCAGGACAGCCACAGCTATACAGAGAAACCCTGTCTCAAAAAACCAAAAAAACAAAAAATACATTTCAAAGGATAGAATCATATTATGTCACAAGAATGTAGTTAAATTTTTTATTTAAAAGAAAAGCAAATGAAATGTCAGCTACAATAGAAACCTTACAATATTTTGATGTGAATAATGATGGAAATAAAATGAATTAATGCTTGAAGAATCTCAGTCATTCCTGGAGATTTAAATACGAATACCAAGTTTCTAAAAGAAAAAAAAAGGGGGGGGGGAGGTGATACAAAGGATACAGGTCAGTGGTAGAGTGTTTACCTTCCATGGGTTCTGGTGTTTTTACCTCTAGTACTGAACAGAAAAGGAGATAAAAAATGGAGAGAGGCAAGGAGAAAGAGGGGGAATGAAGGTAATAAACCAAAGAAAGTAGGAGGCAAACAAGACATCAGTAGAACTGAACACACAAGGAAGGCAATCACTAAACAGCTTACAAATTTATCATTGTTTTGAATATAATTAGGAAAACAAGATAGAAGGCACCAATATCAATGGTTAGGATTTAGGAATGGGACAATTCACTAAATGTTTCAGATATTAGAAATAACTTGGGGAGGGAGTGCTGGCAAAAGCACTCAGAGCTTAAGACTGCTGGATGTTCTTCCAGAGGACCCAAACTCAGCTCTCCACCCTCCCACTGAACAGCTCTCAGCTACCTGTAACTTTAGTTCTAAGGGATCTGACACTTTCTTCTGGCCTCTGCAGGTACCAACCAAGTCATAATACACACACGCACACGCACACACAGAGACACACACACACATACACACAGACACACACACACAACACACACACACATACACACACACATACATACACACACATACACACACACACACAGAGAGACACACACACAGACACACACACCACACACAGACACACACACCACACACACATACACACACCACACACACAAACACACACATACACTAAGAAAAATAAAAATAAATTTCTGCTAAAGCATTAAAAATTTAGATGAAAATTCTTAGAAAATGCCATTTGTTGGCATAAGGATCAGAATGCATATAGAGCTACTAACTACATTGAGATATTTATTAAAACTTTTCATAGGAAAAATTGTAACTTTGTGTGCATATTTTCATCAACTGTTGGGAGGTGTGTTTTTGTTGGAGGTGATATGATATTGTTGGAGGAAGTGTGTTACTGGGGGCCAACTTTGAAATTTCTGGTGCTCAAGTTAGGATGTGTCACTGTAGAACTCTCAGCTACCTCTATAGCACAATGTCTGCCTGCCTGCTGCCATGTTTCCCATCATGACAATAATGGACTAAACTTCTGAACCGTAAGTGAACAGCCATTAAATTCCTTCTGTTATAAGACTTGCCATGGTCATGGTGTCTCCTCACAGCAATAAAACCCTAGCTAAGACAAAATGCAGTTCTATGAAAATTCCAAATGGCCTGTGTAGAATTCAAGGAGTGAATTTCATCTAAAACTAAGTCAATCTTTGACAAAGAACAAAATGAAAAAGTTTTCCTATAATTGCTAATAAGATTTGTTTTTAAAACTTAGCAATCAGGATATGAAGATATTGACAAATTTGACAACTAAGCAAATAGAAGAATAGATTTGTGGATGGATAAGCATTTAAATTTGAAATGAAAGATGATTCTTCCATTGAATGTGACTGTGACTGCGTTATTGGGAAAAAAAGGAGAAGAAAATCTTGCCATATTATCTCATCTTTACACCAAAATGAAAAACAAAACCAAAAATTTACCTGAGTAAAATGTCATGTTTTAATGCCAGAGCTAAACAATAGATTTCTGAAATATATGGGTGAGGTTTTTTATCCAAATATAAACAATGTAATCATGACATAGACTAATTTGGCTATTATATTTTAAAACTTTACCATGAGATACCTAGATGGTCGAATGGATTTAAAGCAACTTGTGGTTACAGTCCCCTTTGTGGGTTGAATCACCCTTTCACGGGATCTCTTAGTTAGGGTTTTACTGCTGTGAATAGACACGATGACCAAAGCAACTCTTATAAGGACAACATTTAATTGGGGCTGGCTTACAGGTTCAGAGGTTCAGTCCATTTTCATCAAGGTGGGAACATGGCAACATCCAGGCAGACACGGTGCAGGAGGAGCTGAGAGTTCTACATCTTCATCTGAGGGCCATCAGGAAAAGACTGGCTCCCACATGGTTAGGGGGAGGGTCTCACTGCCCACCCCTACAGTGACAATCTTCCTTCAACAAGGTCACACCTACTCCAGTAGGGCCACACTTCCTAATAGTGTCACTCCCCGGGCCAAGCATATTCAAACCACCACAAAGGGGTTGCATATCAGATATTTATATTATAATTCCTAAGAGTAGCAAAATTATAGATATGAAGTAGCAACAAAACTAATTTTATGATTGGTTCACTACAATATTAGGAACTATGTTAAAGGGCCATGACATTGGTAAGGCTGAGAACCACTGATCTAAAATGTTAGGGCCAGGATGGATGAAGACACTTTGAAAGTTTGGAACCAACAAAGAGCTAGCAAACTGAAAAACAAAGAGATGTATAATTGAGTTTTTAAAGAGACAACTGTGGCTGCAGAGTGACTCAGTGGACAAGATCCCTGGCTGTTCTTCAGAGGACCCAGGTTTGGTTCCCATATGGCAGATCACAATCATTAGTGAGTTCTGACGCCCTCTTCTGACCTCAGAGGGCACTAGGCTCACACAGGCTGTGTATATATGCAGACAAAATGCCCATGCACATAAAATAAATACACCAATTAAAATATTTTTTAAAACAAAACAATAACCAATGATAAAAAATTGCAAAAGATCTTTGAATTGATTCCAAATTGAAAATAAGCACAAGAAAACCTCAATAGTTTTTTTTTTTCATGTTAGCTGCTAAATTAAGTTGACTATGTACAAGAAATGTCAATCTGTCATTCAGTAGCATGCTTTTGCAAACCTTTTTGTTGGTTCTTTGTGGGTCTCACATCATGCACCCCAGTCCTTCTCATTTCTCTGTCCTCTCATATCTGCCCTTCACCCTTACAACATCCC
Source organism: Mus musculus (assembly GCF_000001635.26). Classification (NCBI taxonomy): domain Eukaryota; kingdom Metazoa; phylum Chordata; class Mammalia; order Rodentia; family Muridae; genus Mus; species Mus musculus. Next base: position 65,028,586 of record NC_000068.7, on the reverse strand, counting down.
CCTCAAAATAAACACACACACACACACACACACACACACACACACACCATCAAACAAAAAGCAAAGCAACAAAGCATAGAAAACATCTTATAGTGGAAGCTGTGGTGTGTCTCAGTGTGTCCCACAGTATACACCTCTGTCCACACATCTTCACTTGCACATGTTCATTGCAATGAATCATTGGTTTGGTTTGAGATCTCTGGCTTCTGTGCCACCATCAACATTGAATCCTCGATGAGCTTCCTCCTTGTTATCCTGTTGTTGCCCTGTTTCATGGAGATCCTGTAGCTTTGGATCAGCACCACTGACCCTTTCATGTGTCCCATCCATTTGCAGATGATAGATTTTTGAGGTGGGCCAATTCGGAAGCCTGGATCTGGGCTCAGGTGGAAGTTGAGGTGGTCAGCCTATTGGATCTCCCTTTTCTGCACCATCAGGGCAAGTTCTTCAGCACTGCTCCAGCTAGGCCACCCAATACCACCATCAGCAGCAGGCAGAGTCAGCTCTTCTGCTCTCACACCCTCAGGGATGGTTCATCAACACCTATGTGTCTATGGCTAGCTCCACTGTGCTGCCTAGTCAAGGTTCAGGGTTGCTCCCCCAAGTGCTGTAGCAAGAGAGGGGCTGGGCCAGCTTTCCCTCTGTCAAACCCTCAGAGCTGGCTTACCTATGCCTTTCCCATCAGTGCTAGCTCCACTGTGTTTCACAGGAGAGGCGCAGGACCTGCTCTCCAATTGCTGCAGCCAGTGAGAGACAGGGCCATCACCTGTTCCTTTGACTCCAGGGCCAGCTCTACCAAACTTCTGCAGGTGGCAAAGGGTGGTGATAGAGGTGTCACCTCTGAGCCTGTGCCATCCCACGGCAGAAAAGTGGTGGGATCAGCTCTCCTACACTTGGGGTTAGCACATCCTCACCCCTACCACCTGGGCCAGCCCCACTATGCCATCTGGGTTAGGCTCCCAGCCCTCTCTCTGGGGTGCTGTTGCAGGTAAGAGATGGGGCCAGCCCTCCAGAGTGCTCCAGCCAGTGATGATCGGGGTCAGTTCTGTACACCCCCTGGATATTCAGGTGTCTCCCAGGAGCTGCTCCATGGTAATATGAGCTATGGACAGTGACCCCTGCTTCTGTGTGGCCACACACCCAGCCATGGTCCTCTGTGGCAGCTTGGCCTGGGACCTCACCATGGCCCCAGGTGGTGGGGCTGGCCACTTACAACAGGCTACTTCTCTTCACCCTTGAGTCTCCAGTTCTCTCTTCATAAAGCTCAAACTGCTCTACTTCTCTTCCTCTGCTGTCTGACCACCACATCCTCGCACATTGCAGTGGCTCCTGCTGCAGTCTGGCCAAGTGGCTCTGTCTGCCGCTGCAAGAGGGTGGCCTGCTGTGCTGTGTGCTGGAGGGGAGGTCTGTGGTCTGCCGGTCTCTGTCTTCCTCTCCCCACACTATTCTGTGTGGACTTGTGTTGTTTTGATTTGATTTTTATGTGTCCTAGGCATAAAACAGCTTTGGCCACCAAGCCAGGCAACAAGCTAGATGAACAAAGGACTGCCATCTGCTCTGCTCCTGACTGATAGATGAACAACACCACTAACACGGTGTCTTTGCCTATTGCCATTAACACACATGTGAGCATGCGTGTACAGGGTGGGAAGGTGCTATTATTTTTTTAAGTTGAATTCTGCTCCCCAGTATTGCTATTAGAGTCATGAGTATGTTTGTTGTGCAAATTCTGATAATACACCCTGTGTCAAGGGCTGTGAAGAATCAGTGAAGCTTATGGTAGTGATGACGATTCTTGCAGTGATTTTGGAAACAGGCAGTATTGACTAAAGCTGACCCTTACATACTATGACCTCAAAGTACCACTGCTACCCAGAATGTTTGTATATGCCCACCCAGGATACAACATGAACTCTGTAGTATTATTAATTATGTCAAAACTGCAGAGAGCCTAGATGCCTATCTGCATTAACCTACGTGTGTACATTGTGGTATACATTGTGTTATTTACCTAGCAAAGAAGTACATGCCTACAGTTCCATGCAAACATAGAGAAACATCACAAACACAATGTTAAGGGAATGGAAGCAAGTGCAAAATGATTCCATCGGCATAAAGGTCAAACCCAAACAACCTAACTGAGCATGTTTAGGTGAGGATAGTTAGTTAAAGCAAAACTCAGGACTGGTTGCCATGGCAATCTTGATAGAGGAAAGCTGGTGCGGGGGTGGGGTGTGGGGGGGAGCATGGGGGTGGCATTTGGTGCACTGGTCTGGTGTATTTCTTTTCTGGGACTGTATGGTCTTCCCCTATATAAAGGATTGATGAGCAGAAAGAGACAGGAGAATGAGGAACAAGGTGGAAGATGGCTGGGGTTCCTCAGCACAGGACATGTGGGAGGCAGGATAGGGATTGTAAAAGGGAAGAAAAGGCCGCAGTGGGGAAGGAACTGGGCAGACTCCTGCCTCTCAAGTTGACAGGTTCAAATCCAAAGAGCCCAAACACCCAGATCAGACATTCTGGTACCAACATATCTGCTGTATTGTTTCAGAGAACTTTGTCAGTTATAGGGAGAAAAAAAAAACTATAATACCCTCCTCCATTTTTCCCTTTGTGGAAAAATCTCTCTGTGTATGTCTGGCTGTGTCCTATAACCTTTATAACATGTATTCCTTTGTTTAGAATAATTTCTTGCAATCTTAGAAATGAAAACAACTTCATTTTTCTTCAAATGTATTTGGATAATTCTTGGTACAAATACTCAAGGTCTTAGAAGGTCTTAGTGGTAATTAATTTGATACAAGACAAAGTATTTAGACTGTTTTTGTTTTTTTTTTTCTGAGACAGGGTTTCTCTGTATAGCCCTGGCTGTCCTGAAACTCACTTTGTAGACCAGGCTGGCCTTGAACTCAGAAATCTGTCTGCCTCTGCCTTCCAAGTGCTGGGATTAAAGGTGTGCGCCACCACCGCCCGGCGTATTTAGACTCTTATTTTTAGAGATTTATTCCCCTTTCTCATTCCCCATGTAAAGCCTTGTAAAGGCCTTATAATTTCTACTCGTGTGGCTTACAGAAGGTTCACAGAGCCTGGGCCTTTCTTTGATTTTCACTATTATAAGGATACATGGAGAGGGGAGATATATTTAGAATCTCATTTGAATCAGCAAAGGCTTTTCCTTCAGGTCAAGAAGATGTCCTGGGAAGCTGAGTAGAATTCACTGTTGGATAGTAATCTTCCCAGTGAGTTAAGACATATATACAGTTTCTCTATAGTCTTTGCTCCAGGAGATAAAAATAGCATGCTCTCTTGCTGAAAGAGGAGGAGGAGGAAGAGGAGGAAGAAGAGGAGAAAATGTGTGTGAGAACACACATGTGTACTAGAGTGCATTTGTTTGTGAGTATATGTGTGTGATTGTGTGTGTTTGTTTGTGTGTGTTGGGAGGGGACAAACTTTAGTCATTGATTAACTCTGCTGTGACAATATTCACACCCTATTATTTTTAGAGAGGAGAAACAGGTACAAGGCCTTTGGGTAAAATTAAGACAATGATAATGGCATAGTTTTTTTTTCCTTCAAGATATCTATAAACACACACTCTGTTTTTATTCTGCTGGAATAGCTTTAATATATAACAGTGTGTCTTAGTTAGGGTCTTATTGCTGAGAAGAGACACCATGGCCAAGGAAACTTTTTAGAAACGAGAACATTTCATTGGGGCTGGCTTACAGTTTCAAAGCTTCAGTCCATTATCATCATGGCTGGAAGCATGACAGTGCCCAGGCAGACATGGTGCTGGGGAAGGATCTGAAGGAGGACAGAGGGATCTGTCTTCTTGGAGGAAGCCAGGAAGGAACTCTTCTGTGCTGGGCAGAGCTTGAGCACATGGAGACCTCAAAGCCTGTTTACACAGAGACACACTTCCTTCAGCAAGGCCACAACTATTCCAACAAGGCCATACCTCCTAACAGTGCCACTTTCTATGGGCCAAGCATATTCAAACCACCACTCAGTGCTTTGCCATTAAATGCATTTAAAGCCCACATGTATAGTGATAAGCTTTAGCTAAGACCATTAGTATTAGCTTTATCCCCCAGGGAAGCCACTCTTTTGTTCTGGGTTGGCCACTGCCTTTTATAAGGACTCCTGGAAGCCACAGCTTCCACACAGTCATGGACATTCATGCTGTTTTAATTCTTAATTTAGACTTTAGGAAGATGAAGAAGTTGATTATTACCTATTTTGTGACTCAAGTGTTCTCAGTTCGTGGAGTGGTTATAACCAGGAAGCATGCCAATTTTAACCCCAGTTGTCATCAGAGTTTGGGGCTGACATTCTGATAGGGGATATACTCAAGCAGGACAACAAGGATGGCTCACTTTTTCAGGAGGGATGTTTATCTTGCCATGGACAGAAGAAGTGGAGGTTGACTTAGGGAAACAGGTGCCAGGACCAGATGATATCTAAGTTGGTCAGAGAACAAAGAGTGTGTAAACTCTCTGAAAGTCCTCCACGGTGCACAGGATGTAGGATACTTCATGAAAAGCAGGGACAGAAGTCCGGATTTCAGGGTATGGTTGCTGCATCCTGGAAGAACACAATGCCTCTACTGTTTCATTGCCTAGGTTGACATGGAAGCTTATGGGATGAATCCTGAGTGCATCTGTTAACTAAGAGCTAAGCAGGGCCTTGCCCTGGGTTGCTTGGGGACCCTAATATTCTTATGTATAAAATGAGGCAAGTAGTAGATTCATGGAATAGTTAGGAGAGCAAGGCAGAATGTGGAAAATATGAGAAAGATGCTCTCATTAAAAAAAGAAAAGAACTGGGCAGTGGTGGCACAGGCCTTTAATCCCAGCACTTGGGAGGCAGAGGCAGAGGCAGGCAGATTTCTGAGTTCGAGGCCATCCTGGTCTACAGGGTGAGTTCCAGGCCAGACAGGGCTACACAGAGAAACCCTGGTCTCCAAAAACCAAAAAAAAAAAAAAATTAATTAATAACTAAGTAAAAATATAAAAAATAAATAAAAAGAAAAGAAAAGAAAGAAAGAAGGAAAGAAGGAAAGAAGGAAAGAAGGAAAGAAGGAAAGAAGGAAAGAAGGAAAGAAGGAAAGAAAGAAAGAAAGAAAGAAAGAAAGAAAGAAAGAAAGAAAGAAAGAAAGAACGAACACAAGGAAAAAACTCTATTAATAATCCCAGGCACCTTGAGATTCATTCAGGTTTTACTGAGAATTCTCACCAGTTCAAAGGAGTTTTTCTAAGACAGCAACCCTGATTTTTCCTCACTTTACTCCATCTCTTGCCACGGAGGAAAAGGAAAGGGGTGGTGGGGGAGGGAGCGCGGGGTGGGGGGCGGGACTGGAGAATACATTGCCCTAAGATTTCCTCCTGGTTTGCCAGTACTGTGGGTCTGTCTTGATGATCAAGCCACAGCTTAGGTGATCTCCCGTGGCCCTACTGGCACGGAAGGGTCTAAGGACCAGTTCTGCCTGGACCCAGGCAGATTGGAGGTCGGTCCTCCTAGCCCAGAGTGGCACTCGGCCCGCGGGACTTTCAGCCTTGTGCTGGGTCACCCACTTGGGAAAGCGGCGGTGGGACTTAGGGAGCCTGAGGTCGAGGTCCCCACGCTTCAGGAGAGTGACACCAGCGCCCCCGAGTGCCCGGGCTACGCGCAGGGCCCGCCAGGCTGGCGCTCCATCCTCCCCGCCCCCCAGCACCGCTCTTCCCGGTCCCCACCCTCTACGTCCCCACCCTCCTCCTCCGCCCCCGCCCCTCCCCCGCTCCCCGCCCCACCGCGTCCCAGCCGCCCTGGCCGTGAGCGCAGGCGGCCCTGCCACCGCACCTGCAAGGCGCTCGCTGCCTGCAACCGCTCGGCTCTGCTCGCCCCCAGCCCTTCGTAGCTTTCGCCTCGCGGTCGATGACTCCCTAGACCCCTGGCCTACGACCATGACCACGTCCCTGCAAGACGGGCAGAGCGCCGCGGGCCGGGCAGGCGCCCAGGATTCGCCGCTGGCAGTGCAGGTGTGCCGCGTTGCCCAGGGCAAGGGAGACGCCCAGGACCCGGCGCAGGTCCCCGGACTGCACGCGCTGTCCCCCGCCTCCGATGCGACCCTCCGCGGTGCCATAGACAGGTAGGCAGCTTCGTGGTGGTGTCCGGGTCAGCAATCCGCTCTTGGGGTATGGAGGCGGCCCAGGGGTGAGTGTGTGCCCAGAGCCGGACCAAGTTTGGAAAGTGTCTGAAGACAATTCCCTTGGAGCCAGATCCCGCGGGGTCAGGAGGGCACCACGATCTCCAGGTGCCCTGTTATAAATAGCATCACGGGGTGGTGGAGAGCGGTCTGTCTCACCTTTGCCCTTTGGGGTGAACCAGAAGGCTTCACTCCAGACTGACCACATTCAGCTGCTGGGTGGCCCTTTTCCTATTACACTATAGGCTTCAAAAATCCAAGCTTGAATGTGTTCACCTCCCACGTAGATAGAGTCTTCCAAGGACCCGGGAGAGGCAGAGCAGGGGTTGACATTTGAGCCGTCTTTATGTTCCACAGGAAAGGGCAGCGGCTTTCCAAGGTTTCTCATCTCCACAGCAATGAGCATTAAGTGCCTTTGGAGTTGTCATACTTAGGAAAGAAAAAGGCGAGAAGAGCTTAAGAATCCGTGGCTTTTTGCAGTCGCACATCTAAATACCACTCCTGCTTCTTTGTCAGGATTTGCAAAGCGCTCTGACTTCAGTCAAGTTAAAATAACTCCCCAGTGGCCTAGCGTTACATTCCTGCTAACACATTCTATTGACTTACCTTCCCAGAAGGACTGCCTTGGTGTTCTGTATCTATAAGCACTTGAAAAATTAGCAGACTGTGTGTGGGCAACATTGTGAATGAAATTCGAAGTGAGATGAACCACATCTATATTTAATAAATCATAACTTCCAGCAGTGATGAGTAAAAAAAAAATCCTGGGGATGAGTTTACTGGATGTAACTTACAGATTTTGTCAATTTAATAGGAGCCAGGAAATGGCACACTCCCCTGGGTAATGTTTGCATAAATCATGATGTAGCCTGTGTTGGTGTTCAGGAAAGCCCTAAGTACAGGAAATGGAGTGTCAATGCCTCCCAAGGCTTTTCTTCTTCTTCTTTTCTTTTTCTGTGAGATGGGGTGGGGGAGGTGGTATAGAATTATTTGTGGTAATTGGCATATTTTATTTTTGACCCATGGGCACGACATCCTTGCTCTTTCCTGTACACCTACTTATAGAGTGTTAGCCTTGTCACCAAGCGGTACACGTTAGCCTGAGCAATGCTCTTTCCCCTGACAGCAATTACATTTCCTATTCTGTTTTATGTAAATGACGTCCTATGTTCTCTTGGTGTAGGAGAAAAATGAAAGATCTGGATGTTCTGGAAAAGCCACCCATTCCCAACCCCTTTCCTGAGCTCTGCTGCTCTCCGCTTACATCTGTGCTGTCAGCAGGCCTGTTTCCCAGGGCCAATTCAAGGAAGAAGCAGGTATGCACCTCCAAACCTGTGAAACCCTAAGGTCTTCCAAGGCTTGTGCCCACACAGACTTCAAGAGTTTTGCAAAAAAACCAAACCAAACCAAAACAAAGCATCAAACGAGAATTTGCTTGGCCCTTGACTGAAAGGGGCCCTTGAGATGATGTTCCTTCTGGGATTCAGCTTCCTCAGCTGTGTAGTGGGAATATCAAACATTTCCTCTTGGGTTCTTGGGAGAGAATAGGGTTGAGAGTGCACCTGTCCTGACTGCCTATCGGACAACAGGCATCAATTTCACACCAGTCTTAATTGGAAGGGGCGGGACTATAATATCAGGTGAGAAGGGGATCGATCGGCTCTTTGTTTGCTATTTAATGGTGTCTTTCCTTATACACATGTCATATAAGGCTAGCCTCCTTTACCAAAGGAAAGTGCTGTAGAGAACCTGACAGGGACCAAGAGCAATGGCTCAGTAGGTGAGGGCATTTGCTGGAGGACCTGAGTTAGACTCCTGAGACCCAACAAGTAGAAGGAAATAACTTACTCCCAAAAGTTGTCTTCAAACTTCTGCATGGGTTCTGGGGCATGGATATGTACACGTACGCACACACGCACATGCACCAGCCCATGCGCACACATGCATGCACACACACCATAATTTTTTAAAAAAAGGAATCTACATGAGGTAATTGGAGTTTGCAGCTCAAAATACTTTTCGGCAAACTTTATGTTTTGGAGGTTCCAGCTGCAGAAGGCATTTGACTTGGAAGCCATGATAAAATGGATTTTTTTTTTTAATGGTCTTCTTTCTTGTTTGAGACTGACTTACACCAATTAGATAGAAAAAGTCCAAGCAGCCAAGAAATGATATTTCATAACTATACATTTTAGGAGTGAAAAAGCAACACATCCTAGAATTATTCATCTTTTTTCATGGACTTATTCCAGTTTTGAATTAACAAAATAAAGAATAGCTTCACTTGTCAAAAAACATCTCTCTCTTTTTTTTTGGTGTTTTTGGGGTTTTTTTGGAGTTGGGGAGAGGAAACTTTAACATTCAGAGAACCGTGGTGAGGTGAAGGGAGGAAACAGGTAAATATATATATATATATATATATATATATATATATATATATATATATATCACATATGTGTGTGTATAAGTAGGAGAATTTTCATATATTAACCTCTGATTGGTTCAGTGATGTAGTTTTACTTAGGGGAAGGGAGGAAATACCCTGGGGAGCGGGCATGCTTATTACCACGCAGCAATAGATAGCAGTAGGAGGTATGTGTGCAGGAGTTTCACAGGTGTACAAGCACTGTGTCATGTGTGGTTTAGAGACCAGAAGTCAATGGCAAGTGTCTTCCTCAAATGCTCCCTGCCCTGTTTTTTACATTTATTTACTTATTTATTCGTGGACTTACATTAATTTTCATGTGGAGTTTAGAGGGCAGCTTTCAGAGTTATCATCTACTTCCATGGGTGCCGGGATCAAATTCATGCCATTAGACTTGACCCATCTTGTTATTCTCGCCCCAACCTTATTCTTTAAGACAATATCTCTCACTGAACCTGAAACTCACCAGTTTTGCCAGACTGTCTGCCCACTGAGCTCCAGGGAGCTAACTGTCCCCAATTTTACAAATGCAAACTATAATGTGTGACTATGATGATATTTGGAGATGTAATTTTCATAGCTGTCTGGTACACACACATTTTGGGGGGACAAGATTGGAACCTGATAGTGGATTGGGAGCGATCAAGAGGATCCATTCTAAAAAACCTTTTCATCAGAGTGAGATTTTTGAAGTCTTATTGTAAACTTTTCTGAAATATCCAAGCACCCAGAGTTTGGCTATGGAGTTAGGGATGACAGATTTAACTGTGGGCTTTGTATGGTTGCTTCTCTCATTCTGGGTGGGCAAGAATATGAACGATGTTGGCTTAATATTCAGTTGGGGGGATTTAGTTAACAATTTCTTCAAGCCACAGACTTCTTACATTATTCTAGACAGTAGATACCTAGATAGGCAGAGATCCCCCTCCCCCTCCCCCTCCCCTCCCCCTCCCCCTCCCCTCCCCCTCCCCCACCCCCCTTGACAAAGAGTGATTGGCAAAGCAAGGGTATGTGAAAAAGTGATCTGGTAAGGCTTTATTTTGTGGATAAACACAGGATACTTCTGAGTAAAAGAAATACTAGTAGAGCAGGCTAGATTGAGGATACAAAGGGAGACTAGATATTAGTGTGCTTATGCTAACAGGCTCAACTTGACAAAATCTAGATGGGCTGCAGGATCATCTTGATTTGGTCTAATTGAAGTGGGAAGGTTCCTTACTGGGGGTGGAGCTGGTCTCTGGGCAGAGATCCTGGCCTGGAGAAGATGGAGAAAGTAAGTAAGTTGAGCATGCATGCATTCATCCATCAACCTCTTTCTCACCGATGCAATGGGACCAACTACTTCAAGCCTGGCCCCTGAGATTTCCCTGGCAGTGACAGACTGTAATGTAGACTTGTTATCTGAAATCAACCTTTTCCTTCTTAAGTGGCGTTTGTTACACTATTTTATCACAGAAAAGGGAAAAGATTTGAAGAGAACGAGAGTAAGTTAGGTCTCAGATCCAGGTGGAGGCAGGCAGTCCAGCGAAGGGCAGTGGGTTTCAGATTCGGAAGTTCCAAAGTAGGGAAAAGATGACGTGTGTCGCTCACTCCAGCAGGTTTCCTCTCTGCCCTTGCAGCCTGTATCTAGCCTGACAGAGAACATTGTACACACTCACAGGCAGCTGGGCCTACTTATGAGCTAGATTTAGCTGACTTACTGGGTCCAGTCCCTGAGGGGTGTCCTACCTCCCAAAGACGTTTTTGTAAATATCTTCCTAGTCCCAGGACTCACAACTTCATGTACAGGATATCCCACTGTTGAGGAAGAAGATTCGTTTTCCTTTTTTTCCTTTCCCTTTTTAATTCACCTAGATATTGCATGGAGAATTGATTCGTTTAATTACTTTATGCATTCTCAGTTGTTTGGAATGAGAAGTCTTTGAGAACTCATGGCTCTCCACATCAGCAATTTCCCTAGGCTTAGTACCTTTGTCAAACACATGCTTGCCCCTATGCCCTTACTACAAGATAGTACCTCTGGTGTCAATACCTGCAGCTTTTGGTTGAGATGATATGTATGATGCTAAAGGACTACATTGTACCTCTCAATATTACTTATGGATGAAACATAACAATATTACTCCTTTAAAAAAATTTTTTATAGTCTCTGGTACTTGTTAAGTCATTCCAGACTTGCTAGAAAATTCTTTTTATCTCCCCAGGAAAAGTAAAGAATTTCTACTTGTTATTAACAAATGAATGCCCAGAAACTTTGAAAGAATCCAGTCTAAAAATGTTAAATTTCATTTGGTCTTTCAAAGCCGCAGTCAAAATCACTTTCCAGGCCACAAGTATGCTTTTGAAAGCATGTTGAGGTGCTTCTGTGATGTGTGATTGGTATATTGCACAATATACCACAATAGGGTGGGCTTTGTCTCTTTTGCAAGTAAGATATGCCAACTTGAGTAGTTCTGTGTGGTTTTAGTGTTATTATAGGGGAGCTAGGATGAAAACTGCTTCTTTATTCTCTCTTTCTCTCTGTCTCTTATGTTCATCATGTGAAATTGTAAGGCGATTTCTTTGTTTCTGACAATAATAGCTATTTAAATTATCCCTTCCTTTAAAAATCTGTGATCTAGAAAATTACATCACAAATAACTTTCATTATGTGAAGAAATGTCATTTTTAATTTATAACAAAAATTTGCTAGGAAATTATTCTTTACTGCCGGATTTTAAAGACCCATTACTTGAAGAATAAGAAAAAAAAAAAAAGGTTTCAGTTCTCATTGAAGAATCATTTCTTGTCTTGTTTTCTAGGCCTTAGATAATTTTTGAACCTGGACACAGCTTGTGTGTAGGTTCTGGTCAGTTGCCTCTGGGACTGTCTTGGATGCATAATAAAGTGCCTGAACATTTTAAAGATTGAACCTAGTGAAAAACTGTGTCATTGAACGCTGGAGTTGAGAGAGAGAGGCTTGACATCATCCACTGCCCTACTTCCACAGATCTGTAAATCGTGTCTAAGCGCTTCTAGGTGCTTCACAGTGATGTAACTGAGACTCGGCATTTGCACTCTTGAGGATTTGATAGGAGCATATTTTTCAAAAAGGTATAATTTCCAAGCACAGAAAAGACAGCATAGCTAGTACAAGCCATAAACTCTTAAAAACATTCTGTAGCCCACCCATAAAACAGCATGGTGGGTCTGACTAATGCTGTTTGTTAATCTTCATCTAAGGACGTGGCATTTCTCTCTCCTTTTCTCCCTTTTCTGAATTACAGCTCTATGGTTTTCCTTTATGGCTTTGCTTTCCCAAATTTGATAGAAAAAAATTAATCAAATAATTAGCTACATTAAATTCCCTAGCAAATTCCTATCATAAATTAGAAATGACATTTCTTTACATAATAAAAATTATTTTGAGTGTAACTTTTCTAGGTCACAAATCTTAAAGGAGGGAATACTTTAAACAGCTAGCCTGTTCAAACACATATCTGTTAGTATTGTTAGTAACCAACTTTCATATGCTGTTTATGGCCCTGGGTAAATATCCCAGGATAGTATTAGAGTGCAGTAGTTGGTCATGGTAGTCTGACTTGTCAATCTAGAACTTAGGGGGAGAAGTAAGAAGGATTGTTAGCTCCAGACCAGGTATGCATAGTGCATCTAAAAATATACTATCTTTATGTGCTTTGTGGATCATCATACTGTTTCTTGTTTGTTCTATAACATTTTTTTCTCCTTCCCTCCCTCCCTCCCTCCCTCCCTCCCTCCCTCCCTCCCTCCCTCCCTCCGTCCCTCCTTCCCTCCCTCCTTTCCTCCCTCCTTGCTTTCCTGCTTTCCTTTCCTTTTTTGAGTCAGGATCCCATGCTATAGGCCAGGCTGTCCTGGAACTCACTATGTAGATAACCCTGGCATTAAATCCACGGAGATCTACCTGCCCATGCCTCCTGCGAGATAGGAGTAATGATGAGGACCACAACCCTTGGCCCCTGCAGCTTTCTAAAATATATCTCTGGGAAACCAGGAATGTCTCCTGAATAGTTAAGTTACTAGTTTTCCATACTCATCGGCTTGGATTTTCTCTACTGTGTCGACAACATTTAAAAAGATAATTAGATCTCTGTCTCCAAATTCAACGCCTTTTGATGTCATTGTGATGCCAGTAATTATCCCATCATGTACTTGTTAAGTCTGTATGTGTGGTCCAGTGTAGTATACACACACACACACACACACACACACACACACACACACACACACACACATATATATATATATATATATGTGTGTGTGTGTATATATATATATATATACATATATATATATATATACTTTCCTATATCCATTTCTCTAACATGCATAGAAATAGAAAGAAATTCTACCCTTGTGCTCTTAGTTCCGAGGCTTAGTGGTTATCAAGATTTTCCTCGATTTACTTCGTCTATTCTTTTAAGAAAATATGATTTTCTTTGTGGGAATATTTGGGAGTTAATCTCAGGAATTCTGTCATCATAGCCCTACCTGGTTTTTATCTGTGAGCCCTGAAAAATACATTGAAGAGCTATAATCTGAATAGTATTGTTTCCTAACAAGTATAATTCCTTGATATCATCTGAAACCACTTATAATCAAATTTCCTCAGTTGAAACAACACATGAAATCCTCACATTGTGTATTGATTATACTTCAAATGTTGATGAATTAACCCTTTGAAAGTCTGAATTCATCTTCAGATGAAAACAACATCAGAAATTGCATTTAGGTCCCCCAAGCTATTCTACAAAATTCCATATAATGTAAAATGAAACACACACACACGCAGAACGAATAATAGAAACAATACTTGTTTTATTATTAGAGTGCCAAATGAAACGATCTCTGTAACAGCCATTTGCTCCTCTTGAATGCTGCTACTTGATGAATATCATTGTTATTTTGGAGAATATAAGAGGGTGCAGATCTTTGGAGCACCATTAAAGCAGGCTCTAAGGGCCCAGGCTTCTCCATAGGTGTTTACAAAAACACCTTCCATGAAGAATTTGGCCTACTTACAGATGTCCTTGAAGAATAATGTCCCCAAGAAGGACAAGGGGAAATGAACTCTTTACACGTTTCCTCTGCTGGGTGCACAAAATCAGCTATTTTCTTCCCTGCCACATTTAGACTCTGTCAATATGCCTTTGGAAAACTGTGGAAAAAGCTCTTCCGTTGAGAGAAGGTGGGGATGCTGCCAATGGACTTTGGTTGACACCTTAGCATGCATTGATTAGGGGAAACAGAACCTCGCATGAACTGGCCTATAAAGTTATGTTTTAGTATCCAAAGAACAAAAGTTCAATGGTCTCATGAGAAATTAGAATTGCAAAGTAAAAAGTCAGGGGGAAAAAAAAACCATATAATAAACAGGGCCACCAAGTTCTCTCTCTTTCCTCCTACAGACACTAGCTCGGGCTTCTTACAACTTCACTTTGTCCTCTTACTTTCTGTATTTTTGTTCCCCAGTGGCTGTCCCTTGGCTCTCTTAGTGGTGGTTCAGTATGTAACAACTGTCAAGAGTCTGTATATTCAGCTTTGAAACAGTTGTCATCAAGGGGGCAGAGGGCCCTAGATCACACTACCTGCTCAGCTAGTGTGTGGGAGGTTCTTCCAAAAGGTTCAGTAGGTGTGGAATAGAGAGACAGAGGAAAAAAACCCCAACAACCTCAGGTATAAAAAAGAGCTGTACCAGAGTGTGTGGTTGAGAGCACACCAAAGCATACCATTAATGGACATGCATGACAGATGGTGACTGCTAATCTGCTGTCTGACTTGGTGTGTGCTTCTCACTGGCCAATTGCTTGCTTTGAATTCATGAATTTTACAAGAAGCCTGTTTACTAAGCATTGGTTTCAGTTCATACCACTTTTCTTCTGAGCAGATCGGCTTCAGAGGCCACTGTCTTGAGCTTTAGAAGGTACCCTGGCCTCTGATGAAGGGTGCTATCCACTCAGGGTCATCTCCTCCTTGTGTAAGTTGCCTTTGTGAGAAGCAGAAGATGGCTGTCTCTTCACCTTCTACAGGGCTCCTGGCACACCACCTACCTCAGAGGATTCTAGTTTAAAGACTACTTCCAACGCTTGTCTAATCTTGAAGGCACATCTGCAGTCCATTTTTATTTTCCACTTTCTAAAAGCTTGGCTTCTGTTTTGTTTTGTTTTGTTTTGTTTTGTTTTGTTTTGTTTTGTTTTTTCCCTCAGGGTATAGATTATGTTCTATCATGAGAGGGAAAATTGAAGTCATTCATTGTTCAGGATAAATGTGTATCTTAATAAAACAATTCCTCAGACTTTCATGGTTTTCTGTGCAGAAAATGCTAATTTGTATAGCACAGTAATACATTCTATTGTGTAAATAATACCTATGTATTTAATTAAGAGATTAACACACAGGGGAGTTTTCTTTATGAACTTAAAGGACAGATCAAGAGAGAACCTAGGAAGTGACCATAGGCTTTTGCCCTGGCAAAGGGACAGAAAGAAGGATTCTGGGTTAACTTAGCAATGATGTGAGAAGGAAGACAAAGAGAGGCTCCCTTGCCTCACAGGCTTTCTTGCAGTCTCATATTTAATAATTTTCAAAGCCACAAGAACAATAAATACAAACGGGAGACTGGAGGTCCCGAGTTTGTTCATAGATGTCTCTATTCCCCAAAGTCATTAGTAAAGTGCAGTTATCCACCTACTTTATTCCATAGATGAAATGTTGTATATGGTGGCCTTGGAATCCCTGTTAACTCGAGAGCATAGTGGACTTACACCATTCTGGGCACCACGCTTAGTTTTGTATGTGTGGGACGGTGCAAGTCAGTGTATGGTGATTGAAAGGTTTTAGTGTGGGGAGCAACGTGCCTGTGTTATAATACCATCCTGCTGCTTCTCACAAACACAGTGTCAGACCACTGCCAACACTTAGCAGGTCTTGAGCTCTTCCATCTTATTCTGGTCCCAGGATAGGTAAGTCCTACGGCTCTTAAGTCACTATGACTCCTGTGTAGTGTCTTCTTAATCTTCTCACATGATGGTCCCTCAGTCTCCTTTCTGAGCTTCTTTCATGGTCAGTGCACGTCTATGGATGAAGAATGCATCACTGGTGAGATGGGCCAAGGAAGAGCAGATCCTCGGCCATGGAGAGAGTAGGAATAGGAAGGCCTGGCTAAAGTAAACATTTCACAGCAAGTCAACAGTCGACTATCAAGGGGGTCATCACATCTGGGAGGCAGAAGGCTGTAGTGCTGAGCCAAGTGCTTAAACTGAGGGAGAAAGACATGAGATCAAGTGGGAACATTTGAGGTTGTCATAGGCCTAGTCTGCACTTAACTCCAGTTGGCTTCCTGGGTGTGGATTGGCTGTGGCCCACATTCTTCTTCAAATTCCTTCTGTTCCACCCTCCAAGCATTCATTTGATTGTTAAAGGCAAAAACTGAGGAGACCACTTCCCTTTGTTAATTACCGCTGGCTAGCCCCTTGAACAAAACAGACCAGAACCTACATAAATTCCCGTTGTCTCTGCCTCTACCATTCTAGTTTAAGCTACCTACACAGACCATAAATGGCGCTGGTTCTATAATAGTCTATCTTGATCCATTTCTCTCTGTATTTGTTACTAGGCACTTAAAAAAAAATACAGGCCAGGATATTGCAAAGAGAAAAGGATCCAGATAGGCTACGAACACGTGTAACCAAAGCCTAGGACCTTAAATAAACACATAAAACGTTTATAGAAAGACAAAACAAAAATGGACTTCACTGTCTTTCTGTGGTTGAAAAAGTTTTGATCACTTAAAGATAACATCTCTTCCTTTGGCCTGTGGTACTGCATGTGGTTGGTTCTGTCTTGTGGCTCTCTTCTCACGGCTCTTGTAACTCTCTTACCTCATGTACACTTTACCTTTTGCTTAGTATATTGCATCTGAGGTCGGTCCTCTCCTCTGTTGTGAACTGGGCAAACTTCTTTCTTCTGTCTCAGAGACTGCTTTCTGTGCTTGGAGACTCTTCCCTAGTCTGTATAGAGCCAATGCTACCCATTCAGGCTTTGGCATACTATACCATTGCCATCTCTCTTTGGCAGCTGTGTGCATGACGTGGCTTTCATTCTTCTTCTTCCTCTTCCTCCTCCTCCTTCTTTTTTTTCCTATTCCTTTACATTTCTCAGTTTAGTTTCTTGACTGTACTTTCATGACCCTATTTACCATTTTTTAAAAATCTGTTTGATGTATTTATTGTTTTTCCATCCAAATGAATTATCTTGGCTTCATTGTTCCTGGGTTATTTGTTGAGAATGAACGGATAAATGGATTATTGAAGGGAATTCACAATGGAAACCCAATTTTATCAAATTGTGTCCTGTCCAACCATGATCAATTATCTTCCCTAAAATTTAAAAGAAACCACAGTTTTATTAGAATATTCTATTTACAAAGCAGCAGACATATATCAGGACTAATTGGATTTAATACAATATTTTACTTTAGTTATTAGGATTTGTTTGTCAATTGTAATGAAGTTAGTGGAGACATTTCCAGTTTTACACATTATTCTTATTTGGTGTTCTCAGAAGTGATAAGTACTCATCGCACCACTAGCCTTCCTTCTGCCTTCCACTGCTTTTACAAAGTCTCCACAGACAGAATCACTTAAGTTCAACTGTCATTTGCCTCCATTTCTCTTAGCCTGAGGTGAAGACACTAGCAAATATTCCACTCAATTGTTTACTTTTCTATGGAGTTTTGAGATGGGGTCTTGCTGTGTCGTTCTAGTCAGTCTAGACTTTGTTCTGTTAGAACAGGCAGACCCCAAGCTCTCAGAGATACGCTTGGTTCTACCTCCTGAGTAATTAATTATTGAGTTTTAGTATCACTAGTGACTTATGTAGATCGGAGTTTATGTGAGAGAAAGCACAGACCCCTTAGATACATGCCAATATTTTGCCAGAGTGGGGAGAACTCAGAGATTTGAGGGAATCTGTTTCCAGGTCTACATCTCTATACAATACATTTATCTAAACCTTACCTCCCTTAGAATTTACCATGCTCACAACTGCCTCTCTACTTCGCTCCTTGTCTTGGGGTATAAAATCCTTGAGGGTATTGCCAACTTGACACAAACTCGAGTCAGTTGTGAAGAGGGCACCTTATCTGAGGAATGGCTTGCATCAGACGGGTTTTGGACTCGTCTGTGGGATTATTTTCTTGATTGTTGATTGATGTTGGAGGGCTCAACCCACTGTAAGCATTGCCTCCCCCTTGGGTAGGTAGTCCTTGGCTGTGTAGGAAAGCAAGCTGAAGAAGTCAGTAAGAGCAATACTTGCCTGCGGTTTCTACTTCAGGATCCTGCCTTGGCCTTTCTGGATGATTGACCATAGTTTATAAGCTAAAATAAGCTCTTTGTTCAGAGAGTTGCTTTCTGTTAGTGTGTTATCTCAGCATTTGGAAGCAAACTAGGCCAGTCCCAGTGGGAATGGCTACCAAGGAAAGTCAGGCTATGATGCAGTTGCAACAAAGCCGTCAACCCATTCCTTAGATACTCCGGAGCCAGGTAGAACCTGAAGAATTGTTGAGAACTGAGGCAAAGCAGCTGGGCTGCTTAGGAAATGCCTGGCTTTGGACATAGTAGTTCCCTTTAGTGGAGTGAAGTGGCAAGGAAGGAAGTCTTAGCCACAAAGCCTTACTGGCTGCTACTGGGAATCTGAGAACTTCGGTCTTGAATAGATCAGGTTTGGGTGGTTGCCAGCATCCAATACAGTTAGTGATTTATTCTTCTAAAACAACAGTTTTTTTCCCTGTAAGTACTAGGTTTTTAGAATAAATTGGTTAAAAACCAAGGATAAAATTTATGGATGACTTCTTTCAAATTTTGTGTGCAGTTCAACATTGTGATTAACAATACACTAATGAATTGTATTATGAACTGTTTATTCTAACTCTGCTCAGCTAGCATCGTGTTTCATCACAGAATATTTCAATATGCTCTGCTCTTTAAACAGTAACATGCTAGCATGCGGGCTAATTTTTGCAGAATACATTGTTTGCTTTCATCAACAACATAAGAAAAATTTACCATGACTAGATTGATATTTAATTCAGACATTTCTAATTTCATAGAGCAGGTCTCTGCACTTTGTAGGAGTTCAACATAACCTGCAGACACCTTACCCCCTTACCACGATTATTTTTAAGTTTGGAATAAAGGATGAGTATATTCTCATGTTTTTTAAAGGGTGTGCTCAGACCTTATATGTAGCCATGACTTTGAACTCATGACACTCCTTACTGCATCTTCTAAATGCTGGAAATGCAAGCAGGAACCACCATAATTGATGGTCTTGTGCTATTTTAAATTTTGACTCTTTTTAGACATTTCTATTATTCAGCCTAACCAATAATTTATTGTCTAATTAAAAAATTTTTTTGACTCAGAATGATATAACACTGTATAAGTGAACAGGAAAATTGAATTTTATCTGAGAGGGGACTGACTTCTAAATCTCTGTGTCCCACTGTCCCTCTGTCCCTCTGTCTTTCTGTCTTTGTGTCTCTGTCTCTGTCTTTCTCAACAGGGAAACCAGAACTCTTTCACCCAGGCTGGCCTCAGAGTTCTGACCCTACTCTTACCTTATTGCCATGGTTACAGTCATACACTACCTCTTGTGGTCTCCATTTTCCTCAAATTGAACAAATTAAATCTGAGGTTTTAAGCTTCTGAAGAAAATATATTTAAAACAAATCAAAGCATTTTATGAAAATAACAGGTTGGAAAAAATTTATGCAAGAGCCTTATGAATGCATTGGTTTGGCCAATGTGTGATACAATTATCACACATTTTTTATGAATATTGGTTTGAATAAATCTGTATTTATGTAAAAGACTATAAGTCATTAAAGTTGTGTTAATGAAATATCTAGAAAATAAGAAAGTGAGTTAACCTGATTGGATGACATATCTGTTTCAATCTAGTTAGTATATATTTAGGAGGCCCTGATTAGTTTGTAGTTGATTGATAGCAAATGATTTTGATCTCAGACTTAAAGGTTAACACTGTCATTAATGACTTCACCATTCTCTTTCCTCCTTTACATCACAAAGATCTTATTACTGTAACAGTACACCTGATAATTAACTTAAGAATTAAAAAGGCTTTGGGTTACAGTTAGGAAGGTTTCTTTTGACATCATGTCCTTGTGTCTGTGGGAGTCAGCACATCACAGCGGGGAGTGCATGATGGAGCCGTGCCATCCACCTCTAGGTTGACATGAAGTTGCACAGAAAGGTGAAAGGCTCCTATGCTAGTATCCACTTCAAAGTCCTCAGCTCGTTCCCTCCTCCCAGTTCTCACCTCTCAAGGTTTCTGCTGCCACTTTTCAATGATGTCATGTGTTGGGGACCAAGATTTTAATCCACCAGCCTTTGGGAGACATTCAAGATCCAAACTGTTGTGTTTACTGAGCTTAATCTTTCTCCCTAGTACATATTATCACCCAGTTCTCTTTGTTCACATGTGTTTGCTCATTGCATTTACTCAGTAGAACAGAAGCTCAGTGAAGGCAGAGATTCTTTTGTAGTAATATTTTAAAGTTTACTTTATTTGTAATTATATGTGTATGTGTGTATGGAGGGCAGGTTACTCATGGAATACAAAAGAAAACATTGGATCCCTTGGAATTCGAATTACAGGTGGTAGGGAACTGCCCTAAGTGGGGGCTAAAATGTCAGCCATTTTACAAGGTCAGTGTGGTTTTAACCCCTTGTGTTAAATTTTCTTTACTCAGTTCCTAGAAGGTAAAAATATGTCTGGTTTGTAGCAGGCTCTCAAGAAATTTTGGCTTAATAAATAAATAATAAATAAGAATAAAGCAATGAGGAAGAAACAGAATTGTTGATTTCTTGATGCAAGTGAGAGTCTACCTGAGAGCCTACTGATAATCTAATATAAACGATTTAATTTACAAAGAAACTTAGAAACATTAAAGCTACTTCTTTTTCAGGGAAGGTTCTGCGATTGAAAGTTGTTGAAAGAGATCCTGGGCAGGATAAACATTTGAGTATTGTTTTAGCACTATAAGCATATTCTAAATTTGGATCACCCTTGCTCCCAGTGAGTCCTGTTCTTTGTCTCCTGGTCTCCTTGTCAGCATTTTCATCCTTCCCAGCACACATGTGCCAATTAAAAAGCTCATCTCCTCTTTGGGGCTGAGTCTGGTATGGTTTTTCAGCCAGCCCACATTCACAGTGGAAGATTACTTTCATTCTTGGGGAGGGTGACACGGGCATGAGAGGCTCAGTATTCAGATGAAAGGGCCACTTTGGTATTATTTAACTGTGTTTTGGCAAGACTCTGGTCAGTGTCTGGTTTCTCTTTGGAGCCATTTTGCATTATATTACAGTACTCTGACTGTGCTATGCCAAGGAAATTAAGATCAGCTGGAACACTCAGTTGGTCATTGGCTTGGACTCTTAGGGCACTGGGAACTTGATGACCTCATTTAGGCTGAACCTGCCTTTGTCCCCAAAGCATAAGGGCTCCTTTTACAAAACCACGTCTGCAACTTGGGAAAGATACGAGCAAGGTTCAGAGAAAAATGACTTAATAGTGGAAGATATTTGGGTCAACATTGAGTGTGGAGTGCAGAATACGTGCTGACAATTTAATTGAGAAAGATGAAGAGGAGGCACCAAATCCCTTCAACATGACCTTAGCCACCAAGTCCTGTGATCTTGGAGGATCATTTGAAGATTGGTTTGTAAGTGCGTGTGCATTTGTATATGAGATCAGATGTTGATTCTGGGTGTTTTCCTCAATCCTTCCTATCTTACTGCTTTTGAGATAGGATCTCTTATGGAGCCTAGAGCTTTCTGATTAAACCAGGTTAGGTGGCCATTGAGCCCCAGGAATCTTCCTGTCTCCAATGCTTGGATTTGAGGTGTGTGCTGCTGCTAGCTACAGCTTTTTTTATGTGGGTTCCTTGGAGTCAAACTCAGGTCCTGAAACTTTCCGCTCAGGCACTTAGCTAACTGAGCTGTCTCCTTAGCTCTGAAATGCATGGTTTAAAGAAAACTAAAAGAAAGAAATGTTTATGGTGCCAGCAACTGGTATGGGTTTTATGTTCTGTCAGTCTGAGAAAATTTGAGAGAACATCCTTCATTAGGACTTGTGAAGGGCCCTGTGTGCTCACGTGAGACACTTGAGGGAGGGTTGTCACATGAGAAAAAGCTGCATGGTAACCATGGAGAAGTCTTTGGTGATGATGCAGAGTTTTGAAGATGAGAAATCACTGTATAGCCCTGGCTGGCCTGAACTCACAGAGATCTGTTTGCTGTTTCCTCCCAAATGCTGGAATTAAAGGCATGCACTTACTACACATGGCCTGGATTATTAAATTCATTTTAATTAAAAATATGAAGAAGAAATTTTTTATTTGGGGATGTATTTGAGAAAACAACAGTTAACGTGGATTTTCAAGCACAAATTAAGTAGCTTAGTAATATTACTTTCTCTGAGATGCTAAGGGCTGTACAACTAGTCTCTCTTTCACGTTGGGGAGTTCTGGTAGAGACATTTGCAAAGTTCTTTGCTTCCAGTTCTATGAAGGGCCCGTACCTAACCTCCATCTCTTTCTTCCCATTTCTTTTCTGACCAAAGTTCTTCCTCCAGATTTTTGTTTTTTAATTTTATCAATACCTGTATCATTAGTATTGAGGCTATTGGGTTTTGTTGCATTAGAAACATTGTTTTTGCCTTATGTTTACATTGACAGTAAAATGGCTCTCAGTAAAGTGAGAGTCACTCATAGCACCTTAGTGGTATACCCTGTTGACAAGTGTAAGCATTATGATGGCCTTTTCTCAGTAATTGTGATTTGGCTGAAGTGGGCTTACATTACAGTGTCTCTTAGGATATAGAATGCTGTCCACTTTTGTACTTTTGTGTGTCTTACCTGAGAACATTAAATTTCTATATCATAAATGTATTTTCATCTAGCCATGCTAACATTTGAATTAGCATGCAAAGGCCTTTAACACATCATTATTCAATTGTTATTTTTCAAAAGAGTACCCTCTCATACTAGCATTACCATACCATATATTAAAGTAATTTGCCTCTCATCTTTTCCCAGAACTTTGAAAACGTTCTTTCATCACCACCACGTTTCCTTATAGAAATAATAATTTTGAAAGCAACTCCAGCTATAACATTTCTTTCTTAGAACCATTTCATGGATCCTTCATCTCTGTCCACATACTCGTGTCAGTGAGGTCCCTAAGATGCTAGGTGGTTGGCCCCATTCTCTAATTCTGTTACTTAGTTCTCTTCTTTGTGAATTATCTATGTTTTTCTATCATGTCATTTTCCCCTTATTTATATCGCATGCTTTGACCACACTGAACATCTTTAGTTCTCTACTGCACAACTTTTCTGATAAATAAAGAAAATAAAGAAATTCAACCACACCTTGACACATCGGACAAGGGTCAAGGCTTCTCATAAAGTTGATGCTTTGCCTTCCTGTGTCCCTCTACTCCTTAATCTTTAAATAGCTACTTTGAAGTGCATATCTTTGAAGTGTCAGCTCAGAGTTTTCTCTTTCCTTGATAGACTATTCTGAGCTACTGTGTTTGGAGACAATCTACCTGGTCAATTTCACAGCACTATCATTCTATTTACTTACCACTATCCCATGATCTGGGAAGCATTCCCAGGTTATAGGAGTCATGTTTGCCTTTGACATCAATGCATTTCTGGACACTAACATTGTACCTGGACACTACAGTCTAGGTCCTCTGTAAATACTTGTTGAATAAGCAGGAGGTTCATAAAACTCAACTGTGAGTAGGATTTGTTCCAAGACATCTAATAGAAGGGTATGTGTATATATGTGTGTGTATGTATGCATGTATGTGGAACACATATTGAACTGTCCAGAAGACAGTCTCAGATGTTGTTCTTCTGAACAGCCATGGATGTCCACCTTGTTTCTTAAGGCAGGGCCTCTCATTGGGATCTGAGTCTCTATGATTCAGGTCGGCGTGCTGGCCTGTGAACCTCGGGGATTTGTTTATCATTACCGCATGACACCATTGCTAGGATTACAAGTAAGCATCTCCCCACACTGGGCTTTTTGTTTGTTGTTGTTGTTTATGTGGGCTCTGGGACTCAAAATGCCAGTCTTTATGCATGCCGGCTTTATTGATTTTATTGACTGGGTTAAATCCCTCGCTTCTCACCATGGTATTTTTCCTGTGAAGTATGTATAGTGCTTTTAAGAAACATTAAAAAAAAACATTCATTTTGTTTTTGTTTCTGACAAAAAATGTTAGAAACCTTTCACACTTTTTTGCACTGTGTAGAATTTTGAATGATTTTTTTTTTCACGACCAGAAGAGAAACTGAACCATTTTCAGGTCAGGGTGTATTGTTATTGAATGAGAAGCTGTGCTCTGGATTATTAAATTAAGGTTCATTGACAGATAGTAGTCTGAGATTTAAGTCAGGAAAACATCCTACTCGGTGCCCTAGAGAACCACTAACAAAATAGGAAAGTAGAGAGGACAGAGGCCCCTGGACAGAGCCAGGGCACCTTCAGAGAGAGCTATAATCTAGCAAGGGACCTGTCCTGCTAATCTATGGTAGTCTTTAACCAGCCACAGACAGAATAAGTGCAGGTCTATAGTTATGACTGCAGATAAATACTGTTGTTAAAAGCATAGAAATTAAGAAGTCATTCAGGTACTTAGAGATGAAATTGAATTCCATTTCGAGAAGGATTTGACAGTCCTTCACTTACCAATACCACCAGTCTTCGACAGGTTATTTTATGTGTGATGCTTCATGATGGCAGTAACAAGCACCTGCTTGGAGCCTTTGAGGAGAAGTATACATCCTCACAGAACGCCCTGGGGAGTCGGTGTCTGTAGGCTGAGGCACTAGGAGCTTGAACAAGGACCTGTCAAAAGAGCCCTCTGTTTCTGATGCAACTTGTCTTAGTCCACCTTTGAAGGGATCTTGCTGCAACTCCAGCGCAGGTTTGGAAGAACAGCCCTTCCCTTCCTAGAAGCACTGGACAGTCTACTATCCTCACAGGAAGAAGTGTTTTTTATTTATAGTAAACTGGCTGAAGAGTCTGTAAGTTTTGATGGATAACTCTTGTCTAAGCCCCTTTACCCCATCTCAAACTGATTAGTTTTTCCTTGGATTTTACAAGAGATCACCTTTAAAATTAAAGTGTATTTCCTCTTGTGTAAGGAACTTGTTTGGCTTATGGGAGTTTTCTTTTCCCTTTTTTATCCAAGCCTGCTGAGTGGCTGTTGAACAAAAGGGGGCGCTGTGTGAATATGCTTTGACCTGGGTAGTTCCAGACACAAACAACAGAGGAGGCATGCTTTAAATGACACAGGGTGTCTACTGTCTGATTTCATTTCATTTTTTCCAGTGTAAACTTTTTTCTTTTTTTTCTTTTTGTTTTTTTTGAGACCTGAAAAGGATTTCTGAGTTCGAGGCCAGCCTGGTCTACAAAGTGAGTTCCAGGATAGCCAGGGTTATATAGAGAAACCCTGTCTCAAAAAACCAAAACTAACTAACTAAACAAACAAACAAACAAACAAAACAAAACAAAAAATAAATAAAAAATTTAATGCTCTATTTTATATAACATCATTCCATATATGCTTTAAAAGATTAATTCTCTGTTGACTATAATGAGATAAAAGCCTTGAGCTAAACAGATTGTAAAATGAAAACCGTTTTTAGTCATTCTCTGTTTGAACTGTGAACTTTTTAGTTCACAGTGTTTTGGATGAAGACGGGCTGCTCCATCTTTATTTATAGCCTTTTCAGTTGCTGTAAAACATTGGACATAGTAGCAAATGTCACTGTTGGTATCAACACTTAGAGTCAGGCTTTGGTGGGCTAACGATGATGATTAGGGACCCTTTGCTAAATCTCCCATTGTGAGGATGAGCCTCCATCTCTGCTGGAGGCTTGGAGGACTATTTATTCAGCAATGTGACCCAGTGGAAGTACCAGTGTGAGTTTCTGGTGTGAAGGTGTGGGAGGCTGACATCTTTCTCTTCTGCTCTTTGGAACAGCCTCTGGAACTTTGAGCTACCTTAGCTGAGCTCGCCTACATCACATGCTCCATGCTGGAGAGTCCATAAGTCCATTAACTTTCCCTGCCATAGCTGGAGAGGGAGAGTGGAGTGACAGACATGGCTTAGGAATACCTAAAGAGCAACCGCCATGTCAGGAAGAACTTTGCTAGTCTTAGACGGGTCACCAAACAGAATTTATCATAGGCATAAGCAACCCAGTCATTTTGTGTGTCTTATAAGCTGTCATAGAAAGAAACCATCCAGTATTTGTTTTATTTGACATTCAGCTAAACAAGAGCAATACACACAAATAGTGTATGCTCGTGGTATATGCACTCATGCTTAGGCAATTGCAGGCGTCTGTGCGATTTATATTCTGGACATCCCTATGAAAACTTTGCATGTCCTTTCCCATAGAAGCCTTGTTTTGGAATTGGATTTAGCACCAGTTATACTTAAATTATGGCACTAACCATTATGAATTGTCTTTATCAGTTCTGAACTGTATCTTGGTATCCAAATACCATGTCCAGCAGCAGGAAGGAACGTTCTTCATGCTCTGAGTGGAGACATGTGCTCTACTACTTCATGATGAGGGAAAACAGCATCATGGTTCAGATCTTCCGCATGAGTAAAGCCATTGGTTCAAGTAAGCCCCTGGCACATGTCTCTCTTGTCTTGTTTTCAGACTTGTAAGGACTTTTTTTCATACATTTCCTGGGTCCTTCCTTCCTTCCTTCCTTCCTTCCTTCCTTCCTTCCTTCCTTCCTTCCTTCCTTCCTTCCTCTCTCCCTCCCCCCACCCCTGCTTTCCTGTCTTTTTCTTCTTTCTAAGGGAAAAAGAATGAAGGTTATCACCTTCGATATTGCTGTTTTTAGAGGGAAAACTCATTTTGTTTTCTTTCTTCATTTTATTCTTTTCTTTATTTCTTTTCCTCCCCCTTCTTGTCTCTTTCACCTCCTCTCTTCTCATCCTCCCCTCTTCTCTAACCCTTTTCCTTTCTTCCTACCTTCCTTTCATCTCTTCCTTCTTCTTCTTTTCACCCTTTCTTCCTTCATTTCCATTCACTGTCTTTTTTTCTTTTAAAGCAATCTAGTTTCTTATATGCCTTGGGAATTGTTGGCTGATACAGTCAGTTATATTCCTTGATTTTAGATTTAGGGATTGTGAGTGGTATCATTATATATCTTCATTTCTTATGACAAATAATTTAAGGACTAAGGCAAAAATACTTATTCTCTCTGTCTCTCTCGCACAAGCTCTGTGTGTGTGTGTGTGTGTGTGTGTGTGTGTGTGTGTGTGTGTACTATTGAGGCTGGATCATAGGGTCTTTCTCATGCTCATTCTGCTGCTGGTTTGTACCTAGCCCACAGCTTAAACAGACTCTATATATTTTACTAGATTGCAAACTTATAAGAAGAGGTGTTGTATGTTATTTTAAAAATGCATGCTTGCTCCGGCTAGGCTCTAAGACTAGCAGCCACTCGCCTGCCATCTAGTTAGACCCCCATGGCTAGTTAATGCTTTCCAGAGATTCTGGCTATGCTCTGGGAACAGCCACCACCTGTATTCTCAAGTGACCACCCTGCAGTTGTGCCCTTTCTGCTGCCCACCTGAGTTGTTGTGGATAGAAAACACTAGACAATCTTAATATTTTAAAATCAGCTAGATGATATAACTGATGGGCTCGGAATCTATTGTCCTAAGCTCAGCAGCTAATCCTATATTAGAATTCATCTGGAGGCAGGGGCCACCACTGGTTCTAATAGCTCCCAGTCTTACATGGTGTCTGTCTTTTTCCAAAGCCTGGATCCAAAAGCCCGTTCTCTAACCCGTTTCCTCTTCTTCCTCCTGAGACCCGGAAGACCCGCCTCTATATCTTAGCCCAATGATTGGCTTCTACTGTCTTTATTTACCCAATCAAGAGACAATTAGAGAACCTCCACCTACAAAGAGGGACTGCAGCTAATTTGTCATTATAATCACCAATACTTAACAATACTGGGTAGTTAAGTGAGCAAAGATTAGAACAAGAACTCCTGTGTGTAACGAACTATACATCTGTGATATGAAATGCGCTGGACTGGGCGTTGTGTTGACATCTCATAAGCACTTGCAGACTGGCATGTTTCCAGCCTGAGTGCTGTATGGAGCAAGACCATACAAGGTTGGCAGATTAAATTCTGTATCTGGTGCTTCCCTTTACTTCCCCTTTCACTCACCTTGGTTCAAGGATGCTGCTTGGTTCTCTTGTTAGAATGTCCTCAGGCCTTGGAACTCTGAAGTGCTATGGGTTGGTGGTCAGTTCACTAACGTCATGGGAAAATGTGACACTAAGCACTCATTGGGATAAGAAGAAGTAAAGGGAGATTTTACATGTGATTTTGAGCATTAAAGATTCCACATAGGGATCTTTTTCTTCTTATAGTCTAGGTTCTCACACATAAGTAGCAGATAGGCAGCTCAGTCTTGATGTGGGTCCCGAACACATGGAGTGGGGGCTATCCATAAAGCTGTTGCCTGTCTGTTTAATCTTTTCCCCTAACTCCACTTTCTTGTCTGTCCTCAGTAGAATCACCTAGCTCTGCAGGGACTTGATGTGCCGGGGCGGGGGGATGCTCCACCCTCTCAGAGGAGAAGGAGATGGGAGAGGGGCTGTAGGAGAGGGGGCCGGAAGGAGTGATAGTGATGGGGATGTAATAAATAAAAAGAAAAGAAAAGAAATAAAAAAACATAGTTCTTTCTTCAAGTAGAAGAAGGCTCAATGTGACAGTTTCAGGTTTTGCCTATAAGAAAATTATTGCTGGAAAAGTTCAAGGTAAGTTTTGAATTTGATGTTGCCTTGAGCCTGATTAAAGTGTAAAAATAAGATTCTAAAGAGTTCCAAGTAGAGAATAAATCATTCTACATTGTTATCTTCCTTTGCAGTTATCAGGGATTTTGCTCTAGCCATTCTAAAGTATTTGCTATTTTTATCTTCTTAGACTAAATATACTTCAAATAATTCAAGTCACCAAGAAGGGAAATGTAGTGATGAGAGAATCCTACATACTAATTTTAGGAGATGTTTAGATTATGCAAGAAAAATATGTGTCAAGGATTATAGTTTTGTTTCCCTTGCTCCCATTTTAAAGGAGATTTGCATTTTAATGACACAAGTGGTATTCATTACTTTCTTCATATGCTATTTGACTTTGGGATTGTTCATATTTTCATTAAGGCACAAATTACTTGGGAGCTAAGTATTTAAAAATACAAAATAACCCTATTGTACTTTGGCATGTGTTTGTTACACTTCCAAACAGAGGCTTATGTTCTTTGTGGCACAGCAGAAAAATCTTGCCTCTGAGAAAAGTTAATTTGCATTTGTGCACAGAGTCAAATAGAGGACGTTTGAAATCAGAAGTTAATATCTAGGTATAGACAACGCAGCCCATGTTTACCCCACAAGACAAATTTCCGTTAGAGTTAGACTCAAGAGTCTTCTACATTGCTGCTGTACTCTCTAGTGCTAGCCACTGCTCAACTGCTCTTAGATCCTGTCTGTCTCTTCTTCCCTAAGGTGCAGCTCCACCTCTCTCTCTCTCTCTCTCTCTCTCTCTCTCTCTCTCTCTCTCTCTCTCTCTCTCTCTCTCGATACTTAGTTCTTAGTGTACCATCATCTGTGTGGATTCCTGGTGTCTTAGGGTTCGTTTGACCAAAAACTATTTGGGGAGGAAAGTGTTTATTTCATTTTGTACTTCCATCTACAACAATTCATCATGGACAGAACTCAAGGCAGGAATGTAGAGGCAGAAATGAAAGCATAAGCCATAGAGGAACTAACTCTGTTTACTGTCTTGCTCCTCTTGGCTGCTCAATTTGATTTTGTAATCCCAGGACCACCAGCCCATGGATGGCACTGCTCACAGTAGTCTGGGCCTGATGGAGCAGCAGAAGGAGCACTTTCTCAGTTGACATTCCCTTTTCCTAGATAAGTCCCGGGTTGTGTCACGTTTGACAAAAAACCAAAAAACAAAACAAAACAAAAAAAAAACCCAAAAAACCAACAACAACAACAACAAAAAACCCAACCATGACATGTTGGTGTCTTCATGGTGTGTCCAGTAAAACTCAGGGTTTTTATTGCTTGCCAGGCCTCGGTGATCTGGTCTAAAGAGCCTACTGCTGCATAATGTCTCACTTTATCCATCTCTTTTTTTCCCCCTTTAGTTATAGTTTGCCATCCCAGAATGGATTACTGGCCTTCCTAAAAAGCATGTGTCAATAGCTTCATGAAAAATTGAACTCATTCTCTGTGGCATCTATTGCATTTGTTTTTCTCAGTGTTTACAATATCTGTGTCTTTAGGATCTATCTGTCCAGTCCAGCAGACCATCAAACTAAGAGTAGCATTGTATCTCAGCCAACCATAGACCAAGTCCCTAAGGACTTAAAAGAGTCTCTTGAATAAAAGAGTGGCATTTTTCCTCAAACCGAAAACCCACAATATATGTTTGAATTCACAAACACTGATTTATTATAAACTCCATCTCAGGTTCTGGAGGTGTCTGGTCATGTGAACCTTCTCTCTTGTTTCGCTGACCTATCTAAAAATGGTATACAGACACTGAGCTGCGCTATGGTGAGTGGAAATGATGTGGACCGATTAAAGTGTCTGACATTCTAATATGGCAGCTGAGGAATACAACTATTTTCATAGAGACCCATTACCTGAGGCCTGGCAGGAATTAATTTTGGTATTTAATATGAAACCTGTCTGTGTATACCCTACTTTAAATTTTATAAATTTTCTTTCTGCCTTGAAAGTTTCAAGGAAGGTTTTCAGTGGGTAAATTAAAATGTGTGCACTATATTCTATAGGTGTAGAAAAAACACAGCTGTAAATCATTTATGGAGAAGTCAATTGCTTCGTCCTATCCTTGATTATGGTTACTTCATTTAGTATCCTGGAGGTAGATTAGAGATGACTCAAGAATTGTCTGGGTTCCTAAGGTTGATAACAATGGTTATTTAAAATTCTTGAGTAAATAATCCCGTGTAACTAGTGTGCTTTACAAGGAAAAACACAGTGGAAAGATGCATCCAGTAAACAAGAAGGAGGAAAGTTAGCTTTTCAAAAAACTAACTTTCTCGTGTTTATTAGCTGGACTTCACTGTGAAAGCCTGCGGACACATTTTGAGCTATTTACCCATGGTATGCAGATGACACTAAAGTGCCTATCTCTTCCTGTACCATGAAAATTAAATATAATGTATTCCTGTGCATACAAGAAGTTAATTTATATAAATAATCCATGGTTCAAAAGTCTTATAGAAATAAAGTCTTATAGAAATGAAGGGCTTTTTATCTTACTTTATAGGAAAGATGCTGCCAATGACTTAACCCTTTTTTTCTGTTACATAAGAATTTCATATTTTATCTCTTTTCTTTCCTTCCTCCCTCCCCCTCCCTCCCTTCCTCCCTTCCTTCCTTCCTTCCTTCCTTCCTTCCTTCCTTCCTTCCTCCCTCCCTCCCTCCCTCCCTCCCTCCCTCCCTCCTTCCCTTCCTTCCTTCCTTCCTTCCTTCCTTCCTTCCTTCCTTCCTTCCTTCCCTCCTTCTTTCCTTCTCCAGCTTCCCAAGTTCTGGGATTGTAACTATGCACACGACACTGGACTGGGAATGTTTCAATCAATATATATCTAATGTGTTGTGTGTTGGAAAGTCACTAGAGTTCTTAGAGGCAGAACCTGGGTCTTGGCATCTGGAACAAGCTATGCCTGAACTCTCAATTAGTCAAGGAAAGAGATATATCATAGTGGAAAGCAGAGAAAGATATATTTAATGTGGCTACATTAGGAAGAATAAATAGAGAGTCCTTCCCTAAGACTGTCTTTGTGGCATGATGGTGACCGAGGGCCTTACCTCTTTGACATCTCTCCTTTGATGTATTCACATCATTTTTCTTCTTGTAATTCCATTGGTGTTCAGTGTTCACATATCATTCACTACTGAACAGTACATTATGAATGTATTGCTTTTACGATGAAAACTTTCTGACTTTTCTAGTGTTAATAGTTACACAGTTGTTTTTTTTCTCTTTCTTTTTCTTCCAACTGATCTCTAAATCCTTCCAAGGAAACTGATTAAACTCAACACAACCTTCTGAGGGGCAGAGTGCAGGCAGTTTGTCAGTTTCTTCTCTATCCCAGAATTTTTCTCAGAGCATACACTCCCTTCCTGCACTCTACCCTCCCCAGAGCTGCTCCCTTTGGCTGTCTGTGTTTATGCTAATAATCTCTCTTTTCTCTTTTTTGTGTTAGATCCCCCCACTCCTAGCCCAGGCTCATGAGTTCTTCATTATTCTCTTTTTGTGTTGGAGTATTTTGCTGAGAGGAAACCAAGAAGAAGTAATTTGTTTTTTTCTTTATTTATTTGAGTGTTTATCAGTTTGAAGTCAACAATAGCTTTGCTTGAGTCTCTAGAACTGGTCCCCTTTGGAGGCCTCTCCTCTTTCTCTGTCTTTCTCTGTCTCTGTCTCTCTCTCTTTCTGTGTTTGTGTCCGTCTCTGTTTCTGCCACTGTCTTTCTCTTTCTCCCTCTCATTCGTAACATATTGTTATGAACTCTTTCTTTGGGACCTAGTTATTCCTCTAAGAGCCATCTGTTTATCTTGGTATTTGGTGGCTTAGAGTGAGATTTTGTTCAAGGATTCATTGTGTTGGGAACTTTATGACCTATTAAATCTAGAATTTATCTTTCTGTTTTTCTATTTTTTTCTTGTGTTTTTCTGCAGCATATTCCTTCCCCATGTTTTTGTTTTTCTTTTGTGAAATTGTGTGGATCACATGTTGGGCCTTCTGACTTAATCTTACCATTTTACCCCCTTAATCTTTTTCTTTTCTGTTTTGTAGGTATTAGTTTTCATTTTACTTTGAGATAAGGTTTTTGTTTTCAGCAATTATGTCTCTAATATTGAAGAAATAATTTTCCTTATTTCTAAGTATTGTCTTTTATTTATATAATCTCTTGTATTATTTCTGCCAACTCTCTCAGGAGACTAGTCATGGTTTCTTTGAAGTTACCTCTGTCACATTTATTAGTTTCAATGTTTCTGCCAGTTACTGTGGTCCTTTTCTTCTCTGGTGGTTATCAACAAACGTGACTACCTGTTTTGATTGTAAAATGAGGCCATAACATAATGACAAACAGCTTAGATTTGGGGCTAGTATCCTATTACAGAGGCAATAGAGAGTAGACCAGAGTCATAGACTAGGTTGTACTGGAGCACCATGAGTTATTTTGAGAGACCCCTCCCACTCCCCCCAAGCCCCCCCCCCCCACCTAGGTAGAGCCAGATCTTACTTCACTGCAGAAGAGAATTTCAAGATGAGCTGGTATGAAGCAGAGTGGGAGTTTATCAGAAAGTATACAAAATATGTCTACTCAGACTCTCAGAAAGTAGACACTGTGCTAGAGAAGGCAATGGGTTCACAAAATTGGTACAGCTATTCTCAAGGATTGACAATTTATCTGTGTAAGGCCTTTGCACATCAACAGTTCCAGGGCTTGAAGAAGGCTGGCTTTCTCTGTGTCTGTTCTCTGAGAATTACAAAACAACTGGTGATGTTGTTGAACAGGGTAGGACCTTTGACTTCTTCTGTTTGATTTTGAGATGGGGCTTTGTTGTGTCCTCCAGCCACTCCTGGTTCAACAGTTTCAGTCTCCTAGAGTTTTTCTATGTAGTCCCGGCTGTCCTGGAACTCACAAAGCTCCTCCACCTGCCTCTGCTTCCTTCCTATGTGTCAAGTTCTGAGATTAAAGATGTGCGTTCCCATGCCTGGCCAAACGTGCTGGGTTTTTGTTTGTTTCGTAATTTTATTTTATGCTGATGGGTGCTTTGCCTTTATGTATGTTTAGGTACCATGTACATGCCTGGTGCTCTTGGAGGCTAAAACAGGACTTTAGATTCTCTGGAACTGGAGTTACCGATGGTTGTGAGCTAACCAGTGAGAGCTGGGAATCAAACTCAGGTCTTGCAGAAGAACAGCCATGACACTTAACTTGCTGAGCCATCTCTCAGCCCATGGTACACTTCTTTTATTGGCAAAATAAAGGAAAAAAAAAAAGGGCAGAAAACAGTTGGTGTACCTGGGCCTGAGTTAGAATTAGAATTGTTCTTCACTGGAAGATCAAAGCGGGCTAGAGATGGTTCTCTATGGCCTTGTAGATTTGGAGGGCTTTTTCTATTTATTGGAGAATTCATTGCTGTGTTAGAACAGAAGTGGAATACCGTGTTAGGATGGCATGGGAGGTAAGTGCAGGGGTCCCTTGTGTTCTTCCTTCATTCCTAGACTTTCTTAGAAATTTAGTGGTAGAAGGGAATTGTAATTGCCAAAGTGTCTAACTACTGGGGTTGGTAGGAATTCTCAATTAAATATATAGAAAGCATTATTATCTTCAAAAAGCTTATATTAGCTCTGAAAACAATTTCTCTGTGTCCATAAATATTCATTGGGTCAAGAAATCTTGCTGTGTTGACAGACTATGTAATTGACACAGGATTACAGCCATGTATTGCGTGCTATTCCACACACTGTGTAGCTACTTTTTGAAATAAATCAAGTGGAGCTTTGCAAATATGGATCAGAAAGTAGGATTGTGCAGTTTTGTACAAAACCAAAACAATGGGGATAATATTTTCTGTTTAGGCAAAGACTGTGACTGGGTCTTGGTTGTAGAATCAAATGCTATCAAAAGCGAGCAAGTGAAATCTTAATACACTAGACACAGCTGGTCCTGTAGTTGACAGCTTCCTATATGCTCTCTCCAAAAGTAACTGAATGTCAACTTGTGTTACTTTTTTTTTAAAAATATTTTTTATTACGTATTTCCTCAATTACATTTCCAATGCTATCCCAAAAGTCCCCCATAACCTCCCCCCCCCCACTTCCCTACCCACCCATTCCCATTTTTTTTGGCTCTGGTGTTCCCCTGTACTGGGGCATATA
The DNA here is from genome assembly GCF_000001635.26 of Mus musculus. NCBI lineage: Eukaryota > Metazoa > Chordata > Mammalia > Rodentia > Muridae > Mus > Mus musculus. Next base: position 64,993,879 of record NC_000068.7, on the reverse strand, counting down.
AAGTTTGTGTGTCCAATGGGCCTCTCTTTCCAGTGATGGCCGACTAGGCCATCTTTTGATACATATGCAGCTAGAGTCCAGAGCTCCGGTGTACTGGTTAGTTCATAATGTTGTTCCACCTATAGGGTTGCAGATCCCTTTAGCTCCTTGGGTACTTTCTCTAGCTCCTCCATTGGGAGCCCTGTGATCCATCCAATAGCTGACTGTGAGCATCTACTTCTGTGTTTGCTAGGCCCCAGCATAGTCTCACATGAGACAGCTATATCTTGGTCCTTTCAGCAAACTCTTGCTAGTATATGCAATGGTGTCAGCGTTTGGAAGCTGATTATGGGGTGGCTCTCTGGATATGGCAGTCTCTAGATGGTCCATCCTTTTGTCACAGCTCCAAACTTTGTCTCTGTAATTCCTTCCATGGGTGTTTTGTTCCCAATTCTAAGAAGGGGCACAGTGTCCACACTTTGGTCTTCATTCTTCTTGAGTTTCATGTGTTTAGCAAATTGTATCTTATATCTTGGGTATCCTAAGTTTCTGGGCTAATATCCACTTATCAGTGAGTACATATTGTGTGAGTTCCTTTGTGATTGGGTTACCTCACTCAGGATGATGCCCTCCAGGTCCATCCATTTGGCTAGGGATTTCATAAATTCATTCTTTTTAATAGCTGAGTAGTACTCCATTGTGTAGATGTACCACATTTTCTGTATCCATTCCTCTGTTGAGGGGCATCTGGGTTCTTTCCAGCTTCTGGCTATTATAAATAAGGCTGCTATGAACATAGTGGAGCATGTGTCCTTCTTACCGGTTGGGACATCTTCTGGATAAATGCCCAGGAGAGGTATTGCGGGATCCTCTGGTAGTACTATGTCCAATTTTCTGAGGAACCCCCAGACTGATTTCCAGAGTGGTTGTACAAGCTTGCAATCCCACCAACAATGGAGGAGTGTTCCTCTTTCTCCACATCCTTGCCAGCATCTGCTGTCACCTGAATTTTTGATCTTAGCCTTTCTGATTGGTGTGAGGTGGAATCTCAGGGTTGTTTTGATTTGCATTTCCCTGATGATTAAGGATGTTGAACATTTTTTCAGGTGCTTCTCTGCCATTCGGTATTCCTCAGGTGAGAATTCTTTGTTCAGCTGAGCCCCATTTTTTAATGGGGTTATTTGATTTTCTGGAGTCCATCTTCTTGAGTTCTTTATATATATTGGATATTAGTCCCCTATCTGATTTAGGATAGGTAAAGATCCTTTCACAATCTGTTGGTGGCCTTTTTTGTCTTATTGATGGTGTCTTTTGCCTTGCAGAAGCTTTGCAATTTTATGAGGTCCCATTGTTCGATTCTCAATCTTACAGCACAAGGCATTGCTGTTCTATTCAGGAATTTTTCCCCTGTACCCATATCTTCGAGGCTTTTCCCTAGTTTCTCCTCTATAAGTTTCAGTGTCTCTGGTTTTATGTGAAGTTCCTTGATCCACTTAGATTTGACCTTAGTACAAGGAGATAGGAATGGATCAATTTGCATTCTTCTACATGATAACAACCAGTTGTGCCAGCACCATTTGTTGAAAATGCTGTCTTTCTTCCATTGGATGGTTTTACCTCCCTTGTCGAAGATCAAGTGACCATAGGTGTGTGGGTTCATTTCTGGGTCTTCAATTCTAGTCCATTGGTCTACTTGTCTGTCACTATAACAGTTCCATGCAGTTTTTATCACAATTGCTCTGTAATAAAGCTTTAGGTCAGGCATGGTGATTCCACCAGAGGTTCTTTTATCCTTGAGAAGAGTTTTTGCTATCCTAGGTTTTTTGTTATTCCAGGTGAATTTGAAGATTGCTCTTTCTAATTCGTTGAAGAATTGAGTTGGAATTTTGATGGGGATTGCATTGAATCTGTAGATTGCTTTTGGCAAGATAGCCATTTTTACAATGTTGATCCTGCCAATCCATGAGCATGGGAGATCTTTCCATCTTCTGAAATCTTCTTTAATTTCTTTCTTCAGAGACTTGAAGTTTTTATCATACAGATCTTTTACTTTCTTAGTTAGAGTCACGCCAAGATATTTAATATTATTTGTGACTATTGAGAGGGTGTTGTTTCCCTAATTTCTTTCTCAGCCTGTTTATTCTTTGTGTAGAAAAAGGCAATTGACTTGTTTGAGTTAATTTTATATCCAGCTACTTCACTGAAGCTCTTTATCAGGTTTAGGAGTGTGTTACTTTTTTATGTAAAGACAATGATCTGGTTGCTTTCTCTTTTCTAAATTGTTGGACTTGCCTTGTTTTAGTAAAACTTAAAATTAAAGTCTGTGATTTATTTTTTTTTAATGTCAGAAAAACCATATTTGGGTAAAGACAGTCCTACTCCAGCTAATAACCGGAAAAGGGCTTTTGTTCTAGGGGCAGTGTTACTGCCTGGCAATTACCTAGTCTGGAACAGGTAATTGAGTTTTAGAGATTGCTGAGCAACTTTCAAACTTCTCATTGATGATTAATAGTGATGCCTGGAGAGTATCTGCTTTAGAGAAAGCATAGAGTTGTTGAGAGCCAGTTCTGGAGAAGGAGATGAGGGGTCTACAGGAAGAGAAGGTGTTGATGCTGAAGTCCTTCTTGACCTTGTAGAGCTCAGGGAACATGAACATATGTGTGTTGAGGAAAACCACGACTGCATGTGTGGTCTCTCTCGCCCAACTTTCTGTGTTGAAATCTGTACTCTCTTGTGATGAAGTTAGGACGTGGGGGCTGTGGAAGGTCATTAGGTCAGAAGGTGGAAGGGTAGACTCTTCAAGAATGGAATCAGTGCCCTAGGGAGCGAGCTGAATGAAGACCCAGGAAAAAGATGAAGGCTCTTGTGGGACCTTACTGTGGCAGCATCTTCAGTTTGAATGCTTGGCCGTTTGCCTCTAGAGCCATGAAAAAAAAAAAACAAAACAAACATTTTTGCTGTTGATCAGTTGTTTACCTCTGTTTATAATGCAAACTGACTAGTGTATATTAAAGAATCATTACAGAATAACAATATATGTAGACTCTGCTTAATCTTACTGTGAATATGTTATCTAGAATAGGATTTCTGCAAAACATTAATATTTTTGTGATTTGAATAAATACTTTCTAGCAGGATGGGTTCCTGTAAGTAAAATTTTAATAACCATACAGCTCTATGAATAACAATTAAATACTAATTTTACATTTCAACTCTGAATGGATGCCTGGATGATGGAAAGGCTCTGTGTACTGTGAGGAGTATATAGAAACTATAAGTCTCAATCAGTCTTCACTAGCAAATAATGTCAGGACTACCACCAACTGGACGTTATCCCAAAGAGGTCTCTGAAATTCTACATAAGGAATTCTAACAAAAGCGTCTCAGATATTTAAACAGAAGCCACCGCTTTCTTAAAATAGCTTTCCTTGCAGCAAGCTGAGCATTCAAGAATTATTGCACTGCTTTTAGAGCCTTTTTACTAGAAAGAGGTAGCAATTTCTCTTTATCCATGGCACAAAATAGTGGCCTTTACTTTGTAAATGATCAGTGGAATGGGAAAGGGTGGCTGAAAATAAAAACGTAGGTGTATTTTAAACAATTGTGTGTGAAGCTTCCCACGATGACACCTGAATAATGTCTGCGATCATCATCTTTGAAGCATTTCACTCATTTTCTGGTTTCAGATCTTCTGGCATATTTCTTAAATCAGCGTCATTATCCCAAAGTCACGCCCCATCAATATTTGAACTTGAGGTCAAAACATTGCACAGACTCTCACAATCACCACTGAGAACACTTTCTTCTCTCTACTTTCTCATGGCTCTATAATATGCCCACATTTGCTTTCTCAAGGCTTCTGCTGTGTCCACTGGCAGAAGCAGTTTAGTAGACCAGATGGTCTGATGATTTGAGTAGAGCCATTTCCTGGTCCTTGTTTTAATTTGGTAGTTCCCCTCAGGAGCATCTAATGGCAGAGCATAAGGATACTGCTGAGAAAACAAAGCTCTTTGGCAACATTTCTGCATTTTCTACCCTTCCTTGGGCATTGATTTTAATTTCCTTATCTTAGTAGAACCTTTAAATGAATCATTTGAGCAGTAAAGCCACAGTTTTTCCACACGGCATAATATTTTAGAGAGAAGTCTGTAGGCATAAGACCAGAAACAGACACATCTTTTAACAGATGATGGTGCAAGTGAATCATTAATCTCATTTGGCTTAATTTTCAGATCCAGCATTAAGGTTTGTAAATGAAATGTTACTCATAGACTCATGTGTTTGGACACTTGATCCCCAGCTGGTGGCACTGTTGAGGAGGCTGTGGAATCTTTGAGAAGAGTTTAGCTGTCAATCACAGCCCACATGCCAGTAGGGTTAGAGGCCTTGATGGTAACCCAACCCTGCTTCCAATCTTCTTGGATTCCTGACACACTACAATGTGTTGAGGAGTTTCTGTTTCATGCTTCCATTGCAGTTGACTGTGTCATCCCAGATGCCATACTTCTCCTTCACACAGCGGCAAGAGAAACCCTCCTTCTTTGAGTTAATCTTCTCAAGGATTTTTCATAGCGATGGAAAAAAATAACTGATATAACCATCATGCCTGTGTAATGGAAGGGTAGGAAAGAATGGGTGTTCAGAAGTACACAAGGTTGTCTTTGGGACTGGATATCTACTGCAGAAGCTGCCATGGCAGATACCATCCTTGGGTCTTTTACTTCTCTGAATCATTTTATGCCTGATGAGTTTTTCTCTTCACTTGATCCTGATATCTAGAATAAGCATTTCCCTTGGGAAGTAAAACCAAGTATCACTTTCTGATCTTTCAAATAAAAATTAGTGTTTTTTTTTTAATTTGGGCTGAATATCTTATTTGAATTCACACTAATTAATAGAGACTAACAAATTACAGTTTCCCCTTTCTCTTTCATTGGTTATAGTATGACATATTAGTATGTAGTAAGAGATTAGCATTTACAAGTAATATAACATTATTATGCCAGTATATTTTAAAGACAATTACTGAGGACATGTTGCAGCCAAACACATTGGGGAATATGCTACCACAGTAAACTAGTTTATCATTATTATGATTAACTAAAGGACACTTCTTTTATAGAGAGAAAGAAAAACTGACTTGAGAAATTATCCCTGGGAAGTGAGAACTGCCTAATACAGTGCCTGATATGCATGAGTGAGTGTTCAGTGGTGAGCTGCTTTTTCTACGGGATGCTTTTGTTTGAGGATTCCTCATATTTCATAGTTAGGCTGAGTATAGAATTGCAAGTTCAAAATAATTTTGCTCCCATAGCTTTGAAGTTATGAATCTCTTTGTCATCTGATACTGACTTTTGTAGATTTTAAAATGAAACAAAACCAAACCCTTGCAATGTGAGTCCTGCCCGTGTCTAAGACTTTGGTTTATTTACTGGTTCTTAAATGTTTCTCTGGAAGTCTTGTAGATTTCACTTGTTGGGATTATGATATTTCCCTTCAATTTGCTAAAATTTCTGTGTTTAGAAAAAAACAAACAAACAAAAACCAAGTGATTTAGTGATTTCTGCGCTGTCCCGGATAAACTCATAGAAACTCATGCCCATGGTCTTTGATTTAGCGCAAAGAACGTGATGTGTTTTGTTTGTTTGTTTGTTTGTTTGTTTTTAACTTTTATTCTTTTCTGTTTTCCCCTTCTGAGTGTAAGTTTTGCCAACCATTATGCTTGTGATTTTGAAAGCATTAACCTCTAACATCTATGGTCATCAATTGCTCCATTATAAAGTGGAAATTATAATCCCTGGGAGGAGGGGTCAGAATTTACCATGTCAATCATTTTCTCCCTGCAGATGCTGTGCAGCTCTGAGCCTATCCTTTTAGTCTAGCCACTCAAATCTAAATATAGACCTCAGGCTCCTGCAGTGATGTCTAGGTTGTTTTTAGCACGAAGATTATTGGACATGACTCAGGTCTTCAAGGTAGCACTGGTTCGTTTGGGAAAGCCCTTTGAATAGTGTAGCCAGTGGGTTACGTGACAAATACAGATGTCACTCCCAAGGGGAGGATGAAAATGTGTATGTAAATGGGAGAAGAGTGTTGACTGACAAGGTTATGCTTAGCACTTGCTTTAAGATAGATATCTATAAAACAAACAGTGGGGTCTATGTGTTTCTCACATAGATTCACCTAGCATTTTGAGAATCATAGCTCCGGTCATGTTCCGTTCCTTCTTAAGAGTCTTCATTAGATCCTCATTTGTTGATGATGATGGTAATATGCCAGCTCAGCTGAGTCTTCAAGCTATGCAGAACATTGGCACTAGTGAAATGTTCCAGTTTTGTGTCCCCTCTTCTCTCCAGAGCCCTGCCATCAAACCCAATGTTTTACTTTGTTTCCTGGGTCAGTTTTGCTTCGCTATTGCCTTCCTCTGAGATGCTGCCTCCCACTTATACCAAGATCAATTTCTTTCAATTAGGCTCAGAGGCTTCTTCCCCCACAGAGCTTTTGCCAGTCTTTGTAACTCCATCTTCTGCTTCTCTTTGTGGACCAGAGCCCACAAGTTACTTGTGTGTTTCTTATGGTACATCGTCTCCTGCCTTTAGGTGTTTTGTATCTAGAAGGAAGAAACTGTGTCTTTTGTTCTTGTTCAGTCAGGAGGAGTCTATTTCACTCACTTGAAGGAGGGGGCTCAGGGAGGACTCTTCATATAGTGTATACCATAAGCCTGCTGTGAGACAAGATCCCAGTGGTACAGGGACACAGAGATTTCCCATTAAAGGATGATGCTTCTCTTTCTGCCATTAGGTTCCTGGGTCCAAAGATAAATGAGATGACCTCATAAACACCTCTGAAATAGGTTGGTGATGTGATGATTTCCTCTTAGGTAGAATGCACGTAAAAGGAACTGGTAATGGGATCACAGGATGCACAGCATGTAAATACCAGAGGCAACTGTCCAGGAGCAAATACTATGTGGGCGACTTAATAAGAAGTCAGCTTGATTGCCAAGCTGGGCATGGTGCCACATGTCTTTAATCCTAGCACCCAGGAGGCAGAGGCAGGTAGATTTCTGTGAGTTCCAGACCAGCCAGGGCTACATCGAAAGACCATTTCAAAAGAAAAAATAGAAATAAAAGAAAAGAGAAAAAGAAAGGAAAACTTAGCCACTGCTGGTTTTCCAGCTGTCAGAGTCCATGGCTCTCTGTTTTTATTGAGTACTTACCCTTCAGCTTAAGGAGCCCCATATATGACATAAAAGTATGGACACAAAAATAAATACATTACAATAGTCACAAAGGTAAATTTTATAATGAACCCTATTGTTTTGTATAATATATGCCAATAAATAAAGATATAGCCCTGCTATGATAATACCTTCTTCCAGTCTTCCTGTCATCCCAGAGTATAAGATTGCTAAAGAAAAAAAAAAACTGGCTTGGTTTTCCCAGACCCTTTAATTTGGCATATTTATATTTATGTATCCATTCAACATATCTGTTTTGCTTTATTTTATTTTCTGCAAATGGGGATAATACTAAACAACATCTATTAATTAGTTCCTCTTGCTTTAACACTATACTTTGGCATTCCTTTTTTGTTGGACTGACTCTTCGTTCTCTTTATTGCTGCCTGACATTCTGTTGTCTGAGTACACTGCATTTGATTGGTTTATGGCTATTCTTATTCTTGTCCCATAAGAGATGGTTTACAACTTTGAATTATAGTCATAGAACAGTTTTGTCAATATATAATTCATGATATAATGTATTGCATTTTAATTATGTTATGATTAGAGTCAGACTTTTCAGATGCTAGGAGCTAATCTTATAGTTCATTTTTTAGAAGTGAGTTTTCCTTTTATTATTTTGTGTATAGGGAGAGATGGATGGATTCTTTCCATGGTTAAATGACCAGAGTTTCATTCTGGAAACCATATGAGAACTTTTTTTCCCTCAAGTCAGTTTCTTGAAGAAAAAAGAAGGAAATTATATAGATTTTTCCTTGCAGTTTAAAATAGAGCAATTCAGTCTAGTTTATTATGTTAGCCTGTTGATGTCTGTTTGTATTTATATCTGTCGTTAACTCCCTTGTGATTCACACTTTGAGAGGATTGGAAAAGAGTCTATTAATAATATATTGTTGCAATCTGATTCTCTTTTACCTGCATTCATTCTCTTTACAAATGTGTGCTACATATCCATCTTCACTTCCCTTTCTGGTGGATTACACAATCTGCATTGTAGTGTTTTCTTGTTTTCCTCTTGGATGCGTTTACCCTGGATCCACTACAACCTGAGATTCATGCCTGTTTCCTTCCGCTTCTTCCTTTGTTCCTTGCCCTACAAGTCTTCCTATGCTTTTGTGTTCTGACTTAGTAGATCACTGGTTCATAGAGTGCTTCTCTTTCCCATAGTATAAAGCAGAAGTGATTTATGATTAAACTGAAAATATGTTTCCTTTCGGTAGGCAAGTTTAGCTGTGTAACATTTCTGAAACAACATGGAAGTGTGGCATTGTTATTATTGCCTTCGTATTGTTTTTGAACTTTATATATGTATAGTTTTATTAGTAACTATAAGATAATTAGAGAGAAATTTTAAAATAGCCTTTAAAATCATCGCTTTCTCCAAAGATCAATCCTAAAGCTAGTATTTTCTTCCATACACCTCCTCTTTCTGCCAGCTTCTATTAGCATTCTGAAATAAATTATGTACAGTTCCCTTGTGAGTTAGCACTTTACCCTTCTCTGACCTTGTATTCCAAGGGACTCAGCTGTGCTGCAGACCATGCCCTTCCTCTTCAAACTTCAATCCTTTTTCCTTCTTCCAGAAAGTTTATTTTTCCATTTCCATACAGCCCTGGTCTATGTTCTTTGCATTTTATTATGACAATACACTCACACACTTCATTGAACCACAGGACTCTAGCTAATTTCATTGTTTATTCCAGACCTCTTGGCTCTTTCATGTGTATTCTGCCCATGTCTTGGTGGCTGCATTTTATCTTTTAGCAAACTCAAGATCCCAGGAGAATAAGGCTTTCTAGCTTGTAAACTTCTAAACATGGTTACGTGTATTACTAACGAGTCTTTCTGTTTATAAACCTCCTTATTTCTTTTGCTTCAAGTGTTTCATGAGAATGACTCTTTCAAGGTTATCAAGCTGAAGCCACTAAAATATGCAAGGGATGGATTTCTCTATCACCCTGAGTAGCTATCAGAACTTTCCTGCTGGTTATCCAAAGAGTTTAACTTTTGGTGGAAGGGTTATAGTGTAAAGTTTTTCTGGGAAACTGTGAGTTTTCTTTTTTAATTTTTTTTATTAGTAAGTGTGTGTATATATATATATATATATATATATATATAAAATTTACTTTCTTAGTTTCCTCTTGGCCTATACTCACCCCCCCACACTGATCTCCTCTTCTTCCCAAACAAGCCCCCTCTACTTTCATTTCTCTCTCTCTGTTTTTATTTATTGCTTTGCTTTGTAGTGAAATAAGTTGCATTAGAGTTGCTAGCAACGTGGGTGAGGGTTCATTTATAGGAGCCGAGGCACCTTACCAACGGCTGCATCCCTAAGCTCATAAACAATTAGCTGTGTATGCCTCCTCAGTGAGGGGTGGGACCCATGAATTACTTCTGCTCACTTCTGGACAGAAGAATGAAGGTCTCTGTCTTATGTAGATCCTGCAGGTAATTGTAGTTGCTATAAATTTGGGAAGGCAATGGCCATGTCATGTATAGAAGATAGTGTTTCACATCACACTTCTATCCCCTTCTTCTTTCTGTTTTCTTATTTTTGCTCCTCTATTTACTGAACATTGGAGGGCATGGCATAGATGTCCCATTTATACGTGAGCATTCAACAGTTGTTTCTTTTCAGCCCTGTGACCAGTTCTGAGTCTTCACAGTAACTGCTAACCACTGTGAAAAGATGCACACCAAGCCACAGGCACACTTAGAAGGCAATTTGACAGGGATATCAGGGTCATCTATCAAATCAGCAGTAACCCCAGTACAGACAGTGACTTCTCCAGCCTTGGTGTTATGGTTAAACTTGTAATACTATACATGATTTCCCCTTTATTAAGCTGGTGTTGAACTTAAGTGAAAGGGATTGGTTGCATCCTTAGCATAGTTGCCACTATTGCTGTGGTGAGCACATCTTTCCTGACTAGTCAGTAATGTTGTGCCCAGAGTCCATAGCTGAGTAAGATGGTTGATGCTAATTCTTAGCCAGCAGCTTGGACAGCTCCTTCTGGTGCTCTGAGGGATAGCCAGCAGACAAGACACTTTGTAGCCACAGCATGATTTCTCTACATTGGCCTCTATCTGATTTCTTCAGCTGTAGGGTTTTCCTTTCATATGGTTTTGGTGTGTGACCCATAGCAGTAGCAACTGCCTGAATTGCTTTTTGCAGGGACCTCAGGAGCCTCCCTGACAGTGTGCTCAAAGTTTATGCTAAGATCATATTATGAAAATGTTCTTCTGTTTAACTTTTATGTTTATCCTTTCCCCATTATTCTTATTTTCTTTTTCGAAGCTTTGTCTGTTAAGTCTTTTGAGTTTGGGGGTGGGGCATGTGCCATGGTGTGAATGTAGAAGTCAGTGAACAGCTTGTAGTCTATTCTCTCTCTCCGCCTTGTGGATCCTGTGGTCAAACTTGGTGCAAGTGTTCTTGGCAAGTGCATGTACTCACTGAGCCATCTTGTCAGCCCAGTCCTTACATTTGAAAGTTTTTCAAAAATAAACATCTAGGTAATTTTTCTTCTCACTTTGGCTACTTTTTTATTTCTGTCACCTCTTCGCCTATAATTGCGATTTTCTTGGGTAACATAATGCACTGAATTAAATGTCCATGCTCTGCTTGTGTAAATTCCATGTTCCTTGCTTCTATTTCTTCAGCGTGCTGGCGCTTACTTAGGCATCTTTAAGGCCCAGTTTGTTGGAGGCTCTGGGTTGCCTCTGCTGCATTCCTGTTACATTATGTCCTTACTTCAGGCACTGGGACTGTTTGTGAAGAGTGTGTCCAGGATCTTTATCCCGAGGCCTGGAGAGGGTTGAGGACCTCCTCCTTTCAGCTCTCTGCTCCCTTCCACAACCCCTGCTTCATCAAATCTTTCTCCTCTCTGAATCTCTCCTCTCACTTTTCATGTGAAAGTGTTCATTCTGTGGGTTTTTTTGTTTTTTTTGTTTTTGTTTTTTTTTGTCTAACTCAACTCCAAGAATCTTCTAGGGTTAGACATTCTTTTCATTTCATTTCTCCATAAAGCATCATTTTTATCCCATCCTGGAATAAAAGGACGAGGCGTCTTCTTTCTCAGCAAGGATGGTCTTCCGTCTGCTCTCTTGCCCCTTCTTTGCCCCTTCTTTGTCCTGTTCACCCTCAGATCATTTTCAGTTTTGAGGGGATTGGAAGAAAGGTGAGGACTTGCTTTGTACATTCAGTCTACTTTTCTTAAGACAAACCTTCAGGAAAAGGAAAGTCCAAGATGTGTAGCCAAGATATTTATGTCTTTCTGACCTACACTCTATGGATCACAACTTAGGCCACAAGCTCATGGACAGAAAGAATATTATTGATAGCCTTGCATCTGTGAGACTGCCCCTTTCTGCTGCCTCTACTTCCCTGGTTTCTCTGAAAGTTTGCCTTTTTCTAATCTGGCAATTTTCATTTTTCTGTTAGATATTTTATGCCATTAATTTTTCTACATAGCATTCTTGGATAAAAATATAGGTCATCTTCCACACTAAAATACAATCTATACCATACTGTAGATCTTCATGCTACAGATGAGAGCCATGCTCTTCAGGATATAAGATGGCCCTTCTCACTGCCTTATTTATTTTGTCAAGCTTTTCTTGAACAGCTGTGTAAATTCATTCTTGAATTGCATTCATTCTTGAATCCTTTGCCATTTGGGGGGACTTATCTAATATTTCATAGTTTTGAGGTTTCTGTACTTTATTTACAGCCAGTTACTGAACTAAATACATTGTTTAAGTGCCCCCCCCAACTTACCCATCTTAAGACAATATACCTCTTTGACAGGAAGGGATCATGGATCAACATTCAGTAGAACAGGTGGAGGCATTTTCAGATAATTGCATGAAGTACACACTGTGAATCCTGTTGTCCCGAGGGTCCGTGAGTCACTCAGTAATTTCTAAGAAGAAATTCCCATGAGTGGTTAAACTGGTGAGCTGTTCTAGGCATTCTCAAAGAAAGAAATAGCTGTTGGAGTGAAGAGAGAAAAGCATTATGGTTAACACTGGGCTCACCAGGTGTGATGATACATCCTATCACGGGCCTGAGTAGTAGTGTACTTTCAAAGAATGGATGCGGCTAGAACCAGAGCTTCTGGCTTTTCCTACCAAGCCAGAGATGATGCACGCCAACTGCTGGAACAATCTTATTCTGAAACTTGTGTTTTCAGAACACTGTGCAGATTTATCATTCACACCAGTGGCCATCCGAAGACGCGTAAATCAAAGAAATCTCAGTTCTCAGGAGGCAGAATTAGGAGTAGTTCTTTGAGTTAGAGGCTAGCCTGGGCTACATAGTGAGTGCCAAGATAGTCAGAGCTACAAAACAAACAAACAAAAATGATAAAATATCAAAAGCCATGAAATCAGGTGTGTTTTTATTCAGAATTAGCCATTAGTTAAGATAAGAAGGGAGACTTGACTTTGTGCCTAGAGTGATGATCCTTTCCCCATTGGCTCTACATGAAGATAACTTCCACGGTGCACAAGAGTACTCTACTGGGAGTCTGGGGAGCAGGGAAAGTTAGAGCCTGACCCTCGCCAGTAAATATTATAGTTTCCTTAGGCAGAATTCTCTACAGATTATGAAAGAATTTATAAGCTATATAACCAATGCACTGTTAATCACAGGCCAAAACACAAGAAGTAGATATAAAAATGTAGAAAGCAATAACCTCTATGACTTAGATGGAAGGATGACTTTCTGGTGGAGTGAACTTTGACCTGGGTCTTGGAGAGAGAGAATGCATCTGGATACGGAATAATTTCCTTCAGGTGGCTAGCATAGTAGCACAGTGTATAAAAATAGATGAAGTGACAGAGAAATCTGTTTTGGGTAAGTAAGGCTAAGATCTTATTTGTCTAAGAGGCACATGTAGGATTGGGTAAAGAAAAAGTGTTACCACCCTAACACCTGTCGCCTTGTGTATAGACAGTTTGTAGACTGGAATAGTTAGAAGGTAGACATGTTCCTGTTTTCATGTAGCTGTATTCAACATGAATTGAAGCACACCTACATAGGAGACATGAGCTGAACTTTCAATGAACTAGTATGAGCCAAAGACAAGTATAGAGAGGCCAGACAAGACTTGAATCTGTGAAATGGGATTAAAGCATATGTACTTTGCAGATTTGTTAGAATTAAGTAAAATATCTGTAGTGCCCAAAAAATTCATGAGAATTTGACACATGGCTGTTTTCTCTCATACACCACTACCACTTGGTTCTGAGACAACTTGTGCTATATGAAAGGAGAGACCCTTGGTGGATGTACAAAAAAGGAAACGTTTGCAAAGTGTATGGCTTTGCTCAGGCTGTGAAAGATTTGGGAGGGTTGGCTACCTAATGAGCCTCCTGAATAGAAGCAGGGTGCAGACTATGTGGAGTTCTGGGAGCGAAGGTTGCTGTTGAGTGTATACAGGGAGAAATCGTGTGTGTGGATCTACTACTATTCAGCTGAGACTCCGCAGGCATCCTGCTCTGCCCACGTGTCCCTTGAACTATTGTGACTACTTGCTAACTTGTCAGTTCCATTGGCAAATAATGATTAGGATTTGTTCAACTTTAAGTTTCCCATGGAAAGTAATATAGACCTTTCTTTATATATAGTAAGGGCCACAGTAAATATATTTACTAAGCAAGTTAATGAAAGGAACGAATTAGTCCATCAGAAGCATTTGTTGTGTGAAGAGGATTCTTTTTGCCGATCTGTATTGAGCAATGTAGTTCAGAATGGGAATGGACATGCACAGCGACAGTCTGGTCTCTCGGAGAGGTCCAGGTGGGGTTCTGCAGTGTTTCATTGGCACACGGGTTTGCAGAACTCATAAACTGGTTTAAGTGTATACTCATCTCTGACACAGTTTCCTATCTTGCTGTTTTTACAGCTTTATTTTCCCAATGAATTACAAGTGCTGCTTTGTAGGAGAGACACTTAAATATTAAAAGCAGCATAGTATCCGAAACACAGTAACTATTAATATTAATAACCATGTAATAGTTGTTTTGTTATTTTTCAATTGAAATGCCTATATACACGTTTTTTTGAAAGTACAGAGGCAGGGGGATTAAAGCTAAAACTTTACCCATGCTAAACAAGTACTCTACCGCTGTGCTATAACCCTAATCTGATATATTTTGGGTGGAAAAAAAGTTACTTGTGCTCTGCCGAAATATTAATTTAAAAAAATATAAGGGGCTATTGCATGATGCCCATTGACCCTGTTATATTAGGAAAATCTTTGCAAGTCATAATTGCCATTGAGAAGATAAGTGGCCACTCTGTCTCTAAGAAGAACGGAAGAAGGGTTTCCTCAACACTTAATCACGGTCTCTTTTTAGTGTAAACACAAACCTGGATTCGTTGATCTTCAATACATTTCTGAAGGCATCAGTCATGGGTCCTAACTGAAAGCCTGTGAAGACTTTAAAGTTCAGGTGGCAGGGTAGTGAATGATAAAAATCATTGGGAATTCATACTGATAAAAAGAGTATGCCAAAGTTAAAATTTGTATCTAAAATAACCGAAAAACCAGCTGGAACACAGTCAACATGGTCACCTGAAGGAGATTACTGAAAAGGGACATCACCTGGCTTCAGTGTGCATGCCATCTTGCCATCTGTGGGTTTTTTTTTTTTTTTAGTGTTTTGGCTAGCAAAAGTATTTATGTTTAATTTTTCAGAGACAGTCACCTTACCAGTATCAGGGAGTTGCAAAATGTCTTTTATTTTTCTCTGAAAACTTAGAAATGGTAATTTCCACACATTCTAAAGATGGGGCCTGTCACTCACACTTGAGCAATTAGCTCTCTGTCCGATGATGTTAAAAATCCATTCACTGTTGATATGCTGGACATGGGTAAAGTCAAGACCTAGAGTCTGTCTTGACAGAAAGGAGCCACATTATGGCTTAGCAGACTCAAGGGTATGATACGAAGCAATGCTAGTTTGAAGGTACCCAGGCTTCAAACCTGCCAGTGAGCTTGAGACATTCTCATAGACGCACATCAGTTCTCAAGCCTTGTGCTCTTTTCTCTTCATTTCTGAAGGCAAATGTGGCTTCCTCCTCAGACTCTGTTTTATCCTACTGTGCAGTTTCTTCTCCCTTGGTGCTTCTCTGGTACTTGACATTTAATCCCTGTTAGGCTTGCAAACTAGAGAGTACAATGTTTTAATTTAAAAGCTGGTGTCTGTATATCACGGAGTCAGTGAAATATATTATTTAATAGTATACCTAATTTAATATTTAGGTATTTATTATTTAATAATATACCTAATATTTAATAATATGTCTAGTATCTAGTAATGTGGACATACACTGTCTTATTTAATTTATTATTTAATAGTATAGCTAATTATTTAATAATACACATAATTAAATATTTATTATTTAGCATTTATCATTTATAATATTCCCAATTATTTAATAATATACCTAATGCTTAACAATGTGAACACACAATATGTTATTTTCTTAAGTGATATAGTGAAATAAATAATTTTCCTTTTGATGAAACACCAATAAGATATTTAAGATGAAAACTAATACTTTATACTATTTTACATTGAAACTGAGGAGATAGCAAGGTATAAAATGGTTAATATTCTTGAAGTTATGTATATGCCGAAGGCTTTGTCAATATTAGCTTAAGATTATACAAGAACCTTTTATTTCACAGATGGTAGTCTCTATCTCTGTAGTAATTTTGTTAGTAGTTTTCTTTAAAAAAGACCCCCATCTCTCTCTGTCTCTCTGTCTCTCTCTGTCTGTCTCTGTCTCTGTCTCTCTCACACACACATACACACACACACACACACACACACACACACACACACAAAACATGAAGGTTTAAAGTGGGGGTACTTTCTGGCAGGCCTGAGGTTCCGAGTTCAATTACTGGGACCTACTCAGTCTGCTGCAGAAGACAATTGACTTCTACAAGCTGTTTTCTGACCACTACTCACGTGGTGTTGCATGTATGCAATCATACATATTCACATATGCACAATAAATAATGCCATGAAATTAGTAGTGGGGTATTTGAGAGAAAGAAGAGTCTAGTGTGAAAGAGTGGGAGACAGCCAAGTCTCATGGGGGTGAGCGTGGTAAATTTACACAATATAACTGAATGTCAATGTTATTGCGAAACCATTACCTTGCATAGTGAATATGTATTGATATCTTTTAGCATGATAAACCTAACTAGATAAATATAAAACTGATAATCCCAAATTAGAACTGTCTGAGATCACCTACCTTAAGCACTCTTTTATTTTTTCCATTTTTTATTAGATATTTTCTTTGTTTACATTTCAAATGTTATCCCCTTTCCTAGTTTCCCCTCCGAAAATTCCCTATCCCCTTCCCCAGACCCCTGCTCCCCAACCCACCCACTCCCATTCCTGGTCCTGGCGTTCCCTTATACTGGGGCATAGAGCTTTCACAGGACCAAGGGCCTCTCCTCCCATTGATGACCGACAAGGCCATCTTCAGCTACACATACAGCAAGAGCCACAAGTTCCACCATGTGTTTTCTTTGATTGGTGGTATAGTTTCAAGGAGCTCTGGGGGTACGTACTGGTTAGTTCATATTGATGTTCCTTTTATGGGTCTTCAGACCCCCTTCTCCTGACACTGAGCTGAGGGCACACTGGGTTTTAGAATTTGGAGTAAGGAGTCCTTTTGAGGACTATGAGCTCAGCTTGTGCAGAAATCAAACTCAGGTGAGGCAGTGAGGCACTGCCTCTGTGGATGCAGTTGACATGGTGACATGGAAGGTGTGTGTCTGCATAGCCATCCCTGCTCCCACCAGCCCTGTTGATGCGGCTATCCTGCCACTTTCTGCAGAAGTCCCTGCCTTCACACTGGGGGCAGTGCCTCGTCTGTGGGTCACCAGTGAGAAACACTAGGGTGCAGCAGGCTTTGTCAGTGTGAGAATCCAGACTGATTTTACCATTGTGACGACTCAGAATAGTTTTTACATGTAGGCTTTTTTTTTTGGGGGGGGGGGAGGTATTTTTGAGTGTTTCTTTCATTCTTTATTGGAAACTTCCTTGTTAAGGATTAGTGTTTGTTTTGTGTTTTATTTGCCAACTTCCTCTAACCCCTAAAATACCAGAATAAAAATGAGAGGTTTTTTTCTTTAAATTGTTAAAGCTATTAAACATTTAAGATAGCTTTGAGCAGCAGCGGTTTTTTTTTTTTTATTTTAATATGGTGAAGTATGCTAAATTATGCAAACCTCTGCTTTCCCCAAATGTGTGAAGATCAGAACAGATATCATGAATTCTTTTTCTGTTTAACATTATTTATATTGATTGTCAGCTTTGTGCTTAATATGTAATATTCAACAGGATAAAACCTTGAGAATGGCTGGAAGTTTCATGGTAGAAACATTTTACCTGCTTGGGACGTGATATATATTGCTTATGTTAAATCTAGCATTGAAACTTATGGCATAAATTAAAATGCTTTGCCAGTTTTAAGCGAGGGTCTCTCTCAGTGTCTCACACCTGATGTTGAAGCATTTATGATTTTTTGTGAGTAGCATAAATAAATTTGGTTCACTTACATACTGATAGACTTTAACGTATGTAACTAATGGAATATATGTAAAATAATGTAATGAGTTTCTCTTCTGCCTTGCGTTGAAATGCTTTAGCGAAACAGCTGCTTAGTCAACAAAGATGGCATTGAATTGCACTGTTTTGGAAAAAAAAAATGAAGGGAACTAGATGCCTGTTAATCTGGTTCTTTAAATATCATAAACAAAAGTATCCGAATGAGTCTCCAAGGACAAAGGCGGGGTTCTGGGAGCCGTGATTGGCTGCAGCCCTGTCCTGTCCACAGCCATCCTTAATTGGCTTTGGGTAGCCTGGGATCACAGAGGCAGGGTGACATTTATTACTTCCCCAGAGTTTCTTTGCCCTGAGTCTTGAGATTCCTGAGGAGTAGCCATCAAGGGCTCCTTTCATTTCGTCTGTGATCTCTAAGAGGGATCATTCTAGAAGGACAAGCATGAGTCTGAGTGCAAGAAGAGTCACCCTGCCTGCGATAACACCAATAGTTCTACAGAAGAGGGTAGGTGGCTTATTTTCCTTCTTCCAACCTTGCGATTTTTTTTCCCTGCCTTTATTTTTCTGTCACGGTGTATAGACTAACAACTTTGAAGCTTACCTAACTGTGAGAAAAGAGTGGACTACATTGAGGCTGCAGGTACTTAAAAAGACATATTATTGGACTCAAAGTCAGGGCAAATGCTGCCAGAACATCTCTGTGGTAAAAATACCTCTATGTAAAAGCCGCTGGTCTCAGTTACCGTCCGATGTGACTTAGTGCATACAGTGAACTTCTCCCTTTTATTCTTTTCTTCTGTAACTTCAGGCATCTCTGCCTTTAGTTCAGCAGGAAATCTGCTAGCTATTACATTCTGCATTTGTGAAGGGGTAGCTTCTTTGTTTGTAACTCACAACGCATCCACCTCTTCACTGTTGGGAAAACTATGTAAGAACTTAACTGATTATCTTCATGTGTGTCGGCCCTTTTCTATGGAGTTTCTGTTTGCTCAAGAAAAGTTTTCCCATTACATTCTCCCAGGAAAGGGATTTTTATTAATTATTAATCTAGTGAAGCCTATGTATGAAAATAGTAGGGTTTTTTTGAAGATTACTTTCATGTCTTACGTGGGACATTTCATTTGGTAAGACTGTATCTGTATTGTCTAATTACTAATGTAAATACAGTAAGCTTCTCTTGCCAGTACAACTAGATGCTCCAAACTTACAGAACTATAGTTGTGTAGTGAGGAATGAAGGCACGGAGTCACGTTACTGCAAAAATATCCTTTCTGAGTGGGTCTAGTGACACAAGGCAGTGTAGTGTTTCTCTGCTCAACACTTTAAAAGTTAACTGTTAACTATTAGTGGATTCCATTAAGCCAAAGGTCATGGTTTAACTTACTTGAAACAGAACAGATTGAACAACCCAAAAAAATCTTTTTAAAAAAGAGCCCCCCTTTTTAAAAATTGATTTTAATTTGTAGTTTTTAGTTTATTTTTTTCAGCCAGTCAATTACTAGTTGCTAAGTCCACCTTACTTGGCAGTGGAGTGGCTATACTGTAATGTCAATGTGTGCTCTTTCTTTTTCTTTATTTTCCTTCATGCCTTTTTCTTGCTTTAAGCAAATCTAATTAAAACATTTTGCTCTGAACTTGAACCATTATCTTCACTTAAATTTAATGGCGGTGTCACTTCTCTAAGGGCTAGGCACATGGGAAAAGTCCCTTAACGTTTATCCAATCCTGTACCGTTTGACATCTTTACCCAGTTAACGGCACTGCATAGGGTCACCAAATCTCTACCACGTGCTTTGTTTTATGGTGTGTTAATGGGATTGGTTGCTTACTGTCTGGACTCTTACTAGAGGAGCTATGTTGGAACATCACCCCAGTTTCCATTCTGACCTGTGGGGAGACAGTTGATATCTGGGACAGGACTGGGAGGTGGTGGTAGTCTGTGACCCTAAGCATAGATTTCACGTTGCCTTGGTTCTAGCTGAGATTTTAATTTGCCGATTTTTCACCAGACAGTATGGAACAATGGAAAAGCATGACGTCATTTTCAAGGACCTTGACCTATTAGCAAAGGTGGAATAGGTAGGAGCAAAACTTGGCTGGAAAACAGTTTCCAACACAGTCTACGCAAGAGAAAAACAAGGTGGCTTTGGAAAGATGTGATTTTTCTGCATTCTTTGTAATAAATATCTTATCAGATTGCCATTCTAACATTGCACAGGAAAGTTTCCAAAGGCCCGTTCTGTGAGTGTATACGCACACAACCTGGCACACCCTTGTTTTTTGAAAACATTTAGCCCATTTCTCCTGCTACTTTACCCCTAAAGGATCTATTTGTTTACTCAATCGGTTTGAAAACCTTGTTGTTGGTGGGTTTTTTTTCTCCTTAATTTTAGAAAATTCCACTTTTCTAACTAAAAGTCATCTACCTGCAATAGTCACAAAATTAGTTTTTTTGCCCTTGTTCCTTCTTTGAAGACTTTCCATACTCGCCATTTTTCATATGCCCTAAAATTTTAGATGATTTTACACTTAGCATGTGTTTCATTAAGTCTCAATTTGGTTCTTAGCACTACTCCCCAACAGACCTTACAAATAAACACAAGCACTTTAGAATACTGCCAGGGAGGACAATGTCCCCTCTTTTCCAGAAGGCTCTGCTCACACATTTTGCATAAAGCTCAAGGCCTGGATGAGAGGTCCTTGCCAGACAATTGAGCAGCTGGAATCCCTCTCATCCAAAAGGGCAGGGACATTTCTGAAAATGCTCAGAGGCACTTGAGGAAGGGGTCCTTATCAGCCAGCGTGGCCTTCTGCTGTGGCCCTTGGGATTCTGTTGAGTGATTAGAGGCTGAATTTGAAAAATAATCATTTACACAGAGCAGAGCCTGAGAGAGGCCCTGTAAATTCTGTAGATTGAAGAGAAAAAATTGGACTTCCTCTAATGCTGTAATGGTTGGAGATCATTGATTTCAGTAAATCAGAATTTTAATGTTTCATCAGATCTCTGAATCTTAGCATTTTTTTCCCCCAGATTATCTACTAGGTGGATCTTCCCCCTCCTCCCAGCTCCTCCTCCTCCATTTCCCCTTCCCTTGTCTGAGTCTCTTGGATGTCAAGTACCTTCTGCAAGGTCACCCAGAAGGTCAATGACAACACTAGAAATAGAATCCAGGCTTGGTGAGTTCCAAGGTGTTTTTCCTAGGTGTGTGTTATGTCCTGAAGCCAATCTGTAAATGGAATTGGCTTAGGGTGTGTACAGTTACCATTAACCTTAGCTCTGGGTTTAGTGAAGGCAAATTATTTCTCTGCACATCCATCAACTCCTATATGTTCTAGTGAAGAATATGTTTTATGTAGAAAGTGGCTGTTATGCTCCATTCTCTCTCTGTCTCTGCCTGCTTGTCTGTCTCTCTGTCTGTCTCTCTCCCTGTGTATGTAAGAGAGAGAAGTTGAGAGAGGAGAGAGAGACAGGGCAACACACACCCACACACCTACACCCATGTGCACACACATACACACACACATACATGCGCACACATACATGCACACACACAGGCACACACACACACACACACACACACACACACACATACACACACACAGGGTAGGGTGGGGCACCTGAACTGAAACTCTAGCCTGGCATATTAATTACACCAAGAAGAACACTTTAAGGTCACAGAATTAACAGTTGAACATTATGACATATAAAATAAATAAAATATAAAATGTCTGCAAGATCCAAAGACCTAACACCATATTTGAATTCTGCAATCCTGATGCCTCTGCTCAATTCATACTGCTTGTCAGATTATGCTTGCAAATTATTTCATATTCTTTATGCATCCTAGGAAACATTTGTAATAAGCACACAGATTCCTAAAGCAATTTCAGAAATGAAAGAGGAGGGAAAAACCCAATTTGTACAATATACTTTTTCTTAAGACCCAAGGTCGTTGGTAAGTGGGAATTCTACATTGATTCAAGA
This sequence comes from Mus musculus, assembly GCF_000001635.26. Lineage (NCBI taxonomy): Eukaryota > Metazoa > Chordata > Mammalia > Rodentia > Muridae > Mus > Mus musculus. The sequence continues at coordinate 64,972,076 of NC_000068.7, read as the reverse complement.
TAGTATCATGTTCTAACCACATTTCTCATACAGCCAGGCATTTATGTAATTACACATTATCATATCGCAGTTTTTCCCAGAAAGTTCTGAGCGGACTCCTAGCTAGCTGCTCAGTAAACACATGCCCAGGCCTGGCTGGCCCCGGAGCTATCAGCTTCACAGTAGCCTGCAAGGGAGCCTTTCCCCTTCCACTTGAGATGACTTTAACCCCGTGGGCTCTGTGTTCCAGCTCCCAAGTTGGCTCTCTGGTCTCCAGTGTCCCTTGCTTTCTCTCCCAAATGCTATTGTCTAAGTCTCTTTCCGAACTGTAGGCTTATTCTAGTTCTCTAAAACCTCTCTTTGCTTTTCTCTTCAGTGTCTTAATTTTGGATGAAAAGGTAGGGATTTGTGACTCAGCAACCACGTCCTGTGACATCATTTTACGGTTGCCTTTTACAATACTGAAATCTTAGTACCCATCATGTGTATTTATCCCAGGCTTCTGAAAGTTTTTAGATTTTTCCATCTTCTCTGTGTGTTTTGCTATTTAATTTTTTGTTTTGTTTTGTTTTGTTTTTCAGTATTTGTTTTCAGAATTCTTTCTATTGCAATTCAGGTTTCACTTTTTTATCTTGTGATTTTTAATTTAGAATTTTGCTGCTTTATAAGCAGAATATAACTTTATGTGACAAGAAAGGAACAGAGACGTGGATCGCACAGGGGAGGGATTTGTTTTCTTAGGCCTTGCGGTAAAGATCAGTCCACAGCTCATCCTGTGATGCTGCAATGTCCTCAGGCAACCAAATTCTCTCTTGCTTATTATAAGCTCCCCGGTGTGGGTCTGCTTCCCTTTTATGGAGTGATAAATGTGAATCCGCAGGCATCCTGTTCACAGTCTTGGCTCTGAGGATGGATGCACACGGCAGGCAGGCAGGCAGGCTAGGGGCCAGTGCTAGCTCTTGTTAATGTGAGACTTAGAAACAAATAGAAGCTATGCTTACTGGCTGTGCCTGGACCCTGAGGGTAACTGAACTCAAAGCAAACTCCTGGAGCCTAACACGCTGCGCTTCTCTTCTCAGTAGCATCAGGATTCTTTCTAAATTCAATTTAATAATTTAATAGATGGATACTGTATTTATATCATTTCCCCTCCCTCTCTTCTCTCCCTGGTATATCCCACCCCCCACATTACACACACATAAATAAATATATACATACAACCTGTTGAGCCATTTAGTGCTGTTTATATGTATAGGACTGACCACTTGGTACTAGACAACTGTTTAGGGGTCTTCTACCTTTTTCTTTCAGAAGTCATTAATTTTCTATCGCTCTTCATCTAGAGATGGGTGAGTGCCTGTGAGGTCCTCCCTCCTTCATCTGCTTTGGCTTGTTTACTGATGGTCAGGTTGTTTAGGTCTTATTTAGGAGGTCATACTGTTGAGATTTTGTGGGTACAATTTCCTTTTTATATATAGCTGTCACTGTCTCATAGCAGGTATCATTATCATCAGGACATTCCAAACCTATGAGGCAACAGCGAGACCTTCGACCTGCAGACCTTTTGCCAAGACAACGACCACCATATTCCCAGAATCCATTTGGCTTACCTCCCACCCTTATTTGTGTTATGTCATTTTCCATATAAATAAGGAGAACGGCCCTTCCTCACTCTCTCTTCTTTCTCCTCTCTCCCCCTCTTCTCTCTGTGCCACTTCTTTGTCTCTCCCTTTCAATAAAACCTCTTCCACGTGGAACTGCTTTGGCCTAGCATGCTGTTTTGGCATAACCCACTATTCTATCACATCAGGTATCCTGGTCCTTTGGCTCTTACAGTCTTTCTGATCCTTCTTTTGTGATGATGTTCCTGGTCAGTTGGGACTGTAATTCACAGATTCAGTGCAATACTACCAAAATACAACATTCTTCACAGAAATGCAAAAAACATCCTAAAAGACAAATGTAATAAAGAAAGACTCCAAAGCAATCCTGAGCAAAAAGAACTATGCTGGAGGGATGACCGTTTTATATTTCATGATGTGTTCCAGATCTGTTGTAACAAAGACAGAAAGGCACGGGCACAGAAACAGACATGAAGATGAATAGAACAGAATATTCTATTCTGACCAAAACATGAGGATATATAACTGTAATCATTTTCTAAAACTTTTTCACTTTATATCCCACTCACTTCTCTCCCTCCGTGTCACTTCCTCCTACCCACAATCCTTCCCCTATTCCCCCTCCCCTTCTCCTCTGAGCAGGTGAGGGCCCTCCTGGGTATCCTGCCACCCTGGCATTTCAAGTCTCTGCCAGGGTAGGTGATTCCTCTTCCAGTGAGGCCAGACAAGGCAGCCCAGCAAGAAGAACATATCCATTGGAGAGGCAACAGCCTTTGGGATAGCTGTTCGGGATGCACATGGAGACCAGCCTGCACATCTGCTACATATGTGTAGGAGTGATGGAGCTAGGGCCAGCCATGTATATTCTTTGGTTGGTGGTTCAGACTCTGAAAGGGATTGCTGCTTGAACAACTATAGTCATCTTATATTTGACAAGTAGTGTTGGGAAAACTGAGTGTCAACATGTAGAAGAATGACATTAGATCAGTATTTGTCAATCAGAAAAATAAAGCAAAACAAACAAAACAAAACAAAATAAAACAAACCCAAAAAGACCTAACTTCAAATGGATGAAGAACCTTGATAAGAAACCCAAAACAATGAAACTTCTAGAAGAAAACAAAGGCAACACTCTACAAGATCTTGGTGTAGGAAAGGAGTTTCTTAATAGGACTCCTAACAATTTCCTAACAATTAAGGTACCAGAATTATTTAGAAAGATGTATGTGAAGAGCGAGCATGAGGGTCAGCTAGCTACCACCACTACAAGTGCCTCTGTCTTCGTTGGCATTCAGAAAATATTGCCTTGTTATTGTACCGTGTACAAAGTGTGGTCGTACGCTTCAGAGGAAATGGATTCTCTCCTTGTGTGGGGATGGTAGGCGGGCCAATTGTGCAGATGGATGCTTCTCTGAGTAAGCAGGGCCATGTACATCTCCAAGTGGTGGCTTGGAGAGTGAGGGGGGGGGAATCATTGCTATTTTTTAAATCTCGTTCCTGCTAAACTTTGATTTTCTTCCTCCTCATGTCATTTTTATTAGGGTAAATGATCTGTGTCCTTAACCCAGAAAGGTGTCACTCAGAGCACGGTTTGGATTGTATTTACACGGTTTTTTGTTGCTTGAGAAATAAGGTTTCAGAAAGCATTCTTGGTGGACAGAGTGTGTTTTAGAGGTAGAGAGCCTGGCACCTGAGTTCAGCTCTCTCTTTAGCCTATGGAGTAATCTTAGGTGTATCTGTCCGTACAGTTGCTCTATGTTCTTCAGAATGCTAAATTTGCCAGGTCTGTGTTAAAAACATTTAACACATAGTAGAAGCCAAGAGAATGTGAATTATTTCTCTGACCCAAGAAAAGACGTGTGCTTTGTGTTCATTTGTTGGGTTGGTTTTGATTCTTCTGGTGTGGATAGTATGTGTGCTTTCAGAGAGACAGTCCCCATATGTAACCCAAACTAAGCTAAAACCACTACATTCTCTCCTCCAGCCGCCTGAAAGCTCAGAGTACAGACAACTTGCCACTATGCTTGGCTTTAAAACATCATGTTTTATTAGCTTCATAAGTGATTTAAATTGAATGAGAAAAAATTTTAAATAAAAAACTTTATAATCATCAGGAATTTAAATGTCCGGCTAAAGTTGTTACATAAAAATTTTTGTTGTAGCAAATGCATTGAGTAGAAACTTATTATCCTTCATATCATGCCACCAGGGCCAAAAGGATGGTGTACTTTTTAAATTCGTTTTATACTGCTCATTTTTTTGTAACTGTGTTTATGACTGCCATGAGACTTAAACAAACAAAAAAGCAAGCAATTGACTGCTAAGCTATGTTCATGTATATATCCCTATCATCTGTCTTTTCTGGGAGCACAGACTGAAGTACAACAAAATATGCAGTTAGATTATTCAGTATCGTAGGGTTGTTAGTCAATGGCTGGCAGGCTGTGTAGTTGTAAGCTAAAGCTCTTGGATACCTGTATGACAGTGGGGCTGAGCCATCTCTAATCAGGACGCGGATAGCAGAGGCATAGTCTATGCAAGCTGAGCATTCTTAATTTAAAAACCGAAAGACGAAATACTCCTAAATTTAAAGATTTTCTGTGAAGCCGTGTGATGTCATGAGGAAAAATAATGTATACCAAAGACACTGAATAGAATTGCCCACAGGCTTTGTGTATAAATGAAACGTAAATGAATTCTGTGTTTACAGAGAGATTCTTTCTTTAGGATAGCTCATTGTGTATGCAATATTCCAGAGAGAGAGGGGGGAGGGAAGGAAATCTGATACACTTTCCACTCAAGCACTTCAAACAAGGGGACTCAGATGGAAATTAGTATTATTTGTGTAAGTGTTGTTTTTTGTGAAAACAGGATACTGACCTACTATTAGTATTTCTCAACATTATTGTTTTTCTTTATTCTTCTTAGAGTTTTATCCCTTAGGGTGAAAAGCCACAGTCCCAGGACTTTTCATTATTTTTATCCAGCTCTAACTTGTGGCTTTTGGCAAGATGGAAGACTTTCTGCCATCCTCATAGACCAGTAGAAATCAAAGGAAGAAAAGAAAAAAAAAATCAAAGGAGCTGTGATCTGCTTAGCACTGAGTCCAGACTCTTTTTAATCTTTGTAAGAACCTCCCAAGGCTGCTGGTCAAACCCATTTTGGGCGAGGAAGATTGGTTGGAGAAAGGCCATCCTCAAAGCTCCTGCTAATAAATGGCAGAGTGCAGGGTTGTAGGCTAGGCCTGTCTTCTCAGAAAGAAAACTTTCGTAGAACAATGGGAGCTCACGTGCTGCATGCCCCAGCTGAGGAATACATACCACATGGCCAAGCTCCTCAAAACAGCCTGGGCACACATACTATACATCCCTGCTCTGCACAGCATTCTGGATAGACACTGTGCAGCCTGCTTTATGGAACATCCTGTGTGTGGCCCTGTTCCACAGTGCAGCCTGGGCACAGACTGCATGGCCTGCTCTACAGAACAGCTGTGTTACTTTCTTCTCTTACCTGTATGCTTCACGTGGAACAATTCTCACCTCTTTTGCCAATCTACTTTTACCCGCTGACTTGGCGTTCCTTGCCGTGTCCTCAGCCTTACTTCTAAGTCAGTGACTAAGCTAACCTGAGAATATACTGGGGCTATAAGGATATCTTAGGACCTACTCACCATAGATGATTTTCCTTTAGAATTCACAATATGATTACTATGCAACATACAACACTGAGTGCTGTTAGCTCTTCATACATTTTAAAGTATGAGAAGTTGAAGATTTAGAAGATGTTCTCCTGAAGTTCCCCACCAGTCTGACCCAGATCAGATTCCAGTATTCTCAGCACTGTAGACACCTGGGCTGTAACTCCATGGGAACAGGCACCGAGCCTCACGTTATTTTGTAAACCACAATGCCTGGTCCATGCCTGGCACACAAGGCTGATTAAAAATAGCTGGAGTGATGGCCAGTCTCAGACTCCTGCTCGGGACTGTCTGAAGGGCTGGCTTTCTTGGCGGCGCCCCAGTCGCCTGAGCCAGAATTTAAAAATAATAATCTCTTGTTGGCAAAGAAAGAAGTAGGGCTTTTGGTAATTTCAGATGCTACTTCCCTCTGAAAATGTAAAGATTTCCACCCTGGTAAAGTATTAAAAATGTTCAGCCTTCAGACAGTCCCCCCCCCCAAAAAAAAGACATTAAAATAGTATTTGGTAATCATAACATTTTCAGAAAGTTACTAAAGCCCCATGACCTGTCCTGTGTCTCTGTACTTTGGAAAATATCGACAGGAGTTTCTGAAATTAAATTAACTCTAGCAGCCAAATTAATTTTTGAAGAGAAATTTTGATATCAGTATTCTAAATCACAGGATCTGAGAAATATTTTCTCTTTCTCTAACACACATGTATATTTATGCCTGTATATATGTTCACAGGATATTTTCTCAATGTTAATATAGAAGCAACTAATCTTAAACGTCCAACTGTTCAGAAATTTAAAAAATCTACTTTGATACAAGATTATAAATATATCAAGAAGGAACTTCATGCAATTAACAGTCTTTTGGTTTCTGTCAGTATACATATTTGCTTTTTTGTTTTACATTTATTTATTTACTATCTATGTGTGTTCGGGGTAGTGTGGACATCTTTGAGGAGGTGAGAGAATAACTTGTGGAAGTCAGTTTCCTTCTTCCTCTCTTTGGCACCCACTGTATGTCCCCACAGGATTCATTTAAAGATGCAGCCTTGGCAGCAAGCTGAGCCATTGCCCCAGACAGAAAAATCTATCTGGGGTCTGTATTAGTACCAACTCAGAATAAAGCCTCCCTCTGCTGGCTGTTTCTATAGTTGCATGCTTTGTAACATTCAGAAAACAATGAAAACGCAAGCAACTCTTTGGCATTCAAAAACTAGGTGCTTTGTGACATACATCTCATTTATATATTCTGGTGTGATGCTTAGCTTGCTAATCTTTTAAAAGAACGTGTCATGAAGCAGTCGCAGCTTAAAGAGGCATGGACACTGGACTAGCAGTGGGGGAGGAGTTCAGACAGTGTCTAGGTGGAGCCAATACAGGTTCCATGGTTCTGCCAGGGAGCAGGTGCCTGAACAAGTCACTTCTTCCCTCGCCTTGGCTTTCTTCTTTCTGAGATTAGGACCTTTGTCAATTGTTCAGCCTGAATTCTGCTAACTTTTATTATCTTATTATTCTGACAACATTGTGTGTGTGTGTGTGTGCTTTGAATAGGAATATGCACGCTATGGGTTTCACACAGATACATGGGAACGTTTAAAGGAAACAGAATTACAGCCTGGATATAAATTGGTTGTCCTCTAGAACTGTCACAGTATGGGAATGTTAGGATTTGGAAAGTTATTTTTTTCAGAGGTGTGACTTAAAGTCTATAGAGTAATACGTAAACATCACAGGGAGACTGTACATAGCATATACCATTGGCTGTTTGGCACTATATATCACATGATAATGTCATTCAACACACCTCTCATTAAACTCCAACAGACCTTTAATGGTAAAATTCATTTGAGTTTCTGAGACATTAAATTATGGGGAAAAAATTTTAAAGATCAATGAAGACAAATAGTTCCTAACAGTGCATGCGTGGGTGGATGCTGTTTGTCTCCATAAGAGTGTTGCAGCTGGATGCACCATGTCTGCATCCTTTTGTCTGTCTCCTCATCTCTACACTCTTTCCCCTCCTCCCCTCTCCTTTTGTCCTTCTTTCTCACTGTGTGAACTGATTTGAACTTTTTCACTTACACATGTATAGTGGTTATTCTGAGAATAAATGGTTACTTAAAAACTGAAAGGAGACATCAGGATAACATTGTGCCCAACCTAAGCTTAACCAGTGGTTTTCTGCCTTAAGTGTGGTTAAGTGTTTGTTAGCATCTGAGAAGGTTTGTATCATGTAAAGAGGAGTTAACCCTACATGACTACATGTATCTTAAAACACTGACTATTCAGAGACAGGTCTTGGATGACGTCATTGGGAAATTAGCAAGGGATTTTTGACTTGACTCTGTATAATGTACATTGGATTCAAATGCACAGAAATGTGTGTGTGTGTGCACGTGTGCACATATGTGCATGTGCACATAAGTATGTGGGGGTAGCTTAGAATGGAAGCTTATACCTATGTGTGTCCACATATGCACATGTGCACATATGTATATGGGCATAACTTTGGATGGAAGCCTATATATGAGGCAGATTTGCATATGTGGCAATGTGGAATCTCTTTCCAGGTCAACTTTAGGACATGTCCACTAGTGAGACTATAAGGGGCTACTTTTGTCCAGGAATGCAAACTTATTTGAAACATCCCAAATCTTTTCCTATTGCATTCTGGCCCTAGTATGCAGAACTAGACCCCTGGCTACTCAGGTTCTTGAGTCTTGATTTGTTTGCTTTGACCAGGCACTTTTTTAAATGGGATATTTTCTTTATTTACATTTCAAATGTTATTCCCTTTCCCAGTTTTCCCCGATCCTGGAAACCCTCTATCCCATCCTCCCTCCCCCTGCTTCTATGAGGCTGTTCCTCCACCCACCACCCACTCCTACCGTCAATTCCCCTACACTGGAGCATCTATCAAGCCTTCACAGGACCAAGGACCTCTCCTCCCATTGATACATGACAAGGCCATCCTCACATATGCAGCTGGAGCCGTGTATATTCCTTGGTTGAAGGCTTAGTCCCTGGGAGCTTGGGGGGGTGGTTCTGGTTAGTTGATATTGTTGTTCTTCCTATGGGGTTGCAAACCCCTTCAACTCCTTCAGTCCTTTCTCTAACTCCTCTATTGGGGACCCACCCACCGCTCAGTCCAATGGTTGACTGTAAGCATCTGCTTCTGTATTTGTAAGGCTCTGGCAAGGCCTCTCAGGAGACAGCCATATCAGGCTCCTTTCAGCATGCACTTCTTGGCATCCACAATAGTGTCTGGGTTTGGTTACTGTATATGGGATGAGTCCCCAGGTGGGACAGTCTCTGGATGACCTTTCCTTCAGTCTCTGCTCCACACTTTATCTCCACATATGCTCCTGTATTTTATTCCCCTTCTAAGAAGGACCGAAGCACCCACACTTTGGTCTTCTTTCTTCTTGAGCTTCATGTGATCTGTGAATTGTATCTTGAGTATATGGAGCTTTGGCAAATGGATGGAACTAGAAAATATCATCCTGAGTGAGGTAACCCAGTCACAAAAGAACATACATGGTATGCACTTAGTGATAAGGGGATATTAGCCCAGGCACTCTTTATAACTGTCAAACGGAAGCAGAGCAGCAAGCAAGCGACTGCTAAGCCAAGGCTACTACACAGAAGGTGTGGCAAACTTCCATCCTGTAGTCTTAAAAATAAATAACATTAGGGATGAACTTAAAGACCTTGGGTTAGTAGGAGCTTGAGGGACCTGACTACTTAAAACCCCAATCTTTCAAATGTGAGAAAAGGTCTGGGGCAAATCTGCTGTTAGTAGCTAGCTCCCCTTTCCATTATGGTTCTGTCACCATCAGCTGTTGAGCAGTCAATTCTCTTGCCCCTATTGAGGAGAGCCTTGTAAAACTTCTATTTTAAACCTTATTACTGTATTCTCAGATAATTTTGAGAGGTGCTTTGTAATTGGGGTGTGGCAGATTTCGTTCTCCATTTTACTGGTCTGAAGGGAACCCGGTGCTCAGCATGTCCGGATGAGACCACCCTTCTCCTTGGTCTGCTGGCAACTGTGAAGTGTCACTAGTTCTGCTACAGCAAACCCAGTCTTATTGTTGTTGTTGTCATTGTTGTTATTATTATTTGCTTTTCTTCTTCCTCAATACCTTTTCTCATACTATTTGCTTTACCCAGGTTCCCCCTCCCTCTGTGTTTCAACTTTTTACACAATGTCAAATATGACAACAGGCCACTTTAAGTCCCAGATTGGGTTTTGTTCAGCTGAGACTTTCTATGAAAACTTGCTACTATTTTCTCTTTGGTCTGCATGTGTGGTTTCAAACTTGAGGGCTCAATAGTGTTGTTGTGGAATCCGTAATGTCTCACTTGGGGTTACAGACAATGAGTCTATTCACCATAGAATAACTATTTCATTTGTCCATTGTGAGCCCCGTGTTCTGTGGGCTGCTGGAGAGAAGATAGGAAGCCGCTGTGACTGATGTTGTGTGGTGTTCTGTGTAGCAATGGCTTTGTGGGTTTGATGGCACAGGTACACCACGCATGGTATAGACATTCTGGCCTTAAACTGGAAAAGTCATTGACATTTTCCTTCCAAGAAATAATGGTGTATCTGAGACTTTAGGGAAGAAAAGTAGGTTTCAGGGAGATAGTTCAGATAGTACCAGTAGTCAGTGCACTATGTCAAAGCATGCTGTGTTCTGGAAGGAGCTAGGCACTTGTAAGAAACTGAGGGTGAGTGGGGGTGGGGTTGGGAGTGGGGGTGGTGAGATCAGGGAGGAAGGAGCAGGTTGTGTGGAATGAAGCTGAAAAGCAGACTAGGATAAGGCATGGTCTTTGTTATGTCAGTTCCCGAGAGTCAATATTCGTGACATTTGCGTGTTTTGAACGAATGTAACTAATTAAAAATGCATAGTTTCTGCTCAGGCATAAGGATTGTTGAATATTTCTTTCAAATTTCCTAAGACTTTGTTATGTGGTGTCTCTAAGCTATGTACTCCTTTGCTCTCAGTATTTCACACCTAGAAAAAGTTGAGGAAGGGCGCAGGGAGCAGCAGCTTTGCTGGAGTTACTGAGGGCTGCTGGAGCAGCGTTCTTTTGGAGATTCATTGTTTGAAAAGCAGAGATATGGAATAAGAACTAATGAACGCATTATTTCCATCCCCTTAAGCAAACACACAGGCTTGTTTAATTCAAAATCCTTACACTGTCTCCTCTTATCTCTGGCCACAGCATTCCTTATTTAGAAGAATGTGAAGATCCAAGGCTGCTCTGACCTTGCTATAAAAATATTCATATGATTTAAGTACATTTGCTCTCTGTTTAAAGAAAAAAAACAGCAAGAAATCTTGAAGCATCAGAAAATGTTTTGTAATCTTTCTCTAGTTGCTCATAACTTTGGAAGAGTTATAGAAACAAAATGAGCTCCACTTTGGGTCCTAGTGCAGGGAACTCTTCTGTGGACTTTTTGTCTTAACTTTAATCTTCTAGTAATTATACGTTAGTGATAGAAATAATGGATACATAGGATTAAAGAATGAAACTTAAACACTGGAAGATACACTTAAAATATGTTTATCACATTATTTTAAATACAGTACTAGTTAATATTAATTGAGCTCAGATTTTTTTCCTAGACACTCTAGCCCAGGAGCAACACAGTCCAGTCATGCTCCAGTCATCATTCCTCTGTTTGCCCTTTTTCTTCTTTCTCTCTCTCCATTCTATTTGTTTTTTGTTTTAATGATTGATCTCATACACTTCCCCACTGTGACAAGCTGTGTTCTCTCTCTTATTCTCTGAAGAAGCTGAGGACAGTGAGGGCAGGACGTGGGGCATTTATCAGTTTCCCAGGATGGCAGTTTGGAAAGCCCTTGGCAAATACTCATTGGACACTCCTGATGCATCCCCAAAGCTCTTGAGTGCATCCAGCTTGGAAGGAACTGGGGATCCTCTTGCATCCCATTGTTGTGGTCAGCTATGGGGGGGGGGGGGAGGGGGGTTAAGGAGAGGGGGAGAGACCTTGTTTAGTGTCTGCTCTGTCTTCCTGGGCTTTTCCATATAATAAACTTCTCTGAGAATCAAATTCCAGGTAATTTCACAGAAATCCAGAGTGTTCTGAGAACAAGGCAGTGTGTATTGCCCTCACTCTCAGCCTCTCTCTTTCTCTCTTTATTTTGGTTCTTTTAGACACAACCTTCAGCTTATATTTGAAGTATTTTGTCTCTAAGTCTAGAGGTTGTAAGGCCCTCGAATGTTTTTCTGAAGTCAACCTTTTTTTCTTCTTCTTTCCTCTCTATTGTTGTGTCTTTTATTTAAAAAGAAAAAAAAAGGTGGATTTTGAAATCTCTTTCTGCTGCTCACTTTGTATGGGAGAACTGGTTTGCTGGATCAGGAGTCTAAAGACATTCTGGTATATCCCCGTAAACGGATACACTCACTGACACTCGAGACTGTGAGGACTACACTACCGTGACCAGTGATTTTCGTGCTTCAAGTGGGCGCTGTTAGAACAGATTTGAAGTTGTAAACTGCTCCTAAGGCAGAGATGGCTCAGTTTTCTCAGTCTGTCAATCATCCATCCACATGGAAGGATTTCTCATCAGAGCCATTGTATATACCGTGGCATCCTTTGGGGCAGTCTGTTTATGCTAGGGAGATGCTGTAAACATATCCCATCAGAGCTGTGTGTCTCTTGTTACTCAACTGTCTTTTCCATTGGGAAGCAAAGTCTGTTCCTATTCTTTGGCTCCAAGCAGAATTTCATTTGGTGTACAATTGCAAATGATATTAGTCTTCTCATCCTATTTTCTTCACACTAGAAAGCAAGCTGGGAATTCGGGGGACTTAACTAGAAATGTATTACATCCCTTTATTAAGTAGCATGGTCATACAAATGCCCAGCCCTTTTTATCTTTCAGGCTGCAGCGGAAACAGGATGCTAATATTATGTTCTAAGGGTTCTGAAGAGCAGAACTGCTTGTTTTCCCACGATCCTTAACAGCCCCAGCTTGAGGTGTGCACCCATCAGTCCCGTGTCTTCTGTGAGGAACTGATTTCTTTTTCTTAGATAGGAAGGTGTACTAATGCTTTTTGCAAGAGGCCTAATGCCACTTGAGAGTTGAAGCTTACTTTATCTTTTCTGTCGTCACGAATTTAAAGGAGATAAGTAGACATAGAACAGAGTTCTCAAGGCCTTTCTGCACTAGTGACATAAAAAAGTTTCTATAAACAAGTGGGTTCCAGAGACCTCTGGGATGTGCTGTAGAGGAAAGCTAAACTAGGTGAAATCTCGTCTTGCTCTCTCACACACACACACACACACACACACACACACACACTCTGCACACATACTATACAAACATACACACACACACACACACACATACACCAATATACACCCTGTATATGTACACACACATACACACACAAACACATAGTACACATAGCTCACACAACACACACTTTACATACACACCTTACACATACACATGTATATACACATACTTATCACCTATATATACATGTGCCCACAATACCACACATATACATATATGCACATAAATACATATATACAAAAGTGTATATTTGAAAAACACCAGCATTAAATTTTTTTCTTTTACAAAATCTGCCTTTGAAATGGAGTTAAAACCAAAGTATTTTTTCTTTATTAAAATCAATAACACTTATTCCATGAATTTCAACTGGCTTTAAAGCCTTGTTCCAGGAAATTTTCTATTGACATTGCTTCTGAAATTTAATTTTCTGGTACTTATGTGCTAGTGATAGATATAATTGGTAACATGTAATAAGATAATGAGGCTCTTAACTTACATGTTCCAATCTTGAAAATCTGTAACAATGCAGGTTGCACGGAGCAATGCGTTTCCTGAATGAGTGGTTAAAAATTTCTCTTCTCAGTGCTTTGCCTGCTCTGTACTTTCCTCTCATTTACAATCTAGCATAGCTCCCGAGTGTCTCTAACTTTTACATTTTCTTAGTTTCTTTGAAATAAAACATGGGGTTGGAAAATGAGAAGCAGGCTTCTCTGACACAGGTGATGAGAGTTTGCTGTAAGAAAACACATGGGGTAGTCAGGAGGTTGAGGGGGCCTTTCCTGCTCGCCCATCCTTCAGTCACCCTTCCTGGGTTTTTGCTCCAGGATACACCATTGCTCCACTGAATCAGGTTCACTGATGCTCAGTCAGGGGTTATACTGTCCTGGATGTGGGCAGGAACACCCTCTAGAGTTTGATCCTGTCCGCTGTAAGCATGGCCACATGGGGAGCAGCGGAAACATCCTTAGAAAGCCAGCCCTGGCCTCCTCCAGATCCACATGTAAGAGGCATGCCCTTATGAACAACAGCCTATTTAGATAACATGGCCCAATGAGATGCCACAAAAATCACTATGTGGGGAACTGCTAAAAACCAGATGAGAAGAAGGAAACTTCAGCGACAATCCTGACTGGCTTTGAACATGTGCTTTCAGACACCAGTGGCTTTGTATCTTGAGACTGCCATATTGAATCAGTTCGTACTTGGACTTTCTTTCCCCAGTACATGAACCTTGCCTTTCCATTTATTTATTTATTTATTTATTTATTTATTTATTTATTTATTATTCGATATTTTCTTTATATACATTTCAAATGCTATCCCAAAAGTTCCCTATACCCTCCCTCCACCCTGCTCCCCTACCCACCCACTCCCACTTTTTGGCACTGGCATTTCCCTGTACTGGGGCATATAAAGTTTGCAATACCAAGGGGCCTCTCTTTCCACTGATGGCCGACTACATCATCTTCTGCTACATATGCAGCTAGAGACACGAGCTCCGGGGGTACTGGTTAGTTCATATTGTTGTTCCACCTATAGGAATGCAGGTCCCTTCAGCTCCTTGGGTGCTTTCTCTAGGTTCTCCATTGGGGGCCCTGTGTTCCATCCAATAGATGACTGTGAGCATCCACTTCTGTGTTTGCCAGGCACTGGAATAGCCTCATACGAGACAGCTATATCAGGGTCGCTTCAGCAAAATCTTGCTGGCGTATGCAATAGTGTCTGGGTTTGGACATGCACCTTTCCTGAACAGAGATATTTTTGAGTAATTATATTTACCATGATGGAAAACAGTTTCAAATTGAATGCCAGGAAAATAAGTTGAATATTTAGTGTGCAGAATGCTCACAGGCCTTGCAATGGATGGATCTGCTCAGCAGGGTTTGATTAAGCCAAGATGACTTAAGCTAGGTTGCTGGGGTATAAGTGTAAATAGTGAATAAATAGAAATTTTTCCCAGACAGGGGGGATGCTTGCTAGAACAGGTGGGAAAGGCACACCACAAAGCCTTGAATATCCAAAATATTCTACTGAAAAGAAGGAGTTCCTTGAAATTCAGGTGGACCATAACTAAGGATTTGTGGGTAGAACACAGATGCAAGTTCCAGGTGGAGTTTTACATGTGACAGGAAAGATGGCTTTCAGGGACATGTTACGCTTTTCCTAGGATCATAGTGACCCAGTCCATCAAACCTTAATTGCATCCTGGAGAGCCACAACCCTTGTCTGATCACTCCCTCCCCCAAGTCCATAGCACAGATCATCCATCAGCCTGAGAATAGGGTTACAACATATGAGTTGTGTTAGGCACACATATTCGGCATACTGCCATGTGCTTCCTTCATATGGGTTGCATCTGCCCAAGGCTGGTGTCTTTGTGATCACTACCAGCTCTGGTCTGCTTCTCCTCGTCCATAGCTCTGAAGAAAAGAGATCCCACACAATGATTGTTGAATGAGTTCTTACAAACACTGGCCTCTGAATAACTACTTTTATCATTGTTGATTTCAAAATGCCTGGCTTGCAAGGTCCTAGGGTTCCTTGCAAAAAGCCAGTGCCAGGACTCTAGCCCAACATCACTGAGCTGGAGAGGGGTCATATTGAAAAGATAGCTGGGGATGGGCAAGAGAGTGCTTCAAAAAAAGTAACATAGCCCCAAGAAGAGGGGTAAGAGGCCCGGATCCAAGGTGAAGGAAGCTTGCATTGTGTCCTACAAATATTTTAATTGCTCATTGTCTGTCTGTCTGTCTGTCTGTCTGTCTGTCTGCCTGTCTGCCTGCCTGCCTGCCTGCCTGCCTGTCTATCTCTGTCTCTGACTCTCTCGGTCTCTGTCTCTCCATCTATATCTCCATCTGTCTCTTTGTCTCTCTGTTTCTGTCCCTCTGTCTCTGTCTGTCTTTCTCTTTCTTTCTCTCTGTCTCTCTTAGCTCAGGCCTGCCTCAAACATACCTTGTATCTAAAGCTGGCCTTGCATTCTGGATCATTTTGTCTATACAACTTTAGTCCTGGGATTACAGCCATGGGCTACTATGCCTGGCTGTAAATATTCTTATACAATTTTTTCAGATAATGTTTTAAGGCCCACAAAGCAGTTTATTCTGTGGAGATATAGTTTTATTGTCAAACACATGCCATTAGAATTATGAATAATGTTTTGTTGACCACATCAATTTCTAAAAGCCATTTTCTAATGTTAGCAAAAAGAAAATTGACAATTTTTGCTTTGACATGAAATTGTTGGGTCAAAGGAATGAACCTTTAATCCTTTCAATAAATATTCACCCATTAATACACAGAATACTTTTTCTTCTTATGTCACCTCTCTACTGGGAGAGAGAGCTTACCTCATTGTGATATAATAAAGTGTACTTAAAAAAAAAAGATAGGACAGGACTGGCATATTGTTCTCTACTGCATTTGTTTGGATTCCTGCCATGTGTGGTTGCTAATATTCCTATGATAGGAAATTTTCTGTACCGCTTTCTCTGCTTTTCTGTTGGTATGCTTCCCCAGATATGCTATTGCTCCATTTTCATGTGCATGCTTATCTTATTAACTTAATACAGATAGTAATTGATCCTGGGAATTCTAATACAGAGCACAGCTTGGTGAATATTATGTTACTGAAGTTGGACATTGTGTGTTCTAATATCTCACTTCTGATTCACAGAGTGTTCACAGAGTGGGCCTTTGCTTCTTGTTCACATGGATACTCCTAGTGGAGTATTGTCCTTGAGGCCATTTAGGGACAAGGACTCCTTCTGCCCATGGCCTTCCTCTCCTCAAAGCCTGTGTAGTTGTTTTCATTCCGTGGGAGGGTGGTGACAGACAATCAGGACATGTGGTAGAATTTTATGGGACAGATCAGGAGACTCACTGTTCCACAGGCTTGTGTTCTGCTGACTAAAACTCAATTCCATGGCCCCACCAATGGGAAGAGAGAAAAGGGATGAAGGACATGCAAATACCTAGTCAGCCCTTGCCTGAGCCTCTGTACCTGAATTGGGAATATCTTTCCAGATAGCCTCACTGTTTTCCGGGTCTCATGGTCATATTTTAATGTAGAATAACCCAAATCTCTTGGATTATTTACAAAATCTAAATATGGAAAGGAAAATGTAGAACATTGATAAGAGGCTCATAGCTTTAATAGACCAGAAAGGTAAAGAAATGAAAGAGTAGTGATTGAATGGAACTTAGTTTAGATGATACAGAAAGGATAGTAGTTGTTGAATAAAGAGACTTTGGTACCCAAGGAAAGTGTGGATGCACAGCATTCAGTCAGCATGTAAGAAAATGAAATGCACAAGGAATTGTACAGGGAATTTATGCCCAGTCAACACATTTGATGACTTATAAGTAGGACATTTGAATGTAATAGCTAATAAAAACTCTACCTATAGAATAGAAAATATTTGAAAGCCATATACCTGATATGGCCTTTCTTTCTCTTCTCTCCTCCCCCTCTCTCTTTCTTTTTTCTTTCATCACTGTTTTTCTTTTTTTCAAGACAGGGTTTCTCTGTGTAACCCTGGATATCCTAAAACCCACTCTGTAGACCATGCTGGCTTTGAACTCAAAGATCAACCCACCTCTGTCTCCTGAGTGCTGGGAATAAAGTAGTGTGCCACCACCACCTGACTACTATTTATTTTCTGCAACTCAATAGAAGAAAGGAATCAGAGTAAGAAATGAACTGCACAAAGTCTCTAAAGACACATGACCATCTGATAGATGTGTATAGAAATCAAAAACTCTTTTAGGTACTGTCTCCCAGAAACCAGAAGCTGTCACTCTGGACATGATATAGACAAAGTGAGAAAGGCCTCTATTCTGATGCGGAAAGAAGGGCATATTAATTAGCATTATGAAAAATGGCACTGTTTCTAAAGAAATTAAACACAGAACTGCCACATGACCCAGTGGACAGATACTCAAAGGAACTGAAATCACTGTCTCTTATAGAAATTTGTAGTTTCATTCACACTGTAATGATCCAATGATATGGAAAACTGACTGTGTCCTACTGATGGGAACAGAAGTAAAAAAGAAGCTGTGGTGTTAATGTACACACACACACACACACACACACACACACACACACACACACACACACATGCTCATAATGAAATATTATTAATCCTTTAAAAGGAGAGGAATCCTGAGTTGGGTGTAGTCACTTTGTCTGTAATCTCAGCATTTGAAAGGCTGTTTTTTTTTTGTTTGTTTTGTTTTTTAAGAATGTTTAGAATTACTTTGGGAACAAATTCTTTATATGTTGGAAGAATTGTTAAAGTTGTGTTAAGGTGTGGTAAGATCCATGCGAAAGTGGGTGGCACTATTCTAAAGGCTGTGGGAGCTCTGAGTTGAGTTACTAAGATGTCCCTCCCTCCCTCTCTCCTTCCCTCCCTCCCTCCCTCCCTCCCTCCCTCCCTCCCTCCCTCCCTCCCTCACTCCCTCCCTCCTCCCTCCCTCTTTCCCCCCTCCCTCTTTCCCTTCCTCCCTCTTTCCCTCTGTTTCTCTGTTTCCTGAATGTGGGTACAGTGGGTCTAGCTAATTCCAGCTCCTGTTGCTATGACATCCCACCAGGGTAGTGCAAATCTCTTGGGATTATGGACCAAAAAGAAACCCATCATTCTTTAAGTTGCCTTTGACAGTTGTTTTGTTGTAAGAAGGGTAACCAAGACAATAAGTGCAAATATCTTAGCTTGTTCTCTTGTTTCTCACAAACACAGGTGATTAAAGTTTACAGCGAGGATGAAACCAGCAGAGCATTAGAGGTGCCCAGTGACATCACAGCCCGAGATGTTTGCCAGCTGTTGATCCTGAAGAACCACTATGTGGACGACAACAGCTGGACCCTTTTTGAGCACCTATCTCACATAGGTTTAGGTAAGGACACAGGATCTCTGTCTAGTGGTTTTCCTAATGGCTACACAACCTACCTCATGGAAAAGACTTTCTTCCCCTGCAGAAAAGCAGACAGATTATGCTGAGGAGTTCAATCCTATTTTAGGGCCATTAGTTTGTGGACAAAGAAGGCACAAAATAGAAACAAAGGTAGAAATGCTGTGAAATTGTCATCTCTATTTAAATCATGATGGCACTAATAAAAGACTATCTTAAATCATGATGGAGATACATCCATGGAACCATATCATGGAGTTAAGTTGCATAGGCAAATCTCATAAAAACAAGAAAGGCTTTCAAGAAGTCAGTAGAAAAAGATTTTGTTTCATCTTCTTGTGAGTTGGTTGGGAATGTATACTCTAATTTTTTTCCTTTGAGAAATAAATAGCATTTTTACATCCAAGACTTAAAAATAGTACTTTTTCAAATATTTAATGGGATGCAATTCTTCTTTTAATTAAATATTAATGATTTATTGGCCTCTAGAGTGGAAATAGGGTTTGGCAACAATTTTATTTTCTTCTTTCTTCTTCTTGTAGATACTAAGGCAGGAAGGAATGCTTTTGTGTTTTTACGTAGATGAGAAAGGAAGGAGTGAGTTATGATGAGTTATTTCATTCATTCAGTTTTGTGTTAGTTTCATATGGTTGCCATGACAAAGTTGGTTGCTTAAAACAATTCTGTTTACGGTTTTATATTCTCGACATATGAAAGCACTACTTTTGGGTGAAATCAAGGTTTGTATTCTTCCCTTGGAGGCTCTAAGATAGCACACTCTCCTTTCCACTCTCGGCTTCTTTCCAGCTTCTCCTAGGCTTCCAGTATTCCTAGGCTTGAAGGTACATTACTCTGATTATTGTTCTTGCTCAGATACCCTAGTTCTCATCTGTCTATGTTGAGTCTCCTGCTTTTGGCCCAGCAATGTTTAGGGTTTCCTATATCACCTGCAGCAGGGCCATCATTTCAGATTTCTGACTTAATCATACCTGCAAAGTCTCATGGTAGTCTTTTGAGGGAAGGTGTTCAAGGTGCCACCAATTGCTTCTCTTTTTATCCTATAGCTGTTACTAAAATGTCATCAAAATGGTTTCTCATAGCTTACTGTTGACATCCGGGTTACTTCCAATGTTTAATTTAGAGAACTGTAGAGAAATTTTATACTGCTCAGGACAGTTTTCACTTTCTGACATAACTACCGAAGCATAAAATTTTACCTTTACATCATTTGTTCTGGGGTTTATAAGCCAATGAAGCATTCCAAAGCTAGGTCCAGTTCTGAAGAGAGCTCTGCCCTTTCCTCATGAGATGAAATTGAGAAAAATGATAAAAACAACAGAGATTGGGTGACTGGATTTAAAAAGACTCTGGGGTTGGGGAGGTGGCTTAGTTAGTAACATGCTTGGGGTATGAACATGAAGATCTGAGTTTGATCCAAACACCCACTTAGAAATCCAGATGTAGTAACCCCATTACTAGCTAGGTCTAGATAGCAGATCCTCGAAACTTGCTGGTATAGATTGTTCTGCCAGCTTTAGGTACAATAAGAGGTCATTTTTTTTTTTTAAAGAGGACAGATCCATACTCTCTCCTCGATATGTGTGCATTTTGCTTATTGTGCTTACACACATACGCTGTTGTGTGACTTTTCCTGCATAGACGTTCACAAATTTCTCCTTTTCCCAGAAAACGAGCTGGCCATAGACAAAGTATCAGTTCCACCAAAGTTACACTGGGAGGACAAAAGAGTTGTGCTTACTTACTGAAGTATGGGTCAGGGTTACTTACAGGAGCAGAAGTGTGGCCAGATGCATAATGAAGAAGCTGCAAAGCCTGGCACTCTCTCTATGACTTGCAAGGAACTTGACAGATAATAGTGTCTGGTCCTGACAGCTAAGCCAGTCAGTATCTTCCTGTCATCCTAGCCACTCAGACTCCCCTTAGTTGCCCACTGCTTTCTGGACCTTGGGGCAAGGCATGGGGTAGGGGTGGGTTGTGAGTCTTGAAAGTTTCAGGAACTTCCCCAGACTTGTGAGTTGTTTATTTCCGGAGTCTCTAGAGCCTCTTTCCAGGAAGGGACATTGTTTGGAAGAAATTGTTATACAGCACACTGGCACAGACAGAGTGTCCTGAAGACCCCTGGGGACAGACACCTGTATTGTTGCATCCAGTTTTTGATACTTGTGACTACAGAGTGTGAAACAAAATACCCTCTGAGGTGCCAGAATTCTGGAGGTGGGCCAGAGTTGCCCCTACTAAACATTGGCTTTTTCCATAGCCCCTTATGATGAGAGCTTAACTTCTACTCCTGATAACTAATCTACAAGAAGGCTAATTCCCAGTAGATACTTGCCATATTCCAAATAATTTCATTACCTATTCATCTCTTAATTAACATACTATATAAATGCTGTGTTTTATACTTTTATCTTTTTTTTCTTTCATCTTAGGATACTTTGAAAACATTTTCCATTATAGTCAATATAATTTATGCCTGAGAAAAAGCTTCAAAATTCAGAAATAAAACTCTGTTCTGTAAACAAGGGCACCATGCTCACAGAGAACCGGCCAAGTATTTATACTAAGGAATGAAATGCATTTTTTAAATTGCAGAATCTTAAAATAGAGCCTTTGAAATAATTATGAGCGCCACACTAAGTTTAAACTTTTAGGCATTGATATAGATGTGCTTCTTCATGATTTCGTGCGTTTTCTAGATATTACTGAAATAAAGTCAAAATACCTGAATATCACCTCCTGGATTCATAAGTCACGTGTCAGATCAGATGCGATGAGGAAGACATCTTCTTTAAGACCTTCATTGCATTGATTGTCTTTCACCTTTATTATAACCTGGGTTACATATCCAAAAGAAATAGCTGTAAGCACTAATTTTACTAGAGCACTAAATGATTTAATAATAGATGAGGAGGCTAAAATAGTCTTTGGGGATGTGGTCTGTGGTCTTCCTCAGCATCAGACCAGCAAGTGTATCTTGGTCATGTTTGCATTGGAGACCCTTATCAGTAGTCCATGCATCTGGTTGGTGCAATGAGTTTGTGTTTGTTCCCTGAATAGGCTGTAAAAGAAGGAGGTAGTAGCTGTCATATCACACACACGCATTAATACACGAAAGAAAGGCTATGGTTCTATGTCAGAAACCAGGACCTGGTGCCCACTAGGCAAGTCCTGTACCAAGAGCAGGTATTCCCCATCATGAAAAATATTTCTTTTTTTTTTTTAATTTATTTTTTTTAATTAGGTATTTTCCTCGTTTCATTTCCAATGCTATCCCAAAAGTCCCCCATACTCACCCCCCCCCGATCCCCTACCCTCCCACTCCCCCTTTTTGGCCCTGGCGTTCCCCTGTACTGGGGCATATAAAGTTTGTAAGTCCAAAGGGCCTCTCTTTCCAGTGATGGCTGATTAGGCCATCTTTTGATAAAAAATATTTCTAAACATAAGAATAAGCAGCTCCCTGTACATAATTGGGAATCAGAAATTCCAAATTAAATATAAATAATTTCACAACATTGAGATGACTTCTACTAGCATTTTAAGACTCTAAATATTTTCTCCGTCTACTCAATCCATCATTTTCACTATGTAACCCAGGCTAGCCCCAAATTTGCCATCATCCTCCATCAGCATCCGCAGGCCTGGGATTACAGGTGTCTTCCTGCACATTTGAGTTTGTGTGTTGTTTTAATGCGGTTATTACTTGTATTCGGTTGAATAAACTATTTCAGCTCACTGAAATATGGTTTGTGGGGGTTGTAGGCCTCACCTTTCACTTGTAAATCAGGAAATCTCCCCTTCCCCTGGTTACCTCTTCTGAACACTTCAGCTGCTATTCATAGACAGCTTTTGTGTGTGTGCCTTGAAGCTTTGAACCCAGTATCAATGCTTCATTCTGGTGCCAGCTCACTAGTGGGTTCTTTTTCTGTCAGTTAAAGGATTAAAAGACAGAGCTGGGGACCACTGAGTCTACAGGGTTTTAGGTTTTTATCTGGACTTAGGGTGGCCTACAACTTGGTTCTCCAACCCTTTATCATTTAGCATTGTCTGGGGCACCATTGTGAGGCGGGAGTGGGGGGTTGGGGGGGATGAGTCTCTGTCTCTGCAGCTGTTGATTGGCTGGGCTGAGACTGGGTGCTGCCATGATTTCTGCTCTTGGCAGGTAACAGCTTCAGAGAGACCCACCACATGCAGGGAAAAAGAGCTTTGCTCAGGAGGAACAGAAACTCACCCTGGGGACAAAAGAGCCACAGCAAGAACAAAGAGAAGCATGGCGTGTTGCTGGGGTGGCTTCTCCCAACCCAAAGCCCAGAGCCTCAAATATCCTGTGACCAAAATATATACTCCTGAAAATTTTAATTGGCTAAATCATTGAGATCAAGTACCTGACCTCATTCGGGCTTATGTGTTTGAATTGCCCAGTGGTGGAGTGTAGTATGATCGGGTTCTGATAATGCAGTTTTACTGATACCAAGTTTAAAATGTCACTGTATCAACACATTGCAATAGTCCCAGCTCTGTACTTTCCTTGCCAGCCACTGGATGTCACTATAGTTCCCCAGATGGAGCTCTCTGCTGTCACAGTGGAGCAAGTGAATGTGTGTGTGTGTGTGTGTGTGTGTGTGTGTGTGTGTGTGTGTGTGTGTGTTGGGTGTGGCATCAGTTTCAACTCCTCTGGAACTTAATGGGATCCATGTTTGTCTTGCTCCCATTTGGATTCCTAATTGAAGCTGTGGTCGAAGGCAGCGGCAATTAATACCATACCTCGAGCTCATACCTACATGGTCTTCAGAAAAAAAGGATTAATTGTGTTTTAGTATCGTTGCTGCAGCGCCTGAGATTTCCATTGTGGATACTACTGTGGAGTGGCTTTAATAAGCAGAATGAATGGCCAGAGGATTTTAATGAAACCGTTTTTACAATGTGCAGTCATGTCCACACCATCTCTCAAAGCCAGGAGGAGTTGTGCAGTGCAGGCGGCTTGCTGCTACCTGCTCTGAAGCTACGACCAAACCTTTTTTTCCCCTTTTGTTTCAAACAAAAGAGTCTCAGCATTTCCCCAATTGGCTGGAGCCGACATGCAGTTGCGCAGTCTGTACTGTTTATAAGTTAGCAGTTTGCAGAGTTCTCTACTCAGAACCTCAGTTAAAGCCCGGACATGTTAATGTCCGGACATGTTCTGGACATAGCATCATGTGCCTTGACTTCCTGTGCTCTCAAAAGTGATGTCTTGCTGGTATATAGAGTCTTTATTGGAAAAAAGTAGGGATAACATGCGAATAAAACTGCATTTGGGTTCCTTGACAGGTTCCCAGAGCTGTCTGAATTCCTGCTATCTCCCACTTCAGGTATTATGGTAGTCTCATAGCTGGCCCACTCCCAATTGGGTACCAAGTTTATCCATCTGGGTGTGGACTTGAGTCTTTATAGGTTTTTATTTTTGTTTTTTGTTGTTTTTAAATTTTATTTAATCTTTTTTTTTTTTAACACTTCTGATTTTATTCCCCTCCCAGTCTACCCTCTGACTGGTTCCCATCCCATACTTCCTCCTTACCCTCTGTCTCCATGAGGATGGCCACCCCCCCCCCCCACCAGACCTCTCCACTCCCTGGGGCCTCCAGTCTCTTGAGAGTTAGGCGCATCTTCTCTGACTGGGCCCAGGCCCAGCATTCCTTTGCTGTATATGTGTTGGGGGGGCCTCATATCAGCTGATGTATGCACCCTGGTTGGTGGTTCAGTGTCTAAGAAATCTCGGGGATGAAGGTTAATTGAGACTGCTGGTCCTTCTACAGGATTGCCCTCCTCCTCAGCTTCTTCCTGCTTTTCCCTAATTCACCCACAGGGGTCAGCAGCTTCTGTTCATTGGTTGGGTGCAGATATCTGCATCTGACTCTTTTAGCTGTTTGTTGGAGGGCAGACATGCTAGGTCCCTTTTTGTGAGCACTCCATAGCCTCAGTAAAAGTGTCAGGCCCTGGGGCCACCCCTTGAGCTGAATCTCACTTTCGGCCTGTCGCTGGACCTTCTTTTCCTCAGGCTCCTCTCCATTTTCATCCCTGCAGTTCTTTCAGGCAAGAACAATTATGGGTCAGAATTTTTACTGTGGGATGGCAACCCTGGAGGTGGGCTCTACAAGTTCCCTCTCTCTTCTTGTACGGCATTTCATCTGAGGTCGCTCCCTTTGAGTTGTGAGAGTCTCTCACCTCCCAGGTCTCTGTTACATTCTGGAAGGTCCTCCCTCCTCCTACCTCCCGAGGTTGCCTGTTAGTAACTGTTCAATATGCTTTTCCAGTCCACTGGAGATTGCATGCATACAAGCTTTGAAAGAAAAATGAGTCTTTCTATGGGTATAAGTTGCCATTGTGGGTCTGAATTAATGTATAGATTATTTTGATTTGTTGAAACATGAATTTAAAGGCCTGTGAACCTTCCAGATAAAGCGCCTTAATTTCTCTCTGAGTTTCCTTAGGGAGTTAATATGACTGGGGATTTTCTGGGGTTTCTTGGTGGTCGTGAGTAGCACCGTTGGGTTAAGAAGTCCTTTAGAAATTGAGGCCCAGTTTATTATTTGCTTCTCTGATTCGGGTTTTGTTTTGCTTGGTCGGAGACTGTTCATTTTGATCTGGAAATAAGATTGACAAAATACAGGTGGTTTCAACCCAGCTCTGGGAAGTACGAGGGACTTTTGTGGCCTGAGGTTTTCTTGCAACAATGGTGTAGGAAGGCTGTTTCCTGGGTGCATTAGAGGTAAAAGGCACTTTGTTTCTTCTCTTATCAAGTGATGAGAAGAACAGGGGCTCAGCTTCTATTTGAGCCCAAATGCATCGCTTTTAGTGGATTCAGGGAACAAATCCAGGCAGAAGGTCACAGGTGAGCTCTTCCATTCTTGGCGGATTGAAGTTCCTTAAAAGACTTTGAACTTAAATCAACAGTTTCAGAAGGCACTTTTCTTCTTTTTTCTCTTAAAGAAAAAGTTCTCGAAAATTAAACAGAAAACAGAACTACTTCGTAACTTTTTTTTTTCTAACTGCAAGACCCTGCAGATAAGTTAGAAACAAAAATAAAATGTAAAACAACAGGAAGTTCTTATTTTTGTTGTAAACATTTCTTCCCCTTTCATTCTCTTACTGCCTGTTTTGAAATAATTTAAGGAGACATGCCTATAGGGTTTTTGTTTTTTTTAAAACTTACCTATGAGTGATGTTTGGTGATTACAATTCACTTTCTGATTTCTGAAAGATAACTTCAGAAAGGTTTTTTTGTTTTGTTTTTTGTTTTTTTGTTTTTAATAGGCTTAACCAGTTATTGGTTAGGTATTTAAAAAGGTAGGCAATATAGCATTTGGGAGTGAAATGATTTTTTTTCAGCATGTGTTGATTGCTTTTGTGTGTTTCTGACCAAATGCCCACCCACTTAACACAGGAAGCCTTTATTTTGGCTCATGGCTCTGGACGGTTCCATTCCTGGTCATTTCGCTCATGCTTCTGTGCTGTAGTGAGCAGGCTGTCATGGCTGCAGGAGCACATGGAGAAGGGAGACAAAAAGGGACCAGGGGCAAGACAACTCTCCTGTTCCCAGTGACTTGTTTCCTCCATCTTTGTGACACTTTCTAACACTTACTTCCAAAGTCTCCCAGAATAACCCCACCAACTGGAAGATCAATTGTTCAACTCCTGAGTCAGTATGGATCATTTCATAATTCAAACTCCGGCTCCAACTGTAACAACTTTCAGTAACATTTTAACAGAGTATCTAAGTTGATTTTTGTTTTGTTTTGTTTTTTGTTTTTTGTTTTTTGTTTTTTGTTTTTTGTTTTGGTTTTTCGAGACAGGGTTTCTCTGTGTAGCCCTGGCTGTCCTGGAACTCACTCTGTAGACCAGGCTGGCCTCGAACTCAGAAATCTGCCTGCCTCTGCCTCCTGAGTGCTGGGATTAAAGGCGTGCGCCACCACCCCGGCCCTTAAGTTGATTTTTATGAAGTTAAAAAACAAAATAAAAACAAAAACCATAAAACAAGGTCTTTAAAATAATAGAGATGGATCTGTATGAATGAGCAGCACTTATGGCTGTTTCTGGAATGGCGACTCAAAGGTCGGAGTTCATTCTGGGATTTGAGCACAGTATCAAAAGTTATGTTTTAGAGAATTAATGGGTTCTTTTTTTTGTACTTAAAAGTCTGGAGCTACTTAGATGGATTACTTAGTTGGCTAAAATTGGTTTGGCTTTAGTATATGAAAGAGGACAGTTGAGACAAATTCACTGGGTGCCATGGGAGCCGTTTGTCTCTTTGCATTGTTAGGTCTTGGTAGCGTGGATGTGGCAGTGCCTGGGCTTTCACACTGGTGTTCTGAACGCTTCTCTTTCTGTACACATGGCCTGTCTTTCTTTCAGGACTACACTTCAGCATCTCATGTCTTTTTGTTGAATGTAATGCTATTCACACCTGTATTTAGTGAGCTATCTCACTAACAGAAAACAAATACTGTAAACTGTGATTAGCTGATCATCAGTGGTCCATGCCAGGGTTATGTAGATCTCTGGACCTGTCGTCCTTAGTGAGATGAAATTGACTGGGGGATGGCACACAACAGTGCACCTAAATTGAGATGCTCAGTTATGAATGTATAAAGAATATCTAATGTGCTATATTTTTTAAAAGCCAAATTCCATAGTGAGAAAACTTCATTGTCAGACTTGTATATGAGGTAAAAATAAACATAGCTGAATTCAGCCCCATGAAATTTTATAGGCTTTGTCTATACGATCTGGAGGCAGGTCATTTCTTTAAATGAATAGGACAAACATTTTGCTTTCTTAAATACAGTCTTAAACTTTGATTGCCCATTTTTAGCATTTTTCTTAATATTGTGATGTTAGTTTTTTCTAACTTCATTGTTCACATTATTGAAATATTCAGTGCTATAGATCTGTAAAATTTCCAGAGGTATTTCTTGCTTATCTTTTCTTTACAAAGTTATTTTTTGGCTGTGGGGTATGAATATTTGTATGTGTGCATGAGCTATTCAGTGACCATACCCACCACACTTTATTATTTAGTTTCTTATTCATGGTGGCTGTTCAAATACAGCTTGATTTTTTTGTTTTGTTTTGTTTTGTTTTTGTTTTATGTTTTTTTGTTTTTCAAGACAGGGTTTTTCTGTATAGCTCTGGCTGTCCTGGAACTCACGCTATAGACCAGGCTGGCCTTCAACTTAGAAATCCACCTGCCTCTACCTCCCAAGTACTGGGATTAAAAGTGTGTGCCACCATTGCCCAGCCTCAGCTTGATTTTTTTTCTAACCCATTTTGTATTTGACTTTGAACACATCCAAATACAAATGATCTAAACTAGTTCCATGGAAGGTTAAAATTGGATAACTCAAAATCCGACTTTTATTTTTATTCTCTTTACTTTCAGAACATAATTGTGTGTTTTCAAAAGATTAGCAAATATTTACTGGACACATTTGAAAGTAAAAAAGAAAAATTGATAATAAAAACTATAGAAGATGAGCGAGTGACTTATACTTTTCCTGTTTATAGAATTAGGAGTGGGTATTATGCAGGGAGAGTGCCTACTGTTGGAACTTTTTTATGCAGGAGGAAGCAGTCCTCTGCAGGAGAGGTCATCTGTTTTGATCAGGCAAGAGGGTTCAGTCTACCTGGGTAGGCTGGCTAACTTGAAAACAGAAGCATAAACTTTCTTATTAGATTATTATGATAATTTTGTAAGGATGCTACAGCAGATTACCAGAAACCTAATGAACCATCCAATGGATATGGAGGTGTGCATTTCCACCATTCTGGAGGGTCTCATTCCTTCAAAGGGTTCTAAAGGGAACCTGACTCTTGATTCTTCTAGGCGTAGAGTGCTCCTGCTGTTTCTTGGCTTGTGGTCCTGTTGCTTAGTCTCTGTTTTCAAGTCTGTATCACAGACGTGCATAATACCCTTTGCTGTCTATATCAAACCCCTTTCTGTCTGTGGTTTCAAGGATGCTTACAGATGGATTGAGAGCCCAATTCTTTATTCCTCAACTCTATATGTTTGTCATTAGACAGCTGCAAATGCTTTGTCATGTAAGATGACATTTGCAGGCTTTTTGGAGTTAGGCCCTGATATCTTTAGGGACATTATTCAGTCTTCTTGGGGAATTATAAACATTAAATACAGTAGTGTGCTCACAGATTGAGACACGCAGAGTTGTAATTTCTTTCTGTAACTGAAACGAATTTTGGTCCCTGTATCTCCTCCTGCCTTCAGAACAGCAGAGGAGACTTTAACCTTATAGTGTTTGTGTGCTGTACAGATTGTTCCTTTGGGGTCAATAATTCAGATTCTGCTGGTGAGTTGCCTTTGGTTTGAAATGCTTATATTAGACAACTGAGACCACGTTTACCTTTTCAGCATCCTGGTGGGGCACTTCATTCTCAACCAAGGTATTTGTCTTTTTCACTGTTTTCTTCATGTCCTGGAAACTCCTGCTTGTTTCTTTCTGAAAATCACAGATCTTTTAAACCTAGGGTTTTGGTTTGTTTTTTTTTTTGTTGTTTTGTTTTGTTTTGTTTTGTTTTTTGTTTTGTTTTTTCTTTTAGCTCTCCCATCTTCCCTCTGGAGACTTAATGCTCTCCCACCCTTTCTCCACACTGGGAGGCTGTGAGCTTGCATTGCTCTTGCTTCTATTTGATACATGACTTCTTGAGGAAAAAAAAAGCAAGCCTATGGTTCAACTTACTCAACACATTTCAAATTTCAGGGAGCCTGATATCCTGAAAGTGTTCCTGCTCCTGAAGGGGACCAGATAGGGTCGTTGTTCATGATCCAGGATCTGACTTCACTCTCTTTCTCCTTCATTATTCTCTCACCTCTATCTCCAATCTCATGAAAGGATGGATCCCTGTATGGGGCAGCAGAGGGCCATGATTCTTTCTAAGCAATTATATCTGCCAAAGATTGATTAAATTTGTATTGAAGTTTAACCATCAAGAAAATGTCTGTTGCTTTTCCCTCTCTGTATTGATATACATTCAGGGTGTGGCATCCGCTCCTTCCTTATTTTTAGGGTAAGGAAACTGTACAGAGGAACACATGTTGCTGAAAGTCAGCAAGTGAGTCATTATTGTTGCTCTGAATTTCTTTCCCTGGCAGAATATTTTCCCTGCAGTTACAAAGAATATAGGACATCGAACGTGTACTCGTTTTAGCTTGGAAGCATCAGCTACGGTTTGTGAGAAAGATGAGCAGAGGTCAACAGTACTCAGAGACTGCTAGCAATACAACTTTGCACTGTAGTTTATTGATCTCTGGGTCTCATCCGCTTGTGGCTCAGTTTACCAGTTCCTTCTTACTATACAATCCTTCCAGGTGTAGACAGAGAAGCTTGCTGTCTTCCGTGACTTGTCCTTTTTTCACACTTTTGGAGTATTCCTTCCAATCCCACTGCTTAGATAGACCTTCAGGATGTATTGAGATTGTGCCTGCCTCCCTCCCTCCCTCCCTCCCTCCCTCCCTCCCTCCCTCCCTCCCTCCCTCCCTCCCTCCCTCCCTCCCTCCCTCCCTCTCTTCCTTCCTTCCTTCCTTCCTTCCTTCCTTCCTTCCTTCCTTCCCTCCCTCCGTCCCTCTCTTCTTTCTTTCTTTCTTTCTTTCTTTCTTTCTTTCTTTCTTTCTTTCTTTCTTTCTTTCTTCCTTCCTTCCTTCCTTCCTTCCTTCCTTCCTTCCTTCCTTCCTTTCTCTCTCTCTCTCTCTCTCTCTCTCTCTCTCTCTCTCTCTCTTTCTCTTATTTCTTCTTTCTTTCCTTCTTTGTTTCTTTCTTTCTTCTTCCTCCTTCTTCTCCCTTCATTTTATTTCGTAAAAACAAACCTACTATTACCATGTGTTAATCTCCTCTGCATCATCTCTGCCCTGGTTAACTCCAATTAACCTCCTACATAGACTTTATGTTAAAAATCAGTTCTATACTCAACAACAATGTGATGCAATTCAAACCTGCCATTATACTGTCTCCTGTAAATCCTGTATGTCCGGGGAGTACAGGACTTCAACCCCACCCCCTACTGTCTCACCTCCTGATGTCTCCTCTCCTGGTGCTGTCCTGTCATTCACTCAGCATCAGTTGTGCTAACCTGGATGCTGTGCTTCAAACATCCCAGCCTTGTCCTCTCTCCAGGGGCTCCCTTACTACTCTGCTGTGTGTGTTTGGCTCTGGCCTTTTCCTCTGCATCTTTGCTGGAAGATCACCCTCTCTACAAGCACTTCTCTGTAAGGAAGTGGACTCTTTCCCTTGCACTTACCACATTATGTCTTCCTTGCTCCATATTTTTCTGTCGCGTTTATTGCTGTCTTTAAAAGGCTCCCATTTGGTTAATTTTTTTTTATTATTATACTGGTTTTGTTCCCTTTCAAAACTCCCAGGTCCAAAAGGTCCAAGAGGAGCACTGAACCCATGCTGGCCTTTGGTGACAATTAGAATGGAGAGATGAATGGATAAGGTGTAATAGGCAGATCTTGTAGTTTTATCTCCTGTGAAGTAGAAATTGATATGCACCTAGGGCATAATTCCCATGGGTACAGATAGTTTAGGGCAACTGCCATGACACCAGTGTCCAGACTCAAGATAAGGTTCAAAGAACAGCTGGAAGTTTAGGCATTAGTAAAGAGGTTCTGTGAGAGAAGATGGGGTCCATTTGAAATGTGACATTGGGGATGGTCTTGGGTGGTTTGTTGTTCTTGAGGGGCACATGGAGACCCCACAACTGATAGTTGGGACTATCAGGAGTGAAAGATACAGAGTGGGAGACAGAAAAAGATGCAGAAGGGACTAGTAACTTTACATTTTTTTGAGAGATTATGGCCAAAATGATATTAATAGTCACAATGACAAGATTTTTCAGAAGAACAAGTACTTCAAGGTTTGAAAGGAAGATAACTGTAAGTGTAGTAAGCATACTATCACATTGAGGTAGAAAGCATAAGTAAAATTGACCATCTTAATCAATGTAACTATGCAGTTCAGTGGGCTTATGTGCAACATATGGCCCATGGAACCATAGCCCCATAGAACCAGCATTTCTCTGCAGAAGCTCCTCTTTTCACAATGGAACTCTTTCCTACTTAACAATGCTCTTTCTAGCCTCATACCCAGCCTTAGAAACTGCCACTCTACACTCTGTTACTGTGCATCAGAGTGTTCTTGCTACCTTCTATGGGTCATATACTATTTGTCTTTTTGTGTCTGTCTGATTTCACTTAGCACAGAGTCTTTAGGACTTACTCCTAGTTTAGTGTACATCACACCTTCATTTCTTTTAAGGTCTTTTTCTATCTTGTGTGTATATTCACCCCCTACCCCACAGACATGGTATGGCTTTTGCTTTTAGGTACAAATATATTCTGGAATCTCGACTTTCTTGTCTTTGGGACTTAAAGCTGGATATGGAATAGGGAAAGTCATTGAACGATCATTCTATGATTGCTGGTTTGAAAACTTAGGGTATGGGCCTTGGCTTTCAACACATTATATTCAAGGAGGTGAAGATCTGTTAGCACTGAGAAAAGCCATTTTAGGCAGAGGGTTTCCTTCAAGGAACTGGGTGCATGTGGGAAAAAGAGAAGAGGAAACCAGGCTCTGAGTTTTCCGAAAAATAAGCAGTGAATGGAACTGGTCAGTGAGACAGAAACAAAGGCATCTGCTCCAGCTAAGACGAGAATAAGCACTTTCTACAACTCACCTCTACTCATTGAGATGAATTCCTTTCTGAAGAATTTAAGTGTGATTGTTTACAAGGGTTCCCTGTGGTATCTCACAGATTATGTCTGTGTGTTCAATTTCTGAGATGCTGTTTTGTTTTGTTTTGTTTTTCTTTCAAAAAGGACCTAGGAACATGTTAAGAACAGAGGAGTTTATAGTCCTTTCTTAGCTGTTCTGCACTGGTAATTTCATAATTAAATTTTCCTAACTTTTGAATGAAGAATAGGATACACTAAGAAAGTTCAGCACGTCCCATGTGGACCTCTTGGTGACTTTTCAGACACTGCATGCTCCTGAGTAACTGACGCCTGCGTGAGTGAATAAACAGAACTGTGAGCTCACCCGGTTCCTTTCCATTTTCCTCACTTTCAGGTCACATAGATGAACTTCTCACATTGAACCTTATGTGAGAAGAATCATGCAATAAACATCTTCATTCCTAAGAGATTTCTGTTTGAGATTATTGTAGAATATTCTTACTGTGTATTCTTCTAAAACTCATTCTCATGTCAAGGGATATATGAGTAGTTTCTAGTTTGGGGCTATTATAAATTATACAATCACAAACACTATCACTGTTTGCATTACAATAGAAAATTTGCAGGTTATGTTTGAATTCTTTAATGTTGCCATTGCCTGGTTCACTGAAATTCTTTTCTACTACGTATCTTTCTACCTTACTTAATTATCTCCATTGTTAACACAGGATCTATTTTTCCTAAATTAGGTTTGAAAGTATAAAGTGCCATAAGGAATTGAGCTTCATAAAAAAAAAACTGTATCCACTTGAGTGGAAATTTCTTCTTTAAAGCATCTATTTTAATTTCTCTAGCTACCCAGATTAAGTGTCTTAAATGCATAGTGAACCTGTCAAAATTCTTCATCTCTTAATGAGGTGAATTGTTCAAACCTGGAGCAAATATTTTAATTTTGGCACCATGATGAGTTAAAGGAAGAATAGCTCTCATGTCTTAATACAGATTTGTTATCAAACTTATGCTGTAATTTGCATAGCAATAAAAGGAGTATGAA
The DNA here is from genome assembly GCF_000001635.26 of Mus musculus. Taxonomy (NCBI): domain Eukaryota; kingdom Metazoa; phylum Chordata; class Mammalia; order Rodentia; family Muridae; genus Mus; species Mus musculus. The sequence goes on along the minus strand of NC_000068.7, from coordinate 64,938,754 downwards.
AATTAGCAAAAATGGCATTTGTGATAGTTTATGTAATTTTCCTTTTAGATGAATGCTTTGGTGTAAAAGTCGATGTAATAATTCTAAGTTGAACAGAAGCCTTGCCAGTGTAGCTATTTAAGATTTGAGATGGAGCTGCTATTTAATAATACATTGTGAACGATACATCATTTACTCTATATGTTTGTATTTGTGTGTATTTTCACATTCGTCTGTTGAACTATTTATGTGTCTGACAACACACTCATTGAAATATCCTCACAGAAAGAACCGTAGAGGACCACGAGCTGCCAACTGAAGTGCTGTCTCACTGGGGAGTGGAAGAAGACAATAAGCTGTATCTTAGAAAGAATTATGCCAAATATGAATTTTTTAAGAACCCAATGGTGAGTGGACGCTCTGTTAACAGTTATAGAATTAAATGAGTCAGTTGGTTTTTATGTGCAGAACATTGTTATAAATAAAACAGAGCTAGTTGCTTTGGACTTGTGCTCTGAGGCCCTATTTTAACGATAATGAGCTAACATGATGCCTGGTAGTTTACATTCACAGATAAAACACGTTAACATTAATGGTGAACTCTGAGTGGAGATGAATTTGGTATTTAATTTCTGAATATTGGGAAAACCAAGTTGGAGATTTACTATTTCTTCTATTTCCTGCCATTTAAGACACAAAGTCAAAGCAATTCCGTATTTGCTTTAGAAAATGAATTGTATTGGTTCCCTCAGTGTTTTCCACAACATGACTGTTGAGTACACTTCATAGAATTAAGGAAAATAAGGCATTTTCTAAATTTTCTAAATTGGTGTTGGTTATGGGCACTATAGCTTTGCCAGGCAGTTAAGACTGATAGGTATCTTTCTTTAAATTATTTTATTTTCAGCGCACTAATGGCTGAACTAGGTAGATAGAGGGTAAAGCGCAGCACACCACCTCATAAACACTCCCTCCATTACAGCTCTCTGTAAAAGAAAGTAAATGCATGATATCCTAATGAAGTCTGCGGATCCAGAGAAGTCAGAATCGCCTCTGGGCTCATTATTTTAAATTGTTTTTGTCTCTGCAGCTGTGGTGTATTTTTATACTAAAGTTTTGGATAATTGGATTGAAACGATCCTTTATGAAAAATATATGATACACACCATAATAGAATATTTTCAAACCCTAGAAGACCTCTTATGTTCTCTTTTATTGTAACTTATTAATAGAAACATAATGGGTTGATCTTTGACAAAGAAAATGAGAGTTCTAATAAAAATGAAATAGAATTAGATTTGAAGGAAGAGTATTTTTTTCCTGAGAGCCTTTATTAAGACATCCATTGAGAAGTTATATGTAGGGAACTATGGCTCAGTGTATGATTTTTTATCTTATTTATTTTTACTTAAGTAAAGCTTGACATTCATTTCTGCAGATCTTCATAGTGGTTCTTGACTTCGGGGTGATGTGATGATGTGGGGGGGAACTCCTCTTTTTGTAATTAACACAGGATGAGTGGGAGAGCAGCTGTGGGGTGAGGTTAGAAAGCTAACTGTTAAGCATCTCTAACACACAGTTCAGCCCCACCAATGTAGAGTTTTTCCATCACAGTGTTAGTAGATGGTTGCTGACAAATCCTCTCCTGGAGGAAATACAGTAGAATATATGTTTCCAAACTTTTCTTATCATGAAATTTACCTTGGAGAGCCCCAGAACTTATTAAAAACACATATACTTCAAGACCTGTCCAAACCTACTGAATCAGAAAAGTCAAGAATGAAACTTGGGGATTTCTATTTTAAACAACTTCCTGGGGTGAATTTTATGATTAAACAAGATTGGAAAAACAGTAGGAAGAAATGAGTGGCCTTTTAGCTCCTCAGCTGAGTCCTGGCTGATCAGTGTTCTGGGCTCTGACCTTTGACACAGCCTTTGCCACTTACTTCTATGAGTCTTGACTTTGTGCAGTGGGTCAGGACTCCCGCAGCACCTGGTAAGACGGTTTTAGGACTGAAGGAAGAGATGAGAGCAAACTTGAAGCTCAAGGGGTGATATTTCTCCGTGAATTTCATGGCCGTGTCTGCTGATCTTGGCAAACACAGCCACCTGGGTTCATAAAGGGGCCATGTAGTTTAGATTTAGAAATGGCATTTTCCAAATCATTTTGTAGGGATTTAAGACACATTAGTTTATAGATGTTTTTCTTAGGTTACTATATCGGTCATTGTGGAACCTTGCCTGGCCTAGGCTTGAGATTAATTTAACTTGTATCTTTGGTCAGTATTTCTTTCCAGAGCACATGGTGTCTTTTGCAGCTGAAATGAATGGTGACAGATCCCCTACACAGATACTGCAGGTAAAATATTTTCATTAAAATATGTGAGAACACAAAAATAAAAACTCTGATTTTTTTGCCATAAATTTTTATTTTTTTAACCAGAGTTTGAAATATTGTAACCTACGTAATACATTTTTCCAGAAGACAAAAAGAAAAAAAAATTGTATAAGTAAGTAATTTACTAAATTACTCAATAACATTTTCTTCCAGATTGGAAAGAATTTTCAATGTTTAACGATGTTTTCCATGACAGGAAACTTGCATGAGATTTGTGTTTTGTTTGTTTTGTTTGTTTTTTTAAAGTGCTTATCTTTTGGAAAAATCCAACTTCCTAGTGAACTTCAGGCACTTATACTGGTAGAGACTTGGTAGTATAGCTTCTGAACGAAAGAGAAGAAAAGGTGAAGAGAAGGTGTATGCAATGTCCCCATTCCTTTAAATCCGCGTGTAGAGTGCCTTCCCTCTTTTGACTATTTATGTTCCCCAAAGAAAGACACACACAGCCTTATATATTCATATGCCTTAAGCAGCACAATAGCTGGGCAACTGCCTAACCTCCACGCTGTTAGAAGCCAATTTCTTACTGATAACACTGAATTACTATTTACTAATTTCTATGTTCCATCTTGGCCGCTCTTGACCCACTTGAGCAGCCCTCTAGGCCATGTTCTCTTGGCTCTTATACATGGTAGCTCTCCTTCTCCCTCCTGCACATTCTCTTTCTTCTTCCATGGTGGCTCTGTCCCTCCTGCTCCTTCTCCATAGTCTCTAGCCTGGGAATACTAAATGCTCCCAACGTCTCATCTCCCCAGCTATTAGCTGCTGGCATCTTTATTTACCAATCAGAATTAACTGGGGTGGGGGGGGTGTTCTCAGAAGCTAAGTGCAGACTCCAGATCTTGAGGGCCAGCACTTAGCATTCACTACAATAAACAGCAAAAGACAAAACCTCAACATATTCTCTGAGCCAGCACTTACAGTGGCTGTGAGGGAGACACATGCAATCCTAGAACAGTTGTAGCATCTCCGCAGAATCCATCTTATGACTATGGGGCTCTTTTCTGTCACTTGGGCTGTTCTTTGGCATGGTCATTTTCCCAAGGCATCATCTCTGCAGTCAGTTAACTGTTTGGGTAATTTTATTTTCAATAGATTAACAGGACTGGCCAACACAGTTGTTTTTTCACAGGTTCATTAGTGCTGTGGAAGCTAAACCTGAGAGTTCACAAATTCAATTAATAGTAATGTTGTCTGGCCCAGTATCGAATGTCTTTTTATACAGTAGACAAAGGTGCTTATCACAGATTTCTTTCCTGTGCATTTTAAAACAGGGTATGCTTTATTTTTATCCTTTAGAATATTGGGTAAATATCATTAGTTTTAAGAGAAATAATTTTTTTTTACAAGCAGCTTCCGTGCTGTTGGGTGTCATAGAGGCACCCCTTGGAGTAGTAGAGTAGACCCCTAAAGCCTTGCTCGTGGGTGCTTTGTGTGACGTGCTTGTGGTTTTTCTTCCACCTCGCTTCCTAAATTGTCCTCTCCTATGCTTCCCTTGCCTTACTGTTAAATTATAATAAAAAGGGAAATCACAGGCTTTGGAATCAGATAGTCCAGCATGTGCCCTGACCTCTCCTCTCCACTGAGGCAATGTTTCTACTTTTTAAAAGGTTTCTTCTCTTTCTAGCGTGACCCCTCTGACTCTTCTTTAAAAATTTAATTGGTTTGGTTTAATAACTTGGAAAGCACTCAAACTAAGAACCCACTTGCCTGTTTTGCATATCAATTAATTAATGGCTCATTGCATCAAAATTTTTTAGTGATTTACTTAAAAATGTAAATATCTCCTCTCAGCATTTCCCTGGATGCAGTCTAGGCCTTTAGGATATTTTACCCCATTTTAGTTAATGATTTCTGCTACTTTAAATTTTTCCACTTTTGCATTTGCATCCTCCCAGGGATCTCTGTTTTCTCTCAGAAGACACTAATGCAATTTCACTATCATAATAAGGGCCCGGCATAGCCACTTACATATGACTGTCCTTTTTCTTTTCAATTTCCCCACCACCACATGCCCAGCGTCTCTACTAATTACTGCTTTGTATCAAACTCTTCCAAATCTTAATGGCTTAAAGTACCTGTTCCCATCTTACCAGCGATTTTCTAGGGTATGATTTGGGGAGGAATTTGCTTCCAGGGTCACATTTCTGATGCCATTTGGCTTAGTGGCTGGATGATGATGTTGGCTTTGAAAAGACAAAGTGAACTTTGTCTCTCCACATGGTGTCTCATCTTCCAGGCCTTTCCCCACTTTTCTTTAGGCCCATGGTGGTCTTAGGTGACTACATTTTTTTTTTTAATCTGAATCAGTTTGTGGAAACCATTAAGCTAAGACCTCCCCATTAAGAACTGGTGGTATTTCTTGTTTCTCCAACCAAATTCTAAGGGTGACTGACTTATGAGGATTCCAGGGCATGGAAAACTGACTCCACCTTTTCAAGACTCAATGCCAAGACCACACTGCAGAAGCATGTGGGATAGGAGATGCTATAAACATTTCCCTTTAAAGCCCAGTCTGCTATGCCCACCTAAAGCCCAAATCACAGGAGACAAAGAGAGAGAGAGAGAGAGAGAGAGAGAGAGCATGCTTAACCCTCACTAGGGAGGTGAGCTTGATTCAGCTGTCTAATGATTGAAGTCAGGATGGCAGTCTTACAGTACACTGCATTACATAATGTACTTTAAGGCCAAATACTTGTATGAGAATCTATAGAAGAAGATGAAACATGTCTGGAGTTAAGTCTCTAGATAGTGTCCACTTTCAAGTATAAATTCAAATAGGTGTAATTTTGGTTTTTACCCATTTTACTGATTATATTGAATGTATATTTTCTGCACAAACTTAATTCGGAACTTGTGCCAGGTTTTTTTGACTGAGCTCTGTCAAGCATGCATTGTAATCTTGGTCCAGTGCAAATGCCATTGCTACTATGTGGGTTTTCATGGTTGTGTCTGATGGGTAAAAGACTAGTGGCATCATTGTTCCCAAAGTTTAGGATCACATCTCATGTGTCTTCCAGGTGTTTTTAAGCTCCAGCACGTATCCTGAAATCCATGGCTTCTTACATGCAAAGGAACAGGGAAAGAAGTCTTGGAAAAAAGCTTACTTTTTTCTCAGAAGATCTGGCTTATATTTTTCTACTAAAGGCACATCCAAGGTAAGCCACAGTATTTGGGGTGTGTTATGAACTATCTATTATGCTCTATGACATCAGGTTTGATTTTGTTATGGTGATTACTCTCCTAACTGATGTCGAGAGTTGTTTGAACCCTAGACATCTGCTATAATAGGTTTTAAACGTCTTCGGATTTGCTTTACGTTGAGTCTGTCTATAGCATTTAGGACTCTGGATGCTCTTACTCATATATCAAAGGAATCCACTCCTCCCACTCCAAACCGGGTTTCTTGCTTCTTTCTCATCAAAGGCTTCAGATTTGAAACCTAATGTGATTTTTCCTCCTTCTTTTAAAAAATATTAGTTTCACTCTATGTTTAGGTTATGTTGTGTGCATGAGTGTATGCCTATGAATAACATGCATGCAAGACCCTGTAGAGGTCAGAAGTGTTGGGTCTCCTGGACTTGGAGTTTTAGGCAACTGAATGGGTGCTCAGAACTAAACCCTGGTCCTCTACAAGAGCAGTAAGACCTTTTCTCAACCACTGAAGCATCTCTGCATCTCTGCAGCCCCTGAACCTTAAACAAAACAAAACAAAACTGTTTTATATAACTGGACTCCAGAGGCAGGAAAGTCTATCTTAAAACCTGGAGTAATGGTATTTTAAATGGTGGCTGTCAATAGATAAAATACTATTCTTCTAATCCACATATCAGGCAGGTGAAATGGCTCAGCACTCACTGGCTAAGTCTAACAACCTGAGTTCAAGATTGTTTGAATTCACACGCTGGAAGGGAAGAGCTGACTCCTACTCTTTCTTTGAACTTCACAAGCATGCCATGGTATACACTCACACACACACACACACACACACACACACACACACACACACACATACACAGAACATTAAGCATTGTGAACAACCCTGTCCAAATTGGAACACATTTTATTATCATTTACCAGTAAGCTGTTACAACTCAAAAGATGTCACTGTGTGCCATTGTTCCTAAGCAGGTACTTCTTGACGTCTTTGGAAAGTAAAGCAGAATATTTTTTTTATATTTATTCACTTACTTAGATTGGGTTTTTGAGACAGGTTCTCTCTATGTAGTCCTAGATATCTGGGAACTCTCTCCAGGCTAGCCTCAAATTCACTGAGATCTTCCTGACTCTGACTCAAAGTCCTGGGATTAAAGGCATGTGCCACTATGCCTGGCCAGAATAGACTTGATTTAAAACAAAACAAAACAAAACAAAACAAAACAAACAAACAAACAAAAAACGTTTGAGGAAGTGGAGAGACGGCTCAGCGGTTAAGAGCATTGACTGTTCTTCTAAAGGTCCTGAGTTCAATTCCCAGCAACCACATGGTGGCTCACAGCCATCTATAATGGGATTTGATGCCCTCTTCTGGTATGTCTAAAAACAGCTACAGTATACTCACATAAATACAATAAATAAATCTTTTACAAAAAGAAAATCATTTGTTTAAGAAAAACAAAATGAGGAATTGGAACATGGAAATGCTTTCTTACTGTTGTGACTTTTTAAACTATAATATATTATTCACTGACAGAAACTGATTTGATAATAAAAATACATACTAAGAGCTATATTGATTTAGTTGTCAGAATCTATTAGTAAATGTATAGATGTTTATGTAAGAGAGGAGAAGGAAAGACAGTACTTAAGGCTTTCACTCACATGTAATTCACAGTCATACCTCCTAGCCTTATAGTAGCCATTAGTCACTCCCACACAACATTTACTTCACTGGAAGTGAAAGTATTCAACCAAGACCTCTTCATAGGAAAAATAAGAAACAAAACCAAGATTATCAGGTAGCAGATATATTAAGGTCTTAAAAAAAAAATCACAGTGTTATTATGTCCCCAATTTTTCCTTAGTAGGTTACTTTAGAATTATTTCCATGTGTAAATTGTGTGTGCATATATGCATGAGTGTGAGTGTGTGTGTGTGTGTGTGTGTGTGTGTGTGTGTGTGAGAGAGAGAGAGAGAGAGAGAGAGAGAGAGAGAGAGAGAGCACTGCTGCTAAACACTGCGTATAGGAGACCACCTGGGATCTGGTTAAAATGCAGATATTGATTTAATGGGCCTGGAGCGGGCAATGAGATTTTACCTTTCTAACAAGCTCCAGGTGAGACTGGTTCTGTGGGTCAGTGCCCACACTGCTAGTCGCAAGGTTTTGGAGAACAAATGCATTTGGGCCAGTTTTGATTATATAGTCAACCTCAGAATTAAGCACTTCTCCAAGCTATTAACCTAGCACGGAGTACTATGACCCAGGAATTTCCTATGGCCAGCTCCAAATCTCTCGGGTTTTCCTGAGAAGAAATAGCTGCTCATGATTTCCCTTTGCCCTGACAATCAGACACATTCCATCCCAGGTAATTTCCCTGAACTCTTCTGTGTAGACTTCTCTCCTTTTGTGGAAGAAGATGGCCACGAAGTCAGCTGTCAGCACAGACAGACACATGCGAGGGATGGGTGTATCTGAAAGAAGCAGGATTTTCTTTCTCTCTTTTTCCCATCTTCTCAAGAAGCCAGATTTCCTCCTGTGGCAGAAGCGATCACTCGACACAGAGATGACAGAAACGCTTTCACGAGCCTGGCAGGCTTCTGTTTTCCTCTTTCAGTTTGACACGATGGTTAATGAGAACCGGAAACTTAAAATAGTAAAATTATAAACAAACTACCCCTCGTCAATTTAAATGAAATTGTATGCAGCTCTTGGTTATTTACGAAAATGGCAACCCTGTTTACTTTTGGCTTTGTGTGTGTGTGTGTGTGTGTGTGTGTGTGTGTGTGTGTGACACTGGTGTAGAATTTTGCTTGAGATCATGTTATTTTGGCCGAGGTATAAATTGTGCAATATGAGAAATGCAAAAGATATTGTAGAACTGTGCATCCAAGTCAATGTTCACATATTTTTTTTTCTTTAAGGAACCACGGCATTTGCAGCTTTTCAGTGAATTCAGCACTAGTCACGTTTATATGTCACTGGCAGGAAAAAAAAAACACGGAGCGCCAACTCCCTATGGATTCTGCTTAAAGGTACTGCTTAATGTTTTGATAGATGAGTAAAGCAAGCCTCAGCCTCTTAGGTAATCTTGAGTTTCTTTCGATTTCTTTTGAAAAGAGCTAGAGTTCTCGTATGTATAGGAGAATTTTAGTGGCTTTTATTTCAACAGGTGTTACCTTCGAGATATGCATTAACAATAAATAATATGCTGTGGCCTTCTAGCCTAACAAAGCAGGAGGGCCCCGGGACCTGAAAATGCTCTGTGCAGAAGAAGAGCAGAGCAGGACGTGCTGGGTGACCGCCATCCGACTGCTGAAGGTAATCTCTTGGGACGGGTGGGTGCTTGCGAGATGCTCTGACATCTGTAAGTGTTTAAAGACACATCTACTTTCCAATGTGAAGATCCTCCCATCACCTGTGTGGCTCTAAGGCAAAAAGAAAAATAACCACTGCTCTCTTGAGTCCAAGAGATGAACATACAGAATAGAGTGACTATCCTAATCTACGAGTCTTTTCTGTGTGAAGCAGGTATTCTGTTTCTAGAAATGACTTTTTATTGTTGGTCTCACATATATAGCCAGTGTAGCTGAGTGACAGGACTCCTGTATACAACTTAGTCTGTGTTTGTAAAATTGCCCCAAACCCATAGGGAGTTGTATTTAATTTTTTTTCCCTTAGATATTGCTAATTGGAATTATTTTACATTCTATTGTGTGTGTGTGTGTGTGTGTTCTTTGAGAATTTCCTACATCTTTTGATCATCTGATCATATTCGTCATTCCTCCCCCAACTCTTCCTGGTTCCACCCTGCGTTTCTCCTAATCCATGGCTGTGTATTCCCCCAACCCCTCCATAAAGTCCACTTTCTGCTCTGTGAGTGTTCTTAGATGTGTAGCTTTACCCTGGAGCATGGTCGACACTCTTAAACAGCACTGACACCCTCCCCCGCTCCAGCAGCGACTGCTTTATTAAGTGCTTTGTAGTGTAATGAGTACAGCGGAAAATGGGTACATACATTTAATTTTGAATATGTTTTGATGCATATCTTGTATACCATGTTGAAATTAAAATTTTGTTAGTATAATTTGTTGATGAAACTTTTGAGGAGAGTTAGAATGTTCCAAAGGTAGATAAGAATAGGGAGGACACAGACTGGTTTCTTCCAAATTGTGTTGAAAACACATATTTAGGAGACATTAAAATGACTCAAAAGTAAAGGAACTTGTTCCAAACATAATGACCTGAGTTTGACACCAGAGACCCAAAAGGTTGCTTTTGACCTCCATATGCATATGAGAACTCATGCATGTGCAAATACACAATAAATAAATAAGTAAATAGATAAAAATGCAAACAATAATTTTCAAAAGCACGTTTATTTTTAAAGTATTTATTTATGCCAGTAAATTTGTTACAGCTTTAATTTTCTAATTATAAAAATGATCAACCATTTCCTTCTGAAAATACTGCTTTGTTAGTAATCGTTGTGGAAATTACAAAAAAAAAATGTGTTCATTGAAAAAGGCACAACCCTCAGAATGGGCCTGTTTATACAGTCAGTTCTCAATTGCTACTGAAGTTCAAAAATATGTGGATTATTACTGTTCTTAAATCTTCCTTATAAAATAGAAGTTTCAGCAGATTCTGAGACATTCTTCATAATTCATACTTGATAACTGGTATGATTTGGTAATGTATAAATAATGTATATTATATTAATTATATCATATCACATACCACATGTTATACTAATTATCATGTATCATATCATTTAGTATATTAGCAGAGAAAGGTTTAGATAACTAAGTGTATACTAAAACCAGCTTTCTACAGCATTCAGAAATAAAAATTAATAAAAACTGGGTCTCGTTTGGAATGTTTAGTGTCCCTCATTTTCTTTCAGCTGTGGCAGAAAAGGGAGAGGCCAAGGAAGCTCACTGGCTTCCATCTTAGTTTACACTGGGCCTATGTTCTGGGACCCGTGTTCCTTCCTGTCTTTGTTATGCTGTTCTTACTATCTTTAATGTGTTAACCCTTTCCTGGCATGCTGCATGGGAGTGAGATAGAAAAGAAGACAACAGTGTAGCGAGAACAGGATCATGCCATGCTAGATGTAGAGAGAAGCTTTATTTTGTAGTTTTCAAGGTTTTTTTTTTTATTGAGTTCATCAAGTTAATCTTCATATGAACAATTAATGTTTCACACAGTCAGTATGTTGGGCAACCATAACTTATATTGAGGTCCAAAAGAAGATAGTGTTCTCAATATGTAGTTTCTCCCAGGCCTTGGTAGCCACTGATTTGAGCTGCCTTTATGAGTTCACCTCTCCTGTGACTGGAATGATATATGAACCCCTCTCCACTGGTGTTTGTTTGTCCACTGATAGACCATTTTGGTTGTTTCTATATTTTGACTGGTGGTGTGCTTGCAATTCTATCACTGCCAACTCAGAGGCACAAGAGTCCCTGGAATGTGGTGGCTGGCTGGCCCAGCAAGTCTACAGGTTTGCGGCTCAATGAGAGAGACACATCTTAAAACAAAGTGGAAACTAATTGAGGAAGGCTCAAGGTGTGAACCCTTGGCTTCCAAACACATGTATGCCCACACATGTGCGCTCATCCACATACAAAATCACACATACACACCGACCTATGCTTGCACAGGAGAAGTTCTTTTTTTTTTTCCCTTGGGAAAATACTCTAGTTATTTAACGAAGTATAGAAACTCTGAGGCTTAGAAAAGAGAATCATGGCTTCTGTATTGCACTGTATCCTGGGTGTCAGCTCTTTCCATTTCCATCAATTAGAACTCTGCCAGCTTCTCTCTAGCCTAGTTTGGTGCCTATCTGCCCCTCTGTGGGACAGGCAAATGTTGAGGTGACCCATGCCCTACCCCTCGGCCAGAGTTAAATGCTTTCTAAAGACCCCCAGCAGCACAGAGGCACTGCCAGGACCGGGGACAATACATCTGTGAAGAAAACCGTCTTATTAGTAGATAGCTGGCTTTTCAAGGCTGATAAATAAAGGGTGGTCCAGCAGCGTGCTTCTTGTGAAAGTGTTGGTTTGAGGTTACTATCTGTTCTCTAAAATGAGTGTATCTAGGAATTAAGCCCCTCTGTGTTTATGAAGTTATTGTTGGCTCGAAGTTAAATCTCTTTAGGCCCCATTAATGTCACTCAAACTTGAAATTAAAGTAATAATTTTTAGAAGTAGAGAAATAATTGGATAAAGTGGTCATCATAGAGGATTTTAAAAGTGAGTGTGGGTTTGGATCCATGTTAAAATCAAAATCTTGAGAGCAGTAATTCTCCTACTCCTCTCTGACATTTTTTTTTTCCATTTTTTATTAGGTATTTAACTCATTTACATTTCCAATGCTATACCAAAAGTCCCCCATATCCACCCACCCCCACTCCCCTGCCCACCCACTCCCCCTTTTTGGCCCTGGTATTCCCCTGTACTGGGGCATATAAAGTTTGCAAGTCCAATGGGCCTCTCTTTCCAGTGATGGCCGACTAGGCCATCTTTTGATATATATGCAGCTAGAGTCAAGAGCTCCGGGGTACTGGTTAGCTCATAATGTTGTTCCACCTATAGGGTTGCAGATCCCTTTAGCTCCTTGGCTACTTTCTCTAGCTCCTCCATTGGGAGCCCTATGATCCATCCATTAGCTGACTGTGAGCATATATTCACTTTGTGAGAATTGCTTTAAGGACATAGTCTTCAGTAGAAAAATAACTGTTCTAGAATGTTTATATGGAATTCATTCTGAAGTTAAGATTCCTTGTTCAACTTTTCTATTCAGTTTCCATATCGGACAGGATACCCCACCCCCAGTTCCTCTATTAGTTCAGGAAACAGTTTTGCGCAGGCAGGCAGACAAGTGTGTCATAAGCCCACACTTGTCCTTAGGAGACAGAGTGAGGCACAGGGCTTGGCCTAAGCAGGCAGAGTATGTGAAAGAAGGTGACCCAGACAGGGAAACCCACCACCCTTGAAGCCATATTTTAAATAAGAGACTGAGCCAGGTAGGGAGAGGCCCAAGCTCTACTCTGGCCCTGGGCTGTGATGCCGAAGCCAGTTCAAGGCTTCCCAGGCCAAAGATGCAGGTATCATGTATCTGATAGTTGGACATCAACTACTCTAGGAGGTAGCTATGGCATTGCTCACTCTTCTTTTCAGAGTGGAACAGATAAGAGCTGATGATCTTCAGCTTAGAGTTGATGGTGTAGTCTAGAGTCTCTGCCTGCCTATGCCTTCCTGTCCAGATCCATACTGTTTCTCAGCACTGTTGCCTCGGATACTGCAGGAGCCATTCAGAGGCAATTGCTGTGACATAAGCTGGCACTAGGAAAGAGGCAGAGGCCTATGTTAGAATCCAGTTGCTAGGACCTAACCTGGGTTCATTGCAGCTCCATGCAATGGTGATGTTTGAAGAGTGTGATGAAATAAATTAGTAAAACTGTCCGTCCCATTGTTTTCCTTCCTTTAGCAAAGTGGCGAATTCAAGGGGAAAGCAGCCAAGTTTGCATGCTTGCTCCTCACACTGATAATCCTGGCCCACCGTCCCATGGTAGTTCATTCTCCATGATACTGTCTCCTGAAAGTAAAGACACTACTGTCTTTTATTTTATGAGAAATGGTCCCTCTCTGCCTGAAATCCAAGTGATTCCCCACTAACTTGATGCATGAAGTAAAAAATAAATGCTATAAGAGTACCTGAATTAAAAATGGGTGGGACGATATTTCAACGGATGAAGCAATTTTACCATTGGGAGGACCACAGTCACTAGACACATGGAATCCCTAGAACCCATGTGAGCAAGGTTGGCTCGAGGACATGCATTTGTAATAGCAGCGCTGGGAAGGCAGAGGACATTTGTAAGAGCAGCTCTGGGAAGGCAGAGGCACGCTTAAGCCTTGCTGCTCAGCCAGGTTCACCTACTTCACAAGTTCTCAGAATGTGACTTCTAAAAAAAGCAAAAGAAGAAAAGAAGACAGTAGTTGAGGAACAACATCTAAGGTTGATCTCTGGACTACACACGCACACGCACACACTGGGGAGCAGGGCAGATATAGGCCTGCATGAACATAGAGATAAAGATTTATGGAAGGATAATATACTACTAAGAAGGGTTCTTCCACATAAGACCAAATTTATAATTTAATTAATCAACAATGCAATTCATCCATCAGACATGAGAGGGACTGAATTTCTCAGTGATATTTAGGATGTGTAAGATTTTTTAAAACATCGTTGTTCTCAAAAGGATAACATCTTTCCCAAGACAGCTTCAGCCCCAGGCAGTTAATCAGTCAAAATGCTTATACTACAGTTTGGCACTGAGGGGTAATGTGAATTTTAGAGCTTTGCTCTGGTAAGGTGTACTAAAAGCTTCAGGTCTAAGTGAAAATACTGCCTTTTAAAATGTATCCTTTTACGGCACTGAAATTAATATTTCAAAAATTTGGTTGCTTACTTGTTTCGAGGAAATATTATCCCTGTATCTCCCCCTAGAGCCCTCCCTGTTTCTTAGCCTCTCTGGGTCTGTGGCTTGTAGCATGATTATTCCTTACTTTACAGCTAATATCTACTTACAAGTAAGTACGTACCATGTTTGTCTTTCTGGGTCTAGGTCACCTCACTCAGATAATGTTTTTTTCTAGTTCCATCTATTTAGCTGCAAATTTCATGTCTTTTTTTTTTTTTTAACCTGCTGAGATGTATAAATGTACCATTGTATAAATGTACCACGCTTCCTTTCTCCATTCTTTGGCTAAGGGATATGCACATTGTTTCCAGTTTCTTGCTATTGTGAGTAAAGCTGCTATGAATACTTTTGACCAAGTGTCCTTGTGGTAGAATGGAGTGTCCTATGAGTATATATACCCAAGAGGGGTAGTTGGGATTTGAGGGAGATAGATTCCCAATGAAGAACTGCCATCTTGATTTCTGTATTGGCTGTACAAGTTTGTACTTCCACCAGCAATGGAGAAGTGAAACATGAGGAAGCAGAAAGGTGGGTTTGTGGGAGCCAGAGGTGTCATGGATACTGGGAGAGTTTGTCCCAGGGAATCAACGAAGCAGCGCTTGTGGGGGCTCACAGAGACTGAAGCAGTGACTGTGGAGCCTGCATACGTGTTATGGCTGTTGGCTTGGTGTTTGGGGGGGGGTGCTTATGACAGCATGAGTGTGTGTGTGTGTGTGTGTGTGTGTGTGTGGTGTATCTCTGACTCTTTTCACTTCTCTCAGGACCCTTTTCTCTTACTGGGGCTTCCTTGCTGAGCATTAATGTAAGGGTTTGTGGCTGTTCTTGTATCTTGCGCTGTGTTTGGTAGATGCTCCTGGGAGGCCTGCTCTTTTCTTGGGAGAAATGAGGGTATAGATCTGGGGGAGAGGGGAAATGGTGGAGAACTTGGAGGAGTGGGGGCAGGGAAAGCTGTGGTTGGGATATATGTATGGGAGGATAAATGAATAGAAATAGAAAAGAAAATATTTTAGTTCTTTTTTGTATTGATAGTATGTGACTGTTGAAGGTGTTGACATTCAGTGAGTTGATAACTTGAGAACCTGTGTGTTTTTTTCCTGTTTGTTCTGTAGGATGGCATGCAGCTGTATCAGAATTATATGCATCCATACCAAGGTAGAAGCGCCTGCAATTCTCAGAGCATGTCACCCATGGTAAGGATCAAGGGTCTTTACACTTTGCCTTGTGGTCAAATACAGTCATTCTTCTGTAACGTCCTCAAATTATGCTACATACAAGTTTCAGTTTTGTGTTTTGTATATGTGCAGTCCCTGTAATTAAAAATAAAACACAGAAAAAATATAAAACATTCAGCGAAAGCCAATAATTTTATGTGTTAAAGTAAAGCGAATTGAAAGACTTCTGTAAGCCATTCTGTGCCGTTATGACATGTGGTGATTAGGTCATAATAAGATAGTTTGCAGAATATTTTTCTTGGCATTATGGATTATGGCTTAACAATCGTTGGTTTGGATTGTAGAGTTATAGACCCTTTCAATGTTAATTTAGTATTGTTATTGCCACATAACATAGGATTATTTAGAGTCCTGAAAGTACACTATACATATCGAGGCTTTCCTGCATTCTGACTTTTTAATAATGTTACTTTAAAAAGTCCTAGGCCCTTAAAAATTGCTGCTTTTCCAGAAAAATCACAAAACTGGAAGCTAAAATCTAGGCCATGCATGGCACCAGTAAAGGCCTGCTTCTCCAACTCTATCTTGAATATTCATTTGCAGATATACACACACTCAGACATATCCAGATACACACAGACACACACACAGAGACACACATATTGTGCTCTCTCTAAAACGTCAATTTCCTGTACACAAAAATACATTTCTCACCTAAGGTTTGCTTTCTGCTCCTTTTGCTGTCCTTCCTGTTATTGGTGGTGCTTGAAATCCAGACATATGTGCCTGTGGTACAAATGACTTAGTGTGAAATATGTGTTTCCATTGAGGTTAAAATACATTCTTCATGGCTGTGACCAAGGAAGGTACATGTGTCCCACATGTCAGGTAGCAGATGAAGTGCCCCGCTCTAGGAATGAAGCATGAAATGATGCTGACTATGAAGCCTGATAGGACCGTAGAGGAAAAGCTCTCCAATTTTGTAGTTAGGCTCCTTTAAGTCATAGAAAGATAACTTTTCATCTTTGTATCATATTCTTCTAAGCCTTAAAATAAGAAACTAAAGAATGTAATGAATTTTGTAATAGCAATTTTTTTAAGGTAGATGTTTTTACAGTTCGTCAGCTTGCTTTTATCTTCCAATCCATATATACATATATATAAAGTATATTGAATTTTATTATCTTAATCCTTCCCTAAGTCCCTGCAAATTTCTTTCAGAGTCTGAAGTTATTAGGATGAATGTGTTAACAGCAACTAAGCATTTGGAGGCAATTATTGTCTAATGTCCTTTTAATCATAGGAAAATGTTATAATCAAACTCCTTTCCATTTTCATCACTGTCATTAACATTCAAGTATGGGGGTCACTGTTACCTTTGTCTATTGAAATTGTATAATGTGGGGAATGCTGGCGTTTAAGGTGTGTGTGAGATTTTAGTTACAGTGTTAATTGATCACTACGTATAAGAAGACAAACTCGGTAGTAGGGTATGGAGACTAAATAGGAAGAGAGGTTTGGATGTCTGCACAGGAAAGGCCTGTCCGTGGGGCAGGGGTTGTGATCAGAAAGGGCGGTGTTTATCACTTTTATCTTTGTGGTTCATAATTTCTGTGATGGAGAGTTAGAAGATGTGGGAGCATGTTGCTTATTTTGGTGTCTGTGGTCCATCCCGCTTTCCTACATGATTATAGAAACATCAGAGGCTTAATAGAGGCCAGGCCCACCCTGTCCCCTTCCTTAGCTGCTTTTCAATCAGGAGCTACTGAGAGGAAGTCACATATAAAGGACAGAATACTCAGTTATATATCTAAGGGCATACTCTATACTTTTTTCACATACACATTTTGAGAAGAGAAATGATGGAAAAGTCCATACACCTGTGAACATCTTAGCTATTAAACTGCATGTAGCTGTCCCCCTTCGTTGGCCCTGAGATGAGAATCAGAAGCAGCCATTTCAGGAGGCCAAATATACCTGGTTCTTTACAGGGCCAAGTTAGGATTCATGTGAAGAAGGGCTACTGACAGGGTCCTAGCTGACATGAGGGTTAGGGTTAATTCACCCGTGTTCCATCTATTCTCTACTTCTGACCCTGACCTACACATTCTAAACTGAAGTTCATCCCTGTACCTCCTACTTTGTGGTGAATAAAAGAACCCTAGAGAAGACACAGCATGTCAGTTACCCCTGTTACCATAAACTGTCTGCATGACTTTGGCTAGCCACTGTTTTCCTACTGTGCGTGATAAAGGGATTACTGTACAGTCTTTGAGGACGATCATATCTCGACTGTCCTGTGGCTCTGTAGGAATGAGCCGAGATGACAATACAGGAGAAATTCCGTGGTTTCTTTGTAATGAGGGGCTAGGTATATATCCAGCTCCTTCAAATGGAAATGGTGACAGTGACTGCTACTATGTGCCTTGGAGTTAAACTCCCAGAGTGACAGACATGTTATGCAAACTGCACTAGGAGTGGGTGGATCGGATTTCAAAGTGTGAGTTGTAAAAACCCAAGCTTGTGCCAGAGCCCTTCTTTGGAAAGAAGGCAAGGCTGTTACAATTG
Organism: Mus musculus; assembly: GCF_000001635.26. Lineage (NCBI taxonomy): Eukaryota > Metazoa > Chordata > Mammalia > Rodentia > Muridae > Mus > Mus musculus. Next base: position 64,920,986 of record NC_000068.7, on the reverse strand, counting down.
TGGACTATGTTTCTTGGGGGAAAGGCCCACTCATCCCTAGAAGAATGGGTGAGAATTTGAGGCAAATATTTGAGAAATCCAACCACTTCTGAATGTTATCAGCATTGCTTTCCTATGTGAAGGAAATCGAGCTGAAAATGACCTTTCCAGGCTGTCAAACTCTGCTCCGCTCCCGTTTCTTTGTCCACTAAAGGTAAACTATTAATTTTTCATCCACCACCTGCCATTCAGTAGAAAACATTGGCTGCATTACTGTTTTCCCACGGTGTAGTTTCCATAGCAAATAAATAAAAATGTTCTCCGTTTGTCTTGTAATCTCCTTGCATTTGCCAGATAATTATGAACATGGGATCTTGCCTGGCCTATTTCGGGGAAGAAAAAAAATAAATAAAAGATTGTGTTTGTGTCTCCTTCCTAACATCATTTTTATGTTATCAGGAACTTGAGAGTGCAGAACCCATCTTGGCATGTGGAGGTAAAGATATTATAAGGATCAAGCTATCATTAGGATCGAGACCAGTTACTCTGTGGTTGGGGCAGGTAGATGATTTTCATTAAGGTCGGCAAAGCAAAGGCATATCCGACTGGTCCCCAGCCCGGCACTGAAGATCACGGGGTGAGAAGGGCAAACTAAAGTGTGACAGCAAATAGAGATTACAGAGACAGCATCTGCCAGGAAAGAGCAGCTGTCAGTAATAAAAACTCCTGCAACAAACAGGAGATTGCACGCGGGTCTCGGGGATAGAGGTGAGCCATAATAAGACTACCGCTCCTCTCTCGTGTTTTGCAGAGAAAATATCAGATGCTAATAAACAGGGGTGTGTGATGCAGTGATAAAGAAACCCTGAATGTTTCTCTTGTGGATAACGTTTTGTTTGAAGTTCACACGTGACCACAGTCGGTTGGCTGAATCCTCAGAGAGGCATGGTACTCTCCGACGGGCCCCCCATGCAGCCTGCCTTGGCTTTACCACCATCATCCCTCTTTGACTTCCATTTCTCTAGTAACTAGTGGAGAATAACTTAAATGTTTCCATTGTGTGCTGTTTCCTTTGCGAACATTTTGTATATCATTTCCCTGACTTCTGAAGACAGCAAGGCTCTTGACTAGAGAGTTTGACAACTATTTCTCTTTTCGAGATTCTTCACTAGGAAGGGGGACACACTTGTTTTTTTTAAAGAGATTTATTGTGAAATAAAAATCCGCCCACCCCCGTAAATGAAACTACGATCCAGGCATTAGCTGATTTATTTTTTAGAGGATATGTTTAAAAAAAATATTAGCAAAGAAACTATGACCCTCTTTCTTTAGGCCGTCCTTGTTGGTGGTACCAGCTGGGGCTCAGGCGTCTTTCTGTGCTTCCCACTTTCCCACAAGTCTCCCCACAGAGAAAAGTGTTGCCTTGGGCTCAGACACTTTAATATTATAGACAGATCTGCACTATCATCCCACTGAATTTTACTTTCTGAGTAAAACCAGAATTGATGCACTAAATGTTAGAAATAGATTTTCAAAAACAAAGATATTCATGGTTTTTTTTCCATTATAAAACATGGGCATTCTTACTCAGCAACAATGATACAATTTAGAATTATAACACACAGTGAAAAGAGCAAGTTTCTCAGTACTTTTAAATTCTTGGCATGGTACTCTTGGAGTTTCAGGGACAATAAATCACTATTTCCTGGAATTCTCAGAAACATCAAAATTAAATTTATTTTAAGGACATTTCTAATAATCTCAACACTATTTTATTTGAATAGTTAAAATTTATGTTTAAAGAAAGAATATGTATATTTAAAATTAAGAATAAAAACAAGACATGAATACAAATTCTAAATATATACTGACCTAATTATACCTTCCATTGAGTTTTAATTTTTTAAAACTTTTTATTGATTCTTTGTGACTTTCCCATCATGCACCGTAATCCACTTATTTCCTCAGGTCTTCCTATCTGTCCTCTGCCCTTGGAACCTCTGCACTAAGAGAAAAGAAAATAAACATAGAAAACCAAAACAGAACCAAGCATAGAAAACATCTCCTCATGGAAGCTGTAGTGTGGCACAACATGTTCCACACTATATCCTTTTGTGGGGGTCACACACCTCGAATGGGCAGCACAGTAGAGCTGGCTCTGGTGGTGTGGATGTGAGTGAGCTAGCCCTGAAGTCATGAGTAGGAGAACTGGCCTTGCTTCTCAGCATTCGGTGGACTAGCCAGGGTGTGGGTGAAGGAGAGCTAGTGGGCTGACCAACTTAGCTTCCACACAGGCCCAGATCCGGGGCTTTGAGTTGTCCCATCCCCAAATCTACCACATCTTTGAACTTCTGGAACACATGAAGGGGCCAATCTTTTTTCAGATCCAAAGTTGTAAGACCTACATGACACAGGGCAACAACAGTATAACTGAGAGGAGTCCTGGTGAGGATACAACTTTGGTAGTGTAGAAGAAACCAGAGGCCTCAAGTCAGACCAATGACTCAGTGTAATGAACAGATTTGCACATAAACATGGGTGCACTAACGCTTACACTTCGGGTTGGTTCAGCTGATAAGCACACTGGCTGCTTTTCCACGGGATCCGAGTTTGACTCTTAGCACCGACAATGATGACTCACAAATCCTTTGTAACACCAGTCCTGGGGAATCCAATCTCCTCTTTTGACCTTCCCAGGCACTTCACACATGTATTGCACAGACATACATGCAGACAAAACACATAAAATAAAAGGGTATTTCATAAGTAGCTGCACTTGACATTTAATTGGCAAATTTTAAAGCTTAGAAAGATGAAGTAATGGATCAATGGACATTTTTGCTGTCTTCCCAGGAAATACCTAAGTCCCTGAGTTCAACATCCCCTTCAGTTGTCTCGGCAGATAACCACCGGACTAGGGGACGTATGTGAGATCACCGTTTTACCTCTTCTGTATATTTTAACTTTTAACTTTCTGACTGGCCACATCTGCAGTCCTGTCAGAGGCACAGCTTGGAGAAAGTATTGGAGAAACCAGACCTGTTAAACACACGAGCCTATTTTCTCCAAAGGAGAAATTACTGATGCCTAAACACCCAGAAGGCTAGACTGGATGTTGTCTAGCAAGCTGTCATCGTTGTGCTATTCTATAGAGCTAGCTTTCCTGAATCCACTAATATCTTGAGCTTAGTCCCTAGGTGACTAGAACCCGAGAAAGCGTCCCATGTATTTTGCATCCTCCATCAATAGAGCCTATCCTTATGCTTCCTCTTTAGGCCCTTACCCTGAGCACTGTTGGTCAGTCAAAGAATTGATTCTTATTGTACAGGTCTCGGGTGCTTTGCTACTTTGCACAGGAGTTTCCACGTAGCTAAGCCTAAAGCTTTGTTGTGATGAGTGTCATGTGGAAATCTGTTTGCAAAGTTTAACTGCGAGTAAAATGTGTAAGAGGAAATAAAACCAACTAGGTCTGATTCTGGCAGTTTGCCCCAGTGCCTGCTAAAGTGGTGCTAACTAGAGTTTCATTCTTCACCTAGTGTGGATCTTTTCCCTGCCAACCATGACACTTACAGGGACCCTGGCAGCATCCCAGTCCAGAATGGATGCATATGGCCAAGTTCAAAGCTGAAGTTTAGTGATGAAGTGTATATTGATAGTTCAAATGTTTATTTTCGGTTGTTTCTATTTTTCAGAGAAGCGTATCAGAGAATTCCCTAGTAGCAATGGACTTCTCAGGTGAGAAGAGCAGAGTCATAGACAACCCCACTGAAGCGCTTTCGGTTGCTGTTGAGGAAGGCCTCGCGTGGAGGGTACCAGCAGCTTCATTTATCTCAAATGTTCATGGTTTGAGTCATTTTATCCGAGAAGTTGAGTTTTACTTTTGTTCCTTTTCTTGCTCAGAAAAAAGGCTGTTTACGCCTGGGGAATCACGGAAGCCCCAGTGCCCCCTCCCAGAGCTCTGCTGTGAACATGGGTATGTTTGCTCTCTGTCAGATTGATGTTCCTTTAGATACGGTCACATGGGATGGGACAGGGATTGCATGCAGTGAAATCAGGATCACGACAGACAAACCTTTGTCTTCTTCCCCCAGCTCTCCATCGGTCCCAACCATGGTTTCACCACAGAATTTCCAGAGATGAGGCTCAGCGGCTGATCATTCGGCAGGGGCCTGTGGATGGGTAAGTCTGAGTGGTCATGTTTGGATTTTTTTCTATGTATGCATGATAATTATTTAACACATGCTATGAAATTATGACTGTGCCTTGTCACAAAGCAGAAGAACTTTTGTTACATAAGCGTGGTTGTCACTGCATTCTATTGGTGTTTAATATTTGTGCACAAATGTCCAAATAACAGGATACTTTATCCTTGACCAGTTAGCATTAATATTCACTTTATTTGTGTGGATTCTATCATCTCAGACTCTAATGTATGAGTGGGGGTAGCCTAGTCTGATTGAGATGTCAACATTTTGGTTTGCACATACAATAGATATGCTCCCAAATGTATTTCATAGCATGATGTTGTCCTGAATTGGTTTTCTTGGATATGATGCAAATACCTTAGTTGAAAAGCTTTTTCCTATATATTTTGAATTCTTGCCTGGTTTATTTTTCTCTTAATATCTGTATTGCCATTTTGTTAAAATAGTAATAGCTATAAAATTACTTGTTGGTGATATCTCTCATTGTTTTTATTGTGTATTATGGAGTATAAGAGAGGAGGATAGAATGACTTATGGAGCAGTTAAATCAGAAGGCTTTTCCATTTTATTGAGTATATTTCATCCACTCTGTATAATTCTAGCCAGATTTTTTTCTTAACTGCAGAGCAAATGAGGGGATTGTGTTGATGTTTAAAGAGGGGAGAAAGCAGGATCCATTTAAACAATGGTGATGGGATCTTGTATCTGCAAAGATTGCCTTAAGGTGTTGACAACATTGAGCTGTTTAATGCTGATGTTACGATAAAGATGCACATTTGCTCATTTCACTAGACTCTAAGAAGAGCTGTGACTATGACTCTCTACATGAAGCACACCTTTTGTGGTTATAAATTTAACAAACTGTAGTCTCACAGAGACCAAGAGAAAAAAGTATTTACATAATAGAGGATTACAATTTCCTTAATTTCAGAGTCCAGTATTTATAGAAATAAAGAAAGTAATCGAAGAAAGAATAACATACTAGTATGGTTTTTAAAAAAAATGTTCCCCCTTTTTATTTCTTTGGATAGACGTGATGGTGCCAAGTAGCCCACTAGGTGGTAGTGCTGATCTTCTTGGGAAGGGAAGAGAATTGTAGCTTTCTTTACCACTGAAATGCCCTTTTGTCCTGTCCTCCAGTGATGTAATCTCTGAGCCTCACACAGAACGCATGAAATGGATGCTTTGCTCAGACATTGGCTGCCTCTTTGCCCAGGCACAGTGAGATTAGTATTGGAGTCAGCATAGGGACATTTACACAGTGTGCTTGCCAATAATTAATACAAAACGGGTTTTGCGCAGCACTGCCAGTAAATACGAATCCCTGCCTGGTAGAATTTTTTCCTAGGCCATTAGGCCACATCTTGCTTGTCTAGCCTGACATTATAAAGGTTTTCTGCTGGACTCTTCAAGGTTAAAGTGCATGTTGTTCGGGTATTTCTTTTACTTAAAACATTGTTACCTAAACATTTCACAAACAATTTCAAGATTAATTTGTTAGAATATATTCATTTCTTACTAATGAGTCTAATAGTGGTAAAAACAAGAGGATCCACTGCAGAAGAAGGGAAAACCCTATTTAATTCCAAATAATTTCCTCCTTTCCGGGGCCTGTCATGCCCTGTCAGTCAAAATAGCAATGTCCATTCTTTGTGATGGATGGTTATGAGAGAGTGCCTAGTTTCTCAGTGAGCAAAGGACATGACAGTAATTATTGATGCCACTTTACCATTATATTGGCAGTTGTGAGCACACAACCTCACCAAAGGTTTGTGTATTTACCCTGCTATATCCATTAGTATAATGATAGTTTTACAGCATAAGTTTATTACCTGTTGTTTGCCAAGTTGGAGAGTCTTACCCACTGACCACCTGGTAAAGGAGGCCCCGGCTATAGCATTTATAGTATGCTTCCCTGCATTTCTACACCAAAGTATTTCTATGAAAGCTGAGTGTACAGAGAAACATAATGAAATGCCTTTTCTTTCTTTAGAGTTTTCTTGGTACGGGATAGTCAGAGTAACCCCAGAACTTTTGTACTGTCAATGAGTCATGGACAAAAGATAAAACACTATCAAATTATACCCGTAAGTAATTGTGACTTCAGGTTCTTGTAATGGAGATGCTCTGAATGCATTTGCTTTGGGAGCCTTGGGTTTCCTTTTGTGCCTTTTATTCAATATAATTTGGGTGCTTTGACTGAAGTTAAGTTTGGCAGAAATGGTTTTATGAGCCTGAATTAATATAAGGAATACAGGAATTGTAAAAAAAATTAAATTTCCCCCTTTTCCACAAAATGTGATTTAGCGATATTGTATAGACCTCATGCCACCTATTGTTAAAAGGCCACTAAGAAGTCCTTCCATGAATGTCACTAACAAATTTTTTAAAAAGCAGTGCTTGAAAATCACCTTTGCCTCCGTCCTCCTCTCAAAAATCCATGCTTTTGTTGATGTTTCCTGCTAACTTCATTTTAACCAGATGAAATCACAGGCGCTGTTTCTCTTGCATTGCTGCTGCATGCCTGTGCGTGTGTGTGTGTGTGTGTGTGTGTGTAGGGTGCATACTAGTAGCTCATGGAGTAGCAGAGATTTGTTTTGTAAGACTGCTGGAATGCTGGCGATTCTTCTTGAGATGCCCTTTTTCTGGATTTTTCCAATAGTTGTCTGAAGTGTTGTTCCCCCCCCCCCCCCCCCGCCCCGATCCTTTGATTTTTTTTTTAATTATATGATCAGCAACTCCAGCAAATATGAAGTGATTCATGCCAAAAAGCCTGAGGAAAAAAAATAAAATTTAAAAATAATTTAAAATGAGAAAAGAATATTAAGCAAAACCATGGTAGGTTTCTGCTTAGTAAAGAGTACAGAATCCTCTCCAAGAACAGGCAATAGTTGTGCTATCCTAACTCTACAGAACAGTGGCAGAATTCAGAAGGAAACAGACTGCATGGGGCTGGAGAGATGGCTCAGTGGTTAAGAGTGCTGACTGCCCTGCTAGAGGTTCTGGGTTCAATTCCCAGTAACCACATGGTGGCCCACAACCATCTGTAACGGATTTGATGCCCTCTTTGGGTGTGTTTGAAGAAAGCAACAGCATAGTCATATAAAATAAATAAATAGTTCAGAGCTGAGATGGAAGGAAGGACCATCCAGAGACTGCCCCACCCGGGGATCCATCCCATAAACAACCACCAAACCCAGACACTATTGAATATGCCAGCAAGACTTTGCTGATAGGACCCTGATATAGCTATCTCTTGTGAGGCTATGCCAGTGCCTGGCAAATACAGAAGTGGATGCTCATAGTCATCTATTGGATGGAATACAGGGCCCTCAGTGAAGGAGCTAGAGAAAGTACCCAAGGAGCTAAAGGGGTCTGCAACCCTATAGGAGGAACTAACCAGTAAGCCCCCCTACCCCCAGAGATTGTTTCTCTAGTTGCATATGTAGCAGAGGATGGCTTAGTTGGCCATCAATGGGAGGAGAGACCCTTGGTCTTGCAAAGATTATATGCCCCAGTACAGGGGAACGCTAGGGCCAGGAAGCGGGAGTGGGTGGGTTGGGGAGCAGGGTGGGGGGAGTATAGGGCACTGTCAGAGAGGAAACTAGGAAATGTAAGAGGCATTTGAAACATAATTGAAGAAAATATCTAATAAAATAAATAAAAAATAAATAAATCTTTTAAAAAGAAGAAGAGCCAGACTGCTTACTCAAAGAGGAGACACTGCATTTGAATGCAAGTGATGCCAGGGAGAGTAGGCACGATGCTATTCTCATTGTCCTTAGTTTTATATACTTGTTGATTTAGGCTTATGAACACATAGTATGCAGAGGACTATCTATACTTGCTCTTCTGGGTCATTGATCCCCTTCTCTGTTTTATTTTAATGTTTTTGCTTATTTGTTCATTGGGGTTTCCTCTTACTAGTTTGCTGCTTCTTCTCTTGAAGGTAGAAGATGATGGTGAGCTGTTCCATACTCTGGATGATGGCCATACGAAGTTCACAGACCTCATCCAGCTGGTGGAGTTCTACCAGCTCAACAGGGGGGTCCTTCCTTGCAAGCTGAAGCATTACTGTGCTAGGATGGCTGTTTAGCCAAACTGTGTGTCACTCGTTACACTACAGAAGAAGAAGGATGCAAAGGAGAATGATTAGAGAGAGAGAGAGAGATCACAAGGCTGAAAACAAATCATGGTGAAAAGAAGATTTCACCTGCGGGTTACAAAAAAAAATAGGTCACACATTGCAAATTAGTGAAAACTTGGATTCCTATTACACTCATGACTTTAAATTTATTAGTTAAAATTAAACCTTATTAAAAAAATAGACTCGTGTTCTTGTGTGATTTTATATGGCTACGGGGTTTTGTTAAATGTGAAACTTTAAGCACTTACTTCAGTCTCACCATGAGATATGGGAAGATGCTGGGAGTGGATCTGCAGGGTTGGGGACACATATTTAGAGCTTCAGTGCTGATGGGATCAAGTCCAGACTGTGACATGTAGCGAGACCCTGACTTAAAGAAAAAGTTGTTCTGTCTGCTTGAAATCCTGGGTTTGCTCCTCAGCACAGCCAAAAGCAGAAGACAAAACCTGATTCAGAAACATCTTTTAAACACTGGATTTCAGCTATGCAACTTAAAAATATTAATAGTTATGACATATAACCTGTGGTTCTGTAGCTGGTCACCTCAATAGTTCACATTTATCTCTTGTTCTAGTTTGCAGAATACCCTACACCCTTTTACTAATACACAAATATCGCAGTCAGAGCAGGTAAAATCAAGGATTTCAAATCTGTAAGGACCCAAACAGCTAACTCCACTTCCTTCTCTTTATGTCTTCTTTTAGCTTCTCGCTGTGGTAGCTTATCAGGTTGCAAACTTAAGGAACCAAGACACTAGCCTTCCTCATCATCTTGGGAACCTTCTGGAAAGAAGTTTCCTCTTCCCTCTCCCTTTCCTCCTCCTCCTCTTCCTTGCCCTTCTTCCTTCTGCCTCTCCTACTCTCCCCCTCCTTTTCCTTTGTTTGTTTCTGTTTCTATAACTTTTCCCCCCTTTTTGTGGGAATGATAATAGTTGTTCTTAAAGAAATGACGAGAAACAAAACACCAGCAAACATTAATATATCTTTTTTTTGCCTTCTAACCGACCTTTGTAACAACATCGTGGGAAAGTTAAAGATTTCTTTAAAAATATTTCAGAAGTACGTAATTTAATCTTAGATAACAGTGATATATTTTGGTAATGGAGCATGGAATATATTCCCAAGATGCTAATAAAATCAGTCATCCCTGAGAAATAATTATTGGTTGGATTTTAAAATGTCCAACTTACTTTAACATTATAAGCTTAACTCCTCAAGTACCTAAAACATAGTCCATTCTTCTGTTAAAGAATGCTGTCAAGTCTCGATGAAGACTTAAAGATATCGGCTCTTCAAGTATATCAGTCCTTTCTTTACCTTCCAAAACAGGTCTGAGTAGATCTGATTTATTTCTAATTTATGTAAACCCTTTGTGTTTTGAGTTAGAATATGTTTGTTCATTTTGTACACAAATAGATCATATATAGTATGCTGATCATAATGCTAAACTCTAATCAACTGACAATTTGCATTTGTCTTTGTTATTTATATTTCTGACTGTCCTCATAATCTATAGATATTATAAGTCAATGAAAATTCCCAAGGGAAGATTGGTGAAGAGAAATCATTAGTTTTATTCCTTCTGAAAATGTGTGTGTGTGTGTATGGGATATGAACTTAATGTGATGTTAAATCTGATGATGCCAGACATATCCACTTGTCAGGTAATCTCAATATATTCCCCAGAAAATATGAATTACTCTTGGGTTATCTCCCACTTTGATTTAGCTCTGTTCATTTAATTTGTACAGTTTTGGATAAAGATGAAGACAAATCATTTCCATTCTCCTCTGTTCAGTTGCTGAAAGGAAGAGATGGGGTGGACCACCTGTTCTCTATTCTTTTGTATCCCCTGACACTTTAGGATAAGGACATTATTATGATATTTAAATATCCCAGACAATAAGTTGAAAATTATTACGAGTGTTTTATTTAAAATTAATTGCTTGTTTGTGTTAGAGCATAGGCCTCAGCTAGTGTGACCAGACTAGATGAGTGTTTTGGCTTAGCTCTCTTTTATGGGGCTTACCATTTGTTAATCAGAGTACTCTATGGCCTCTGACTTTTGAATGTCAACAATAATAACTGCAGACATCTTATTTCTATGTTTAGTCTTCAGATTATACTGTTCTTGTGGAAGGATGTTACTTGTCTAGTTACAGAACAGTTCTCAGAGCTGGCCTCACCATTTCAAAACCTGTTCTTCCTATTGCTAGTCATTTGTAAGCTTCAAGGTGTTATGGATTCCTCCAGCATCCAGGTGAAGCTCTTGAAAAACTTTCATAGAATGCCATGAAATGGGTAAATTAAATAGATATTGAGCTGATTATGCAGAGATATCGTTCTGTCTACTTCTGCATCTAGGTGACCATGCTGCAAACCTTGATGTATAGTGTCTTGCTTTGACCACTTCTAGAATAGTGTTTATTTCTTATGTAAGTCCTCTAGGTTTCTATCTTGTGTTCCCTGGCTGAGTCACACTTCTTATACTACCAGTGGCATTGAATAGTTTTCTTTAAGAGGAAGGTCCTATAACATTTGATGAACATTCATCCACAGCTCCATGCCTACTGCTTGGGATGCACCATCTTTGCTAGTCTTGGCTCCCACTTTCACCATCTGTGACGTTTAGGAATGCACATAACTGGGGTATTGCTAGTAATGTCTCCAACTGCGTGTTCCTTGGGCTACAAGTTTGGTATTTGCATAAAAGAAAGGCCAAAATCTTGGCTGAGCATGTCACAATAATCACCTTAAAATAATCACCTTAAAATAAATTCCATAAGTGCATTTCTCACCAGCATAATTGCACATTTGTGTAGTTGTAACACCATGTGATCAGTTGTTTGTTTTTGTTTTTGTTTTTGTTTTTTTCAAAGAACTAAGTTTACAGAGTTCTCAATTTTCTAATTCAACTTCACTCAATGTTTAAGGCAGTGGGCACCGGGGTTAAAATGATAGTACAGGTGCCATTCCCATGCTTGCTTCTCTTTCCCCCTTCATGTCAGGGGTGATACATTACACTTTGTATGGTGTGCCTCGACATTTGGTCTCTGCCTACACCCTGGCTGTATCTTAGAAGTAGCCATGAACCCTGCTGCTAGTCCCACCTTTCTGTAGGGCCAGGAGAACAGCTAGGCTGTGTCCATTTGTCCCAGATCCTACAGAAATCCATAACTGCTTTCACCTACTACACTGGATTTGGCATTCTCGATAGTTGAATCCTATTTCCAAGTCATAGTGACTGACACAGGGGAAGGACAGAAGGATGGAAACTTACTGCGTGAGCAGTGTGAAGATGGAGGGAACACCAGGCTAGGTGGGGAAGTTGAAAGAACTCTTCTCAGCTGCTTTGTTCAATGCGCAGAACTTAGAAAACTGCATACAAGTGCCCTCCTTGCCTGGTTCTGTACTCATATTGCACTCACCACCCTCAGAAGCTCATGCAATTAGGACCAGAAGATGCTGTCATTGTCTTATGTGCGTGTTACAGTCACTCCTGGATGCCCTGAGTGCCTGTTACGTGAGAGTTACTTTTAGATGTGAAAAGGTGAGTATTGAGTTATAAGCATCTGTCCTAAAAAGCAGACTAAGAGCTCTAAATAACAGTGTTATTGGAAGGCAGGCAGTAGTTGGGTATACAAAGCCTCTGGTAAAGAACTGTATGATGTCATCAGAGGGCCCAAGCAGAGTGCCAGGCAGAATAGACATACTATAGGTAGAAGTTAAGAGTTTTTCAGCAAATGATAATAGCTTCTTTGTAACTTCAGTGCACAGGCTATGACAACACATAACAGACTTATGGAAAATAGAACTTGAAAGCCAGTTCCTTCTGTATTAGGGCATTTCACTGTGAGGTAAAGCAAGTTTTTGCCTAAGTTAGGTAAAACCATAATAAGATGTTTCAAGTTTTGGTTTTCCTTTTACCTATTAGACATCATAAATATGATCTATCGCTTTATTTATCTTTTTATTTATTTTTATGCATCTCCAAAATTAAATGAATGGTTGAACTCATTCTATCATATCTGTCTTAAAGTTGAACTAATGGCCCAGAGATAGAAAAGGAGTTGTTGATATGGTGACCAAAGCTGGAAAAGATAATGGGGCAGAGGGATGATGGAAGACAGAAGTCTTTGAAATGTGTTTTATGATATACTGCATACATGATAGATATATGATAATGAGAAAAACCCACTCAAGAGCCAGGGCATGGAAAGAGAGTTGTATGGAGGGGACAGGGAGGGAGTCGATGAGTTTGATGAGGGAGGAAGAAAGAACGAAGGAGAACAAATGTTGATCACGATTTTAACAGATGACATCAAAATTCTTACAACAAAACTGGTTTCCTAAAGATCTCTTCACATAGGAAGGTGATATCTTAGGGTCTTGGGGCATATGCTTGTAGGACTAGTGACATGAAGAAAACTTGTTTCTCACAGGAAGATTAGAATTAGAGCTCAAACTGAAGAAGGGAGACAGGAAAAAAGAGTTAGGTCACCACGGTGGAGCAGTTGGGCCATAAGGAGAAAGATAGCTGTTTAAAAAGTAGAGCTCCGTGGGTGAAGAACTAAGCAGTGGAGGGCAGAATGTTTTAGGATTGTAGGGGGAGGTCTATGGCAAAAGATGGCAAGGTAAACTTGAGGAATAAACTAAGGCCAGCATCAATAGCCATGATATGTGAGGGGACCTCAAGAATGACGAAGGTGAAGTTGCAGGTGATGCCAGATACCATAGATTCTTAGAGACCATGAAATGTGACTTGGGCTTCATTCTGAGGGAAATGGAAAGGCTATGTATGGGAATTTAGAGAACCAAGATTAGAGTTATGTTGGGTTAGGGCCCCTCTTAATGCTGCACAAAACATGCACAGGAAGCAAGCAAGAGTGGATAGCTTTAACAGCACCATTCATAAGAGTGAAAAATTAAATCATACAAATGGGACTGGCCACAATCATAATGGATAATCCTGTGTATGCATATACTGCTGTGAAAAAATTTCCTCAACCCTTGATGAAAGATTTGTCTCTGGTTGTGTGTCAGAATGTTCATGAACATGGTATCAGAAACAATTGAACCTGATACTCCTGTAACAGAAAAGCCATGGGATGGTAAGGTGCCTTTATATTTTGTTTTATCATTTTTATATTTCAAAAATGAATGATGATACTTTCAGTAATCTACCTTTTTCTTCATATTAGGTAAATATATTGTTCAGGAAAATATTATTCAAAAAACATTCTCAATACCTTTCTGAATTTGATGATATTTTATATTTGTCATTACTGGATTTGAGCTTGTACTGTTTTCTCTAACGCACACATTTGGAGTATTCTTTTACCAAGCCTACTTTTTCAACCTGGGTTCTTAGGAAACATAGAGACTCATTAATTCCCAATAATTGTCATGGCTGATAAGCGTGTATGGCATGTTCCTCAAGAAGAGAAACGAAGTCGAAATTCACTGTCTCTTCTTAGGCTGTAGTCTTTATCACTGAGAGAAGCTAGAGAATTTTCATTACAAGGGCTTGCCTGTAACTCCTGAGTTCAGTTTAGCTCCCAGTTTTTCATCGTCTGGCAAAGACTACAAAGCGCTTCAACAGGAAGCTCTCCAGGATTCCTTCAGCTGTAGCATCCTGAGCACAGAAGAATGAGATCCAGGGAGTCTGAAGGTCGTTTGAGCACATCTTCTGAAAGGACATTCATGTCTTGATGATGCACATCACACTGGTAGAATGTTTCAGTCACCATAAAGGAAAATAACTCATCTGGAGTTGTAATCTATGGGGCTAATATTCGGTTCCTTTAGAGAAAATAATGTGGTCTCCTCTGCTCATATCGCAAGCCTATTCTTTTAATACCTTCCCTTAGTGTGTCTTGTCTTCTTGGTATCTTTCAAAATTCTCCTTTCCCCTGTGCTATAATTATGAACTTAAGTTCATTAAATCAATGTTTTCATACAAGTTCCACAACTCTGCATATTAGCCAAAATCATCTGTGAAGTTTCTGAAGAACTGCGGAGCTTAGTTGCTAGATTTACAGATAGAATGCTGCTACAACTCATTACTTAAATACTATTAGGTCTGTTGAATGTCCCACCAAGTGCTCCTCAATACCCATCAGCTCCCTGGAGGCTGGGAGGTGTATACTTAAAACAATTTACACACAAAAAATATCTTCATGCGTGAAAAAAAAGATAAAAGTAGCAAAAACAAACAAACAAAAATCCATCTGGGGTTTTATAACTTGCAGATAACACAAGACTACAAATACTGGTATTTACTATGAGAATATCCCAGGCACTATGGCCTAAACATTTAGTTCCCCTCACCTAGCTAAGCTAAATTCATTTGTATTCCTTGTTTCATTTTCACAGTTGTCATAAATGATTCCTGTTGTATATGTTGCTTTATGTACTGCCTGGAAATAGATTTAGAAGATTATGCATGTGTGTATGACTGTGGATTCTACATGTGCACATGGTCATGTATGTGCAGGTGCACATGTGTGTGCATACCAGTGGAAGTTAGAGGTCACTGTTAGGCTCTCCCCCTCAGTAGCCATCTGTCTTATGTGTAGACAAGGTCTCCCACTGATCCCAGGTTCACTGATTTCCCTAGATTGGTTATTGAACTTCCGGTCTCAACTCTCCCATTCTCTCTGTTCTTCAAGTGCTATTGCAGACACAGACCACAAGACTGGCTTTTTATGTGGGTCTAAGGGATCAGGGCTTAGGTCTGCAGGCTTCTGCCACAAGCACTTTATCTACTAGACCATCTCCTCAATCCCTTTAATAAGTTTTGATTGTTATAGTGATGAAATTTTAGGAAATTGCACAGTATAAAGTATGTCACTATGAAAGAATCTGGCTCCATGGATGAAGTGGCATCTCTGTTCTGTGCAGTTTTCAATGGGGAATTGTGTTCTGATCTCGGTATGATGTTGGTCTCGGAGCAGTGATGGCAGAAGTGTCAATGCTAATGCAGTGTTCCTTTAAGTGTGCATTGTGAACTAAATAGATGAGAAATTCTCTCAGCATTTCTGCAATACTTCTGTAGGGGTGCCCTCAAATTTCCAGGGGGCAAAAAAGCCTTTCGGATCATTCAGATTCACTCAAGAATCAAACTAAATTTTAGAATAATTTCTTAACTTCTCCAATCTTAATTTATCTGCTCTTTCTTGGCACATTGGTCTTCCCCCGTGCCCCCCCTCCAATTATATTACAAGGAGATCTACCCAGTTCTCAACTGTGTAAGAGGACAATGTGGATGCTCATTGTGTAACTCTGAAAATACTTGCTCTGCTCACTGAAGTTTTCTTATTTCAAATTCAGAACAGTAAGAATTTTTGTCAGATCTGCTTTACACAGAACAGTTACCCTCTATGACTGAATTATGACTTTGAAATGATGCATTTGGTGTAATAAATGCAATGGCTATACAGGTGGTACAGATATGATTAACATAAAGGAAAGACATAAAAACACAATACATAAAACCTACCAGTTCTCTTTTAGAATCCATGTAGGAGAACGCCGAAGAATCCAGGTGATACTAGTGCACAGCCAGTGGATGTCACCAGCGCGCCATGGATTTGTGGAATCAGCTGTTGTTTTCCCTGTTACCTCTCAGGATTAACTGGCTGGTGGTCTTGTACCTCATAACATCCAATATGTTTTTCCCTTCCCTTATAAATTATTGACTGACTCTGCGCCAATTAGTCCTACCAGTTGGTAGGTTTGTTATCAAGTTAAGCTTCAAGACAAGAACCTGGACTCAGATGATTAAAAATTTACAAGCAGTTGATTAAATATGCAGCTAGTCTGTGAAGTTACTTCTTGAAACTATTATGTTGTCTTTTAATACTAATAATTTGTCTAATTAATAAAAAAAAGCTGGAAAGCATGTAAGAAGGCGTGAGTCTTTCGAGAGAATCAGGGTAAATGTCAAGAAATAAGAATAGTCTTAGGACACATATATTGCGTGAGATAGCTATAGGTGTTTTAAGAAATGATTTCCTCCTCAGAAAATTCTGTAGTTTTGAATGTCACAGTGGTTGTGGAAACTTCATGTTCATCCAACGAATAATCTGAGGGCTAATTAAGTACATTTTTAAAATGATATAGTTTTGCTTTAATTAAAAATCTCAGTGACTGCAATATATTTTGCAACTCAGAGGTCAGGTGTGCTGTTAGGTGTAAGACATGGCTGTCTCCATCACGTTGAGACCACTGTTGAGAACCTATACCAATGGCTTATAATGCAGTTATATTTTAGCTGACAATGGAGTTAAGACATCTCCCTAAGCAACTCTGAATGTCAGCTTTTAGGTTTTAAAATGTGTGTATCTCCAGATCATGGCTGCCTCTCCTCTGTAGAAAAGAGTTAAGATTCCACCCGTGTCTTGCCACTGTCCCTAGTATACAAGCCATTTAAACGGCTGGTACTCATTTCTTCCACTGTGTTACTGTGCAAATAAAACAAGGGCTGTCATGGATTTCTCGGCTACATTTTCAGTCCTATCACTGGTTCTTTGATTAGGTTATTTCTGTTGAAGAAAAAAAAATCTGTATGTGTAGTTTGCTGTCCTGACACCATAAGGAAGAAGACAAAAGGGCTTAAGCTTGCTTTCTTGTCTTGGGGTGTCTGATTCATTCACCTTAGATTTCAAAAGGGTTCAGTTTAGTAGATAATACTGTTGCCATGATTTGTAAGGCCCAGGCATTGCACTGAATACTCTCCATGGGTAGTGCATTCACTAGGGGCTGGCAGTGCATGTGTTCATCATTGATACTCAAGTTTGCTATTATGGGACAGAAAGTATCTGTTAAGTCTCTTCCAGAGCCTTTTGAAATGGGCCTTGTCTGTGCTGATCCATAAGATTAAATCTAGTTACGGCAACTGAGACACTGGAGTTAGGGTTGCCTGGAGCATTAATGTTTGTTGGTTAATCTTTGAAGCACAATTAGAAGACAGGTGGAAATGTTCTCAATCTTCAACATGAATGAAACAACAACAGCAAATGAATATGATTAATACTCTCCTAACTTCAGGCCAATCTGAACTTAGCTCTAGGGTTGATCAACTGTTCTCATGCTAATCTATGAATATAACATGTATGCAGCTGTATATTAACCTCACTTCTGCTGTAGAAAGAAATGTGCTGTTGCAGTCTATACCAAGGAATGACAGACTGCTTTCAAGCTAAAGGGTTTGTTAGGTCATTAGTAGCTATGTGTTCTAATGGCATAACATGATTTGATTTGTGGAAAAGTACTATGGGTAAACCACATGGTAACTATTAAATGATTTTGAAACTAAGGAATGAAAATTCTATATTTACCAAATATACAATGATTCATTTTCTTTTCTTTAATAATTTAGGATTTGCCAGGCAGTGGTGGTGCATGCCTGTAATCCCAGCACTTGGGAGGCAGAGGCAGATGGATTTCTGAGTTCGAGGCCAGCCTGGTCTACAGAGTGAGTTCCAGGACAGCCAGGGCTATACAGAGAAACCCTGTCTTGAAAAACAAACAAACAAATAAAAATATGATTTATTTGTATATTGGAAGGATTTTTTTTAGATTTATTTATTTACTTCATTATGTGAGTAATGAGTACATTATCTATATGTACACGTGCATGTCAGAAGAGGACATCAGGTCCCAGTATAGATGATGAGTGTGAGCCAACATGTGGTCGCTGGAAATTGAACTCAGGACGTCTGGAAGATCAGAAGTGCTCTTAACCACTGAGCCATTTCTCCAGGCCAGAAGGATTGTTTTTTAAAGCTACTCATTTTGTTGCTCAAACGTGCTGATTTTCAGTGGCCTGATGGAGGTTATCTTTATCTATTAATCTTTTCTTTTAAAACCTGGCCGATAAAGCCTTTGAGTAGAGGAGTCTGGTCTCTAGGTACTCTAGCTAGATTGAATTTGGGAGGAGGTTCAATATGTATTGGGGAGAGGGATAAGGAGACCTTACATCTCAGGGATAATATACACAAATCAGAAGACCTCAATTGTAGAATAAACTCTTTCAATAAATATTACTTTCTATGTCATTTTCTTTGTCTTTTCTCCTTGTGAATATAACAACCATTTCATAATTTTTGGTTAAAAGGATAAAATGATCATTACTGTAACCACACAGCTTTTTAAACCCATGCTAGGATTATTATGTCTATTCTAACTAAACTTTTTCAGTGTCTTGTATTCTAATTTTTTTCTGTCTCTCTTTTTCTAAGGCAACTGTAGTAGGAGAACACTTGCCTTGCATGTATGAGCCTTGGTTCATAGTCAGCACCAATGTTACATTCAAGAAAAGAATACAGAAACGTAAATAGCTTGAGTTCTCTCCAACCCTTCCGGGCTATGCTTTTGCTGCTGGTTGTGTTTGTTTTGGGTAGGTTCCTCTGCCCTCTTTATGTATGTATTCTCCTTAGACTTTTTTTTCTCACCCAGCATTTCTTTTGCTATTCATAGTCTGACTGTACTTCAGTGAGCAACATAAAAATATACCTTTGCTTTGAAACCATCCAAGAAAAAATGAGTTAGATTTATACAGCAAATTGTTCTATCAAAAGTTTACATTTATGAGTGCACATTGATGAAAGTACTTTGTCAAATTAGCATGTTTAGAACAGTCTGTAAGGTTCTCTTGAACAAGGAGTGCACTTCATATGCCACTGTCTAGTCTCTCCAAGCTGTCTGCCAAGATAAAGCAGGCAAATACGGTCTGATTTAAATAATAGATACATCTCCTACCATAACATACAAAAATAGAACGTAATCCTTCCTCAGCATTTGAAAAAATAATTTTGGCTCTGTGGTTAAGAGCATTGGTTGCTCTTGCTTAGAACCTGGTTTCAAACACCTATATAGTGTTTGTAACTCCATCTCCAAATGATCTGTCATCCTATTTGTCCTCTACATCTGACATACATGTGGTGCACATATATACATTCTGGCAAAACACCCATACACATAAAATAAATATAAATAATATTAAAATTAATTTTGGGTATTCCTTTTCTCCTTTGGTAGCAGTTTTGCAATATATGAAAATAATAATGAGTTTGTGTTATGACTGTTTTTTTTCTTCCTATAATCTATCTATTTAACACTTACTGATCATTTCTTATATCTCAGGAGCTATCATGTGTGCTAAGTAACTGAACTATAAAAAGAGACAAGGTCTTTGTCCTCAAAAATTCACAAAAAGGAATATATATATATATACATATATATATATATATATGTATATATAAAAATATATGAAAATATGCTCTGCAGATAGATAATAGATCACAAATGTAGTGACTTCAAATGGGTAACTTCACCTCCAAATGGGTTACTGCACTGGGCATGTGCTGCAATTATTTTCAAAATAACATGTTCTTTTCTTGTGTCTTGTCTATTCAGATTTTGATGGAGGTGGTCTGAAACTTTTAACTTCATTCATACTACTGCTTTCTTGAGCTTATAAAATCTCAACTTTCATATTCTACAATACAGAATTTACTATATATATGTATATACACACAAAAAATATACTTTTGTACTTATGAATTGTATTAGTAAACCTTCATCCTACATGTAGGAAGTTACCTTCAAGTTGCCATTATAAGACAATATTTGTAATAAATTTAGATGGCATGCATTTACAGTTTTATAAGAGTAACAATTTGGACAAGGTCTTTGAATATCCATACAGACTACAGCATTTTATATGCCCATATCACTTGATACTTTTCAAAATATATCTTAAAGGTCTGATTCTGAGGAATCAGGTTTCCCAGCAGAGAGAGAGAGAGAGAGAGAGAGAGAGAGCTTGTTTGTTACTGTGAGGGGCAGAGTATACTGCTACCTCTTCAACACGAAGACAATTCAAAATGTTTATGTGATCCTTGACTTGTCAAAGATTGCAAATGCACTTCAGGTATGGTTGGCTGATTCTATAAATGAGTTTTTCCACTTTTATAGTTATATCAACAGACATTTCATTAAATTATACTTAAAGATTTGATGAGATAGGTGCCGCGGAAAGCAAGTCAGCTCAAATTTCGTCGTCATGTTGTGATTAGTCTAGGTGTGGTGAGCCTGAAAGGGTGCTGTTAATCAGCGGGATCATTTGCAGGAAGTAATGAAACTTAATAATAAATAATTTCAAGAGACCTCTTTAAGCTGGAAGATTATTATCAAACTGAATGTATGTGTTGATGGCTGTACCAATGAAATGATGAAGGTCAGCTAGGAGAACCCCTACCCCTGTTCTAGAAGAAAGGATGCTCATTCCTCTGTTTTCTTGCTCTGTCAAAAAGAGGTCAGGGAGAATGGGTACTTCCGGTTTTCCATCAAGACATGTCTGAAACATTCACAAAATCCATATTAACTGCATGAAATGAAAATTCCTAAAGAGTTATATTGGATCTCCGCAATCATTTTTAAGGTAGACAAGTTTTGGTGTCTAATAATTGTGTTCTGGATTACAGTCATGAATCACAGTATAAGATTACTTAATCCAGAGAGCTTCATTTTGAATGCAGAATTTAATACACACTCATTATAGCTGCTGTGTTGAACTTAATACAGTGAAAGCCAACAGGTAAATATGCTTGAGAACAGGCTATGCTAATTTTACAATTCCCAGTAACTTAAAAAAATATTTCCTTTGACATAAGATAAAGAAGCAGACATGCCTGGTTACATTTGCTTGTTACAGAACACATGTACACACTGGCATTAAATTGCCTTTGATTTAAAAATAACCGGCATGCAACTTCACATAGGGTATTGCCAGCACAGATGACTACAGTTTAGCTGGGCCAGGAGGGAATCAAGTCCATTACAGAAGGCAGGGGATTAATGAATTTTGTAAAGAGACACATCCTAATGAGATTAATTTTAGATTTAATTGCACAAACCTAGACGTCAATGAAGATAAACAACATAAAATCCCCTTAAAAGATTTTAAAAAAATCTGTATAAAGTATCCTTAGAATATGAACAAATTTTCATTCCTTATACTGAGTCCCATAAACAGAAGGAATAAGAAGGAATTACCTTTATTTGATTTTTTGTATTTCCATTTAAGCATAAAAAATCTGGAAAGACCTGCTACCTGCTTGCTGATTGCAGTCCTGGATTGGAAATGCTTGAGAAAAAAAGTTCTAAGAATCAGTGAGCTGTTTTGGGGGTGGGGCACCTTGCACAGCTCCACTAATGTACTACACTAACAACTGCGGTCATGCTATTCTTTCCTTAATTTCTGCCTCCTAATCAAAGGCTGGTTCTGTGAATACATATTTTAGAAAGAGATTTGGTACCTTGCTCTCTGTGCTTTCTGTCCTCTCCTTCACCTTTATAAGCACTGTCCTCTTAGAAATCCTCTCCAGTCACTCGGTAGCACCCAGACTTTAGCCTTGGCAGACATCACTAGTGGTCATAAACATTAAATTTCCTCTCCTGCCAGATTTATGGAAGATTGGTCGCCAGTCCTCAGATTAAATGTGTGTGCCACCACACCCTGCTCAGAAGCCATTTCTGAGGTCGTTTGTAGATGACAGAGTTAGGTGTGGCCTTTACCATTTCCCAGTTTGCAATCCCTGATTCTGTTTTCGGGTTCTCATTTGTGTCTGTGATTCAACTTGTCTTTTGTAGTCTACAAACACAAGATATAAAATAACCAATCTATATAAAAAGTTTTTTTTTTTTCATGGTGAAACAAGATCTGTTTGTACCTTGCTCTTCTTCCAGAATTGGTTAGTCTTTATACTTTGCACTCTGTGATGGAATGAAGAATCAGTTTGTGAGAACACTGAGGGTTGGGGAGATGGTTCAGTGATTAAGGGTCCCAGATGCTCTTCCAGAGGATCCATGTAAGATTCTCAGAACACGAATAGTTGCTCACAACTATCTATATCTCCAGTCTCAATGGATCTGATGCCCTCTTCAGTTCTCCATGGGCACTGCTTACTTGTGTGTGCAGACATACACGCAGGCGTGATGCCCACGTTCATAAAAACAAATAATTTAAAAAGAAGAATCAGTCTGCCAATATATGGAAATTCCCCAATGTGTTTTTCATTCCAGCCCCACCGAGTTTACAGGTGCCCATGGAAGTTTCACATGTCTGCATTCCATTAACATATTTGAAAAAAGAATCAGTGTCTTTAATACTAAGCAACAACTAGCATGTATACATCACTTTCAAACCTAATGGGAGTCTCAAGAAATGTGAACCTGTGTTGGAGGTATGGTAGCAAGAAGAGCAGGTGGTGTTTAAAAATGGGAAAGAATTTGGAGAGGATTCAATTTTAAAAACAGAAATAGAGAATGAGCAAAAGAAAAAAAAATCATAACCATGGCAGAGAATGAAATGAAATGTTATCAGGTATCTGGACGGTGGGAGGGGGCGTTAGGAGGCTATCATGGGAGAGAGAATGCCAGTTGCATTGTTTGACTGCAAGGGCTCTGAAATTGGAAACTTTTGAGTGTGTTTCAAAGTGGCAACCTTTTCCCGCAAATAACAAATAAATTAGTTTCACAAGCCATTGCCAAGTTCGAGCTCGTGAATCCGCCTGTTTAAATGGTCTGTGCCAATGCATTCTTGTACACCCCACTTTCCTCTGCCAACTTCACTGCTGATTGGATACTGATGGATAGCATTATTCTGTTCCAGTGTGGCACTTTATAAATAACATAATGTGCTATCTACAGCACAATGGCAATTCCTATGTTTGCAGAGATTGGACCTTCTGGAAACAAATGATTTCCCTAAGAGCCAGGCTTTGAATGAATTGAGGGAATTTGATCTATCTCTAATAAATGTGTCAACGTGGAATTAAAACAAGATATATATGAATTTAGATTGGGTATGAATGTTTTGGGTGTGGAGCAAATTTGCTATTTAAATGCAGTTGTGCAGCCATAAGTGAACAAAACTAAATAAAAATAAATTGATACTAGAGAAAATGTTAAGCACGTTTTGCATGTTTGTTAGGTAAACATTGCTATTTGGCATTAACCAGTGTTTGTATTTTATTTCCAAATGTAGCTCTTTACTACTATTTCTGAAGGAAAATTACGGTCCACCACAGGCTTGATTATATACTGTGCTATGGCAAAACTGGTGAGAAAAAATTTGGTGAGCAGAAATTTGACCAAATTGTAGAAAGGGGGGAGGAGGAAGCTTACAACTTCAAGGTTATCTTCTAGGGGATATATGAACTTGATGACTTGTGCAGTCAATTATTTACATTAGCTAATTAAGATTTCTATAATAAAACTGCCAGTGCTAGATTTAAAAAAGACTCAAGAAAATCTTGCAGTGGCATTTTCTAGCAGAGTGTAGGAATTACAGTTTTTGGTAATTATGAGAGCTGCAAAGAGTGACATATCCTGCCGTTGTGTCGAGGGCAACACCCAGTACAAATTCCTTTTTAATCTGACAGTTACCTATGAGATCATTTTGATGTCATGGTACTGTCTCCCTCTACTTCATCATGGAACAACACCTCCTGATTCACCATGGGAAACCCCTAAAATGACTACACACACGATTTCTCAGGATCCTTTTCTTTGTCACATTCTTTCCATTATTGGCCTTTGGCAGTGTCCCTTCACTTTAGAGTGCCATCTTCCCTCCTACCTCATCCACACCAGTAACTCCCTATACTTTCTTGGTTGAAAACTAAGAACTAGTGACACTTGTTGCATGTGTTGCAGGCTAAGCAGTGACCAAGACGTATGTCAGGACTCAACTCAAGAAGCCCTCAGGCTGACCTGGTAAAGTGCACTTTATGTTCCTGTTTAATAGGTGGGGAATGCAATATGATGGGACAATAAGTAGATTTTTCCAGGCTGGCAATATGGTATTAAAGATCAAATGGATATCTATGGAACAGCGTGAATTCTGTGTTAGACTGATAGCACAGAATCAGCAAGTGCACCTTTTCTGAGCATGTACCAGTTCACTGTACATACCCTGTCCTGTAGTGAATATTGAATCCACATTATGTCTCCCCCACTCATGAGACTCTTAAAGGCAACAAAAAGTACTATATAGAGCTCACATTTTTGACTTGGAATTAGACAAACCTGCATATAAAAATCCCAAGTCTCACAGATATTTAAAACATAACTATGACAAATTACTTCATAAGCTCAGTTTGACTTATCCATAAAATAGAAATAATAATAGCTGCTTTATCATCATGTCATTTGAGAAGCATTAGATACAAATTAACTGTGATAAAATTACCATTTGTATCCTCTAAGTTTAGGGCTGGCCTAGTGGTAAATACATATTTGTTGCAGAAAACAGGTTCTGAGGGGACAGAGATGAGCCAGAGTGTACTCTAAATTGTCAGGCTAGTGACACCACATTTGTTTCATGAGACTTGAAACTTTAGCCTCTGGTATAGAGAAGTAACCCTTCTTTAATTGTGCTGTCCTGAGCATAGAGTCCTCCTGTATCCTCCAAAGATAGCTTTGTCATCTTATCTGACACATTAAAGCAAGCTGCCAAGGATATTATTTAGGGCACAGAGAGTAGGTATTTTTTTTTATATACTGGTGTTTTGTGAACTGAAGGAGGGATGGACATTGGGAGAATTGAGTCCTTTAAATAGATCTTCAAGCAGATGGAAGGCGCTATTGTAGATGAGCGATCTGAGCCATAGGGTTGCTGTGTGACCTTCAAGGTTTTTCATTCTACTTACCCTTCAAAAAAAGGAAAACAAAACTATAAAACTCTTGGTTTCCTTCATCACCGTCCCGAGTGTGTGTGTGTTATGTCTGTGCACACACAAGTGCGGCCCCACATCATTTTTGTCAATAAGAATCGCGAGAATCAGCTGAGGTCTACAGAGAGAAGTAGGAAACAGCATGTCTGAAGTTTCAGCCTTTAAACATATGACCTGACAGCTGAAAATCCAAAACTTAGCTAAACAGATAAAAAAAATAAACGTGAAGCAAGGGAACAAAAACAAGAAATGAGCTCTTTTTCCAAAGGACAAAGAACTCCATGATGTTCATCTTGCATCCAGTGTCAGAGCAGAACGGATTCATCCAAAATGCCCAGCATCGATGTGCCCATGCACTTAGATGCAATGATGAGCATAAAGGAAGGTGTCATCAAAACCCAGATGGTGAGGGACCCCTCTGGAGTTTAGTGAGAGAGTTGGGGAAGGTCCTCTTCATAAGGCAAGGTTTTCTTAGGTAAAGCATAATGTTAGTGAGTTGTTGAAGGACATATAAAATTTTCCATCATCAAATGTTCTCTACATGTCAGCCAGAACCCCTCTGCAGATGAGAGTGTGACTTGCTCTAACGTTTCTTCACCATCCTTCGAGTATCAAAAAAGGCTAAGGTCCTTCTTATACTCCAGAGCCTAAAATAGACAAAACTCCATAAGCAGTACTAACTTGATTTCTCCATGGACTGGGTCCACAGTTTCGTCAGCAATAAGGCTGTGCCACAAAGTTTTGGTGGATAATCAGGAGCAATGGCAATAGCCTGTATTATTTAGGGAGTCTCCAGGACACTCCTGACCACCAATCAAGGAGGGTGTCCCACATCTATACTACCGTCTACTATACTGTGAGTACAACTAGAAGTTACCACTGTGACCTGCAAGGCTCTCCTAGATCTGGGGTCTACTTTCCTTTCCAATCTATTTCAGCTATGCTTATTTTGTGAGACAGAGTTCTCTTGCTGAACCTAGAACTCATTGAATCAGCTGGGCTTGCTGGCTATTGAGCTCTATGAATCTTCCTATCGCTGTATTCCTAAGCTGGTGTTACAGATGCATGCTGTTGGGCCTGCTTTTATGTGAGGGATAAGGATACAAACTCATGATCATGTGAAACATACTTTACTGGCTGAGTCATCTCCTCACAGCTTTAAATTAATTTACAGTTGACATATAATAATGATACCATCAGTGGCAAGGTGGAGGGAAGATCTTAAGGGAGGATTTATAGTAGAACATAGGTGATATGAAGAGGAAAAGAATACTGTGAAAGAGGGAAGTTTATGCAAAGAGAAGGATGGAGGATAGGGATGGGTGGGAGAAGGGATAGCTAACACTAAGTAAGGATGTTTGTTATATCCATATGGAAACCTGCTATATATTTGAGAACATACATACAGGTATGTATTTATATAAAAGCATTTAATCTAAGTCATGTGCACAGGGGTTACTGCTTCTCTTAGAAGCCATTGGTTCCTAGATATGAACACCCTCCTTGATTTATTTGTCACAACTGTCCTGGAGACTCCCCCAAACAACACAGGCTATTGTCATTGCTCCTAGTTGCCACACAAAAACTTAGTGGTAGGAAACATGATTGCTGAAGAAACTCTGGACCCAGTCCATGGAGAAATCAGATTGGTACTGCTTATGGACGTTTCTCTATCTTAGGCTCCTGGGTGTAAGAAGGACCTTAGCCTGATGCCCCCGTGTAGCCAGCACTTACCTTACTACCTAGAATGTGCAGTGTACTCAGCAGCCTCTGACAGATGAAGAATGGGCGGATGAACTGATGCTGCTCTCATGGAGTTCTATTAGGAGAATCAGTCACTTGGATTGGAGCCCCAAGCCAGCAGCTTTGTGTGTTTATGAGGGTCATCCATTAATGGCTCAGTTAATGGTGAGTGTGAAGCCAATTTAGAAAAGGGCCGCAAATGACAGTGTGTCTGAATTCTGCTGAAGGTGAGGACTAATTGAATATTTAATGTGCTTTTGTTATATGTAAGGGACTCTGGGGGATCCAGATTTGAGCATGACGTGACATCTTTCCTAGTAAACCTTGCAATTTAGGCGTGAGAGTAGTCCTGTAAACAGGTAAGTATAAATGAGAGTGGTAGACCAATCTATATCCTCTATTAGCTACTATTTTGCTACGTGTGTGTGTAATTTTGATGTGGGGACAAAGATGCTTCCTGAGTTTTTCAAATAACATTGGGGAGACTGTGATTTCATCGTCTCTCATTTATTCTGCTCTCTACAAGCAGTGGGCTCTGTGTCCTTATCAGATCTAGATGCGATTACCAAAACCTCACTTGGAAATAGTGGATTTGCCTTCCGTTTATTCATTAAGCCAGGAAAACATTTCTGATTTCCTCCAAGGGGTCAAGAACTGGGCGACCTGTGCTAGGCAGAGGAGTTGGCTGTGGAGGAGAGAGGAGGGATCCGCTCTCACTATGCTATGATGTCCAGGAGGGGGCAGACACGGGAAAGATCAGCGTCAGAGGGTGGAAAGTGGAGAGAAAGCTAGAGGCACTAGAGTGGGAGTAACTTTAGGAAGACAGGAGAGGCTTTTGGGAGGAAGGTGGCATGGGTCTAAGATTTGTGTTAAATTACTAAAATTAATGAGAAGATGTCATTCCGCAGTCTGAATATGTCCCTGGTGGTCTTAAGGACCAGGGCCTTTGAGAAGTGATTAAGCTAGAGAGCCCGTTCTCATGGATGGATAAGTGCCTGAGAACCAGCGGGAGGGAACTTCCATAGAACTCTGTTTTACTCTTTGCTCTTCGGCTGTAGGGGATCCATGGTGTGTGAAAAAGACATCACACTTAGAAGTCTTTATTTCCCAGCTTCCCCCACAACCGCAAACTGAGAAAGAGACCTCTAACCTTTAACACACCTCATACAGGCCTAACCACATTTGGGATTGCTACTGGATGCCACTTTCCCTTTAGATGACAAATTTCAGCCAACATGTGCCCAGTGATGGTGTGGGCCAAACAGTGTGCATGAAGGAGCCTAAACTGGAGGTGTTGGATTTCATCAACAATGCTCCCGGGTTTTCCATACGGATGGAACGACCATATTTTTCGAAATTGATTTCTTCATTCATTTTCCATTTCCTTCTCATGATTAGCTAAATCAAAATCAAATGTTTGGGGTCCTTTTAACCTGCTCACCTCAAACCCAATTTCTCTTTTTGAACAGAGCTGTAATTTCCCAAAGTAGTGCGTGGCTGCGGCAGATCGCACTTATCCGGAAAGAAGCAGGCTCGGCTGCGGGGGTTCAGGCTGGAGTCCATTTTTCTTATCTTTCTCAAATGGCCGAAGTTAACTGATTTGAAAGGGCCTCATTTTAAATTACATTCATTCAGTGAAAACAGAAATTAACACTTAGAGACATCTATATGCTAATGATTGTAGCTCAGGGAATTCACTTCTAACCTTTTGAAAAGGCACTGGTAAGGAGCCATTTCACTTGAAAGCAACTTAGGAAAACTGGTAGATTAATTAAATACCATAAAATTTCTTTTTTTAAAAAAAATCTTTATTTCATTTATCATTTATGTCTTTTCTTTTTTTTTCTCTCTCTCTCTCTCTTTTAAAATGTGAGTTTTGGTGTTTCCGATAGTACTGTCTAAACCCTGTTATTTAGCAGGACTGTTGGGCATGAATATATAGCATCCAGGGTGAGAGAGAGGGACAGGCCAGAATTTTGGAAAACAGTGGAGGAACAAAAAAAAAAAAAAGAAAACAAAGGGAGTCATTTCTTCCAGGCCACTCCTAGCTTCTGGGTAGCTTTGTGTAGATGTTTAGAATGTCTGTCTGTCCTGCTTTGGTGAACCTTCCTTGAGGGACAGCCTTAGTATGGAAGTGGCATCTAGGGTTAGGGCTCAAACACTCATTTATCCCTAAATGGAAGCTTCTGTCTCATGAAAATACCACACAATTACTCAAGCAAGTCAACGTCCAGTGGCTTGTGGCCCACTCCCCTCTTTCACACCTCTGTATTTAGTAACTCCACCTATTTTTATTTATACATTCACAAATGTTTACATGATGTTATCAGGGAGAAGCACGTTTTCTAAGTCAGCTCACTGAAGAGGGGAGTTCTTAACAGAGGTCTGGAATAGAAAACATTTTATTGAGAGTTCTAGGCCCTATCTTTGAGCAGCAGAGTTCATTCAGGTGGTAGGATTCATGAAGTCCAAGCAACTTCAAGTTGTCTTTACACTCAGTCGGTTGTTCTTCTCTTCTGAACAAGCCAGCCAGTCCTGCACACCTGGGGCCACAGAGTTCTATGGGATGACCTACATTGGAATCTGACTTCACCAGACACAAATTAGTTATGATAGCATTGTACAATGGGTACAGGAACACTTGGGAAGATTAAATGAGAAAATGCATGTAACTTTCTTGATAGGGTGATAGTCACAGAGTAAATGCTCAGTAGTAAGAAGTGCCTAAAAAGATGAGAATAAGTCAAAGAAGTGAACAACCTTCCTGCATATGTGATTTTTCCTTCACCTACAGCCTCACAAAGTGGCACGTTGTTGTAAGACTCCAAGGAGCCTTAGCTACCAGGGACCTCCCATCTTCCACTCCCCCCCCCCATTCTTTCTATATCTATAATGAATTTGCATTTTCTAGGATTTGGTAGAAAGGAAGCCATGTATGTGCATAATTTCATTTATTTTTGGCTCAGTCTACTTTGTTTCACTTGTGATTATTGGAAATGTCGTTTTAAGGAAAATATTTTGAGGTGGAATCTCAGGGTTGTTTTGATTTGCATTTCCCTGATGATTAAGGATGTTGAAAATTTTTTCAGGTGCTTCTCTGCCATTCGGTATTCCTCAGGTGAGAATTCTTTGTTCAGCTCTGAGCCCCATTTTTAAATAGGGTTATTCGATTTTCTGGAGCCCACCTTCACACCAGTCAGAATGGCTAAGATCAAAAATTCAGGAGACAGCAGATGCTGTCGAGGATGTGGAGAAAGAGGAATACTCCTCCATTGTTGGTGGGATTGCAAGCTTGTACAACCACTCTGGAAATCAGTCTGGCGGTTCCTCAGAAAATTGGACATAGTACTACCGGAAGATCCAGCAGTACCTCTCCTGGGCATATATCCAGAAGATGTCCCAACCGGTACGAAGGACACATGCTCCACTATGTTCATAGCAGCCTTATTTATAATAGCCAGAAGCTGGAAAGAACCCAGATGCCCCTCAACAGAGGAATGAATACAGAAAATGTGGTACATTTACACAATAGAGTACTACTCAGCTATTAAAAAGAATGAATTTATGAAATTCCTAGCCAAATGGATGGACCTGGAGGGCATCATCCTGAGTGAGGTAACCCAATCACAAAGGAACTCGCACAATATGTACTCACTGATAAGTGGATATTAGCCCAGAAACTTAGGATACCCAAGATATAAGATACAATTTGCTAAACGCATGAAACTCAAGAAGAACAAAGACCAAAATGTGGACACTTTGCCCCTTCCTAGAAATGGGAACAAAACACCCATGGAAGGAGTTACAGAGACAAAATTTGGAGCTGTGACGAAAGGATGGACCATCTAGTGATTGCCATATCCAGGGATCCATCCCATAATCAGCTTCCAAACGCTGACACCATTGCATACACTAGCAAGATTTTGCTGAAAGGACCCAGATATAGCTGTCTCTTGTGAGACTATGCCGGGGCCTAGCAAACACAGAAGTGGATGATCACAGTCAGCTATTGGATGGGTCACAGGGCTCCCAATGGAGGAGCTAGAGAAATTACCCAAGGAGCTAAAGGGAACTGCAACCCTATAGGTGGAACAACAATATGAACTAACCAGTACCCTGGAGCTCTTGTCTCTAGCTGCATATGCATCAAAAGATGGCCTAGTCAGCCATCATTGGAAAGAGAGGCCCTTTGGACTTGCAAACTTTATATGCCCCAGTACAGGGGAACGCCAGGGCCAAAAAGGGAGTGGGTGGGTAGGGGATGGGGGGGTGGGGTGGGTATGGGGGACTTTTGGGATAGCATTGGAAATGTAAACGAGGAAAATACCTAATAAAAAATATTTTGACCCCAGCAAAGAATTTTGTTTTTCATTTTATTAATTTATTTCTGTTTCTTGCTGGGTAGCAGTTACTTTATAAAAAATATCACTCATATTTTTTTTTAAATTCAAATGCCAATTGTCTAATTGATTGACTTTTGGGTAATTTTCTGTTTTGGAAAAATATCTTTACCATAATCATTCAAATGCAAGCTTTTGTAATGATATTTTTTGTTTCTGTTGGGGTAGTATCTAAGTAGAATAGTGGGATAATATGGGAGTGGGTGTTTAAATTGACATTTTTTTCCCCCAAGACCTGTTTCAGATTTTGATTTCCTCCTTCAGCACATGAAACTTTTAGTTGGCATTCTCAACATCACCAGTAGCATCCAGCTCTTTGGTTTCAGCTTTACAAAGCATGGAGCAGAGACTGAAGGATGGCCATCCAGAGACTGCCCCACCTAGGGATCCATCCCATCTGCAGACACCAAACTCAGACACTATTGCTGATGCCAAGAAGCACTTGCTGACAGGAGCCTGCTATAGCTGTGCCGTGAGAGGTTCTGCCAGATCCTGACTAATAAAGATTTGAAGTATTTCAAATTTCAGACGGAGCATGGGGACCCCAATAGAGGAGTTAGGGGAGGAACTAAGGAGCTGAAGGGGTTTATAACCCCATAGGAAGAACAACACTATCAACCAACCAGACTCCCAAAGCTCGCAGGGATTAAACTACCAACCAAAGAGTACACATGAGGGGACCCATGGATTCAGCTGTTTATGTGGCAGAGGATGGCTTTATTTGGTATCAATGGGAGGGGAGGCCCCTGGTCCTATGGAGACTCTGATGTCCCAGTGGAATGCTAGGGTGGGCAGGTGGGGGAGCTCCCTCATGGAAGCAGGGGGTGGGGGGATGGGATAGGGAATTTTTAGAGGGGAAACTGGGAAGAAGGTAACATTTGAAATGTAAATAAATAAAATAACCAACCAAAAAAAAGAGAGAGGAAAAAATAATATTCTGAAATGACATCTTGTTTCCCTTTTCCTTTCCCTAAATCTGACCACACCCCTCTTCCCTGTTGTCACATCCTGTCTGATGGTCTGCCTATGCAAATATTTAGCTCCTTCCTTTTAATTTTAAATTTGTGTCTTACTATTACTGAATTTGCTTTGCTAGTATTGCTGAAATTGTTTGTATTACCACAAGAGAGTATATAAGATTTACTCATGTTTGGGCTTAAAAAAAATCTTTTATCGGAAAGGTGATTTGTAAATATTTTCACCCCATCTGTGTATTTTCATTCTTTCTATGGTAGGTATCTTTTGAGCAGAAATTCTTAGCTAGGAGAGGTTTCAATTCAATTTTATCTTTCACGGATCCCTAACTCAATTACAAATGATCTTCCATTTTGTTGGTTTTTTTTGGGGGGGGGTGGTGTCTGATAGGTTTTCATTTTGCCTATAGATTTGTGATCTGTTCTGATTAGGGATATTCAATTGCACTATGAATTGCTATGTTATGAAATCCTATTTTGTTTGCTTTTTCTGAATTTCCTTTGCATCTGACCCCCTAGTTCTACTTCTCATTCATGGGCAGATCTATTTCTAGAGTTTTCTCCAGTCTGTTTTGTTATTGGATCTGCTTATTTTTAAAACCAGGTCTAACTTGAAATAAAACATTATTTTTGAGGCAATCTGTTGAGCTCTGCTCCATCATCTCTTCCCAACTCTTCATGTGGCTCAACCAGAGAATTCAGTATGACATTGTCTTTTCACTGGTTAGACAAATGAAATTAGTCAATGATTGCAACTACATTATAGGATCTTTCTACCTTTTCCTAGTTCTGAGTTTTCACTTTCCCCGGTTTGTATTTGTTCTGAGAGGTATGTGAGTGCATCACGAAGGTCCCTTTATGAACTGTTCTTCGCTGAGTGCAAAGCTACATAGATCAGTACACTCTATCATCAGGAAGTGGTAGGGAAAACAGGCTACCAGCAAAGAAACCAAACACTAATCAATGCTCTCCAAAGGAATCTTGCTAATAAGTGTGTCAATTTTCAAATGATGCCCAGTTTTTCTCTCTCCTTTGCTGGATACACAGAGGGAAATGTTCACTTTTGCCTCAGACATGACATCAGGGGTTCTCAAAAGCGGCAGCAGGTCACAAATCCCAGGGCAAGATCCAGTTGAGCCTGCTTGAGAGCCGAGCTTTCTCAGGCAGGATTCTACTCGTAAATCCCAGCTGTCAAACTGATTGACAGAGACAGCTCCGACAAGGAAAGAACTAGCCTAAGGGAGGAGTCCAGAGAGAGTGTGCTTTGCAAACTAGAAGGCTGGAAAGTGGTTATCAGCCCTTTAATAGGTCTAAGCTGATTGGCGAGCTCCTTGTTGGTTCTAATGAGGCTATTTTTATACTGATAACTATATTATTCCCAGCAATTGTCATGGTTACACAGACAAAAGGAGATGAGGAATGGTAAACTTTCTGAATAAAGGAGATGGCACGAATTGGAATCATTTAATCCCTTATTCTAACAACAAAAGCAAGCCCTGTCTGTGCTTAGCTAACAAACTCTGGTTTGTGCCTGGGCTCTACCCCTCTGCTGACATCAGTCTCCTCATCTTTACAAATGAAAGCATAGACAAAGTCAATGCTCTCCTAGGTCTCCTTTATGTTGAAGCTTCCATGATTCTGTGATTGTTCAATCTATTTCTTAATCTTGAAGATTTTCCATCTACTTTATGTGAAAAGGGAACAAAGACAGCTGTACTCGGAAATTCTGAAATCCTGTACTATTGAGTTGCAAGCTTGATTTCAAGACAGGCAAAGAGGATGATGTTTAAGCTGAAGAGATTAGTATTAATTTGGATTTTTAATTGGTGTTTTGAGGGAGATGGTCTACCCTGTTGTTGGGTCCCCCAGTGGCTCTGCCCCCAACACTAGCAAGTGAAGGCAGGCATATCCTAAGAGCTCGCTGACCAGCCAGCCACTTAGAAATAGCAAACTTCTATTTCAGTGAGGGATCCTATATCAAAGCAGTAAAGTGGCAAGCCATACAGGAAGTCACTCAATGCACATCGCTGCCATCTAACCATAAGCATTCATATCTTCACATTCACATACATGCCCCACATACATGTAACACACATCCCCCAAATGAAACAACATCAAGAAATAAAACTCTTAAGTCTCAGGGAACTAAAATGCATATCCTAAAAGCTTTTGATCTGGATTTTGAATTTTCGGGAATCTGGTAATCCATACCTGAGCCACTTCCTTTCCACCAGAGATGGCAGGAGACTTCATCAGTCTGCCCATGCAAGTCATTGAGGAAGTTTTCCAGAGGACCTTTGGCATCTGTGCAAGTGTCTCTCACCATTTGTGGACCTGTGTGGCTTTTCAATGTTCCCACACTTGTCCCAGCATCTGACAGCCGAGTGACTGGCACATCACTCAGAAGTGATGGAATTACTCTGAAAGGAAAGGGAAGGACAGTTTAGTAGTAGAAACTGCATTATTTGGGGGAATATTCCTTAGAGAAATTTGGGGTTGAGTCAGCCTTAGTAGATACAACCTGGACAAGTGGGCCGAATGCAAACCAGCGGTTAGAACTGAGTAGAAGATCTGTAGGCAACAGATGAGCAAAGCATTAAGGCAAAGATAGTGTTTTATTTTTTTAAAGAGGTTCAGGCACTTGCCTATTTTATGCCATGTTTGACAATGGGGCGATGGGGTAGGAGTAGATCGTTTAAGCTGGTTCAAAGCCCTTTTGCGTTTACACTGCTTGAACAATCTCTCTGTGTTTCATTACTTGCCAGTAAGTTATCTCTTTGTTTCTGAGTTCCAGTT
Source organism: Mus musculus (assembly GCF_000001635.26). Taxonomy (NCBI): domain Eukaryota; kingdom Metazoa; phylum Chordata; class Mammalia; order Rodentia; family Muridae; genus Mus; species Mus musculus. The sequence goes on along the minus strand of NC_000068.7, from coordinate 64,885,998 downwards.
TTATGAATTCTATTGTACTGACGAGAGCGCAGAGAAACCATGTAATGACAGAGAGAAGCACTCACTGGGGGAAAGAAAAAAAAACACTTTGAAGCTGTAGGGCACCCAGGCTGCATCTGGGCACAATGCCAGCTCCTCTGCAGCTGAAAAACTTGCCACAGAAACAGCTGGCGATAGCTACAACTCACCTGCAATAAAGGCAACGGATACAGGACCACTCAGCACTGTAATCAATGATTTAATAATTGTGTCAATGAAACAGATTATTCAATTGGCTCAGGGGCATGGGAGTCTCCTCTGTTGTAATGTACAGGCTTCAGAATAGTCTATCCTTTCCCACTAGACCCTTGGGTTTCCCTCCAGTACTTTTATTTTAAGACCCTCTGGTAACAACTTTTATACGAAAATATATTGGGACATCCTATGGTCCCTAGACCAGTGTTTATTGACATTTATGGAAGTGCTAGAATTTTTCCCCACTCTGTCCTGGTTTGTGGAATCTCTCCCTAGTCACAGTATTATCCTCTTGGGGGCCAGAGTGCATCTTCTCTGTAAAGGAGAAGGCACTGTTTTCTGAGAGTCATCACACTGTGGTATGACTAAAGTGGTTTTGCCAGAAAGAACATATACTAAGCTCCATTGTATTTTGGATTTTAAACACCTTTTCTTTCCTCTAATGTACTGCAAGTTGGTTTAAAACATCCAGTATCTTCTTTAATCTTAAGAAAAAATTCTTGCTGGGCAGTGGTGGCGCACACCACTTGGCATTCCAGCACTTGGGAGGCAGAGACAGGTAGACCTCTGAGATCGAGGATAGACTCACTCTGGTCTACAGAGTAAGTTCCAGGACAGCCAGAGCTACACAGAGAAACCTTGTCTCCAAAACAAACAAACAAACAAACAAACAAAATTCTCATTGAGATTTTAGGGTAAGCCCCCTATTTACTAGTAAAACCACATGTAAAAAGTTGAAACAATTTCTGCTCTCTGATGGTTTGCACCAATGGCTGCTTTAATCCCTTACTCCTATGTAGGTTCTTGCATGAGTTCCTTAATTTGCAGTTGTGGAGCTTGAATCAGCCATTCTGGGATAAGCTCTAAGAAGGGGAGGTGGACATGGGTTCCCATTCCCAAACAAGGAGTTCTCTGCAATTGGTACCTGCTGGGAGAGGAAAAAGTATTTTTTTTTTTCAAATGGAATCTCACTGAGTATATACTTCAGGGTAAGCATCATGCCTAGAAAGAATTGCTTGATCCTCTGCCCCCACCCCCAAAAAGGAACTGTATTTTTGTAGACGTTTGTCTCTTATTGTTTTTGTTTGAGCTTTGCCCCTCTCTCTCTCTCTCTCTCTCTCTCTCTCTCTCTCTCTCTCTCTCTCTCTCTCTCTCTCTCTCCCTTTCTCCTCTCTGCATATTATTATTATTATTTTGTTTTTTTGTTTTTGTTTTTTTTTCTTGTATATAGGTCTCTGTTTTGTGTTTTTGTAGGCATGTTGATGTGTGTTTCTTGGTTTTTATTTTTATTTATTTAATCATTCATTTGTTTCTTTAGAGAGAAAGTGAGAGAGGGTGGAGTTTGGTATGGAGGTAGGGGGTAGCTGGAAGAGGTTGGAGGAGGGGAAAAAGTGTGATCAAAATATATTGAACTAAAAGAATATTTTCAATTAGAAAAAGTGAATGATGCAAATGAGTTGACAGGGCAGTGGGAGGTGTCTGTGGTCACTGCCCCTCTCAGCATTGTGAGGCCATGCTGTCTCCATCTAACAACTTTTCCCTCCTAATATGTTCTTTTCTGCCTTACTATCCTTTTTTGTTTTGTTTTGTTTTGTTTTGTTGTTTTGTTTTTTTGTTTTTCAAGACAGGGTTTCTCTGTGTAGCCCTGGCTGTCCTGGAACTCACTCTGTAGACCAGGCTGGCCTCGAACTCAGAAATCTGCCTGCCTCTGCCTCTGCCTCTGCCTCCTGCGTGCTGAGATTAACGGTGTGCGCCACCATGTGCTACCTTACTATCTTAACCTCACACTAAAGAGTTTTGACCTCTCTTATATTCACACCTTATACCTAACAGATTTTAGGAACATATTCATTGTAATGATTTGGCTAGAGTTAGGTCTTCCCAGTTGATGAGCTTTTTAGGATACTAGATCACCCCAAACCCTATTGCCTAGTTATGACATGGAACAATCATCAACAGGTGAACGGATACATAAAAAGTAGTATATACACATGGAATTTTATTCAGAAACAAATACATTTTGCTTCAATGAGAAAAAAAAAACCAAGGCATATGTAATTACATAATTGGCACTTCAAGCTTACTGGTAGATATGTAGGAATTCAAACAGGGAATCAGGTTAGTTTAAAAATGTTAAGCCTTCCTCCTACCCAAAAGGGTAGACTAGATTAGGATTTTTATGATGGATCTATTCTGCATCCTTTCTAGAACCAGTCTCTAGTCATTTGTCAAGGCTGCCATGCTTCCACAGTTTTGGGACCAGCCTTCTGTGCCTGGTGTGATGCTCTTTGGAATTTGGCATTTTTATGTCAGTTATTTTCAAATATAGTCCCTGTTCATTTGGAAATAACTGGAAAAGGCCCAGTCAACATTCTGATATGTATGATGGACATACGAACATATTTTATGTATGGAAATATATTTGTTTATTTTATATAATCTTTAAAGCATTCCTCTGTTTACTCTCTATGGCCACAAGCCATTTTGGGGACCAATTATTAAGGGCCTGAGAGATGATGTGGATCTTCTAAAGGTGTGTGTATTTTAATAGGCTTGACTAAGACCAAGAAAATGACTCAAAGGACTGAATCAATAACGGGATTATTTCAGGCAATGTGACAGGTTTTGAGGGACGTGATTTTGGCCAGAGGCCCTGCTTCACTCTCTTCAATTTTCACAGAATAGATAGTTGTCTACTCCATAAGCAAATGGACAATATCGTTTTCTACTTTTTTTCTCTCCATAATTTTGACACAAGCTGTGCAGTGGCAAGCAGGTACTGACTGGTAGTATCCATTATGTATGGGGGCCAATTTTATTAAGGATCTGGGAAATTCCTCCCTTGGTGGCATATTCAGAAAGTGCTATTGGCATCCCGTCCCTCCGTGTTACCCGTGAATGACATGTCAATGTCTTGATGCCTGATCTTAATTATTCACTCTCTGCCATTTCCAGAGCCCTGAGATGGCTTTCGTCTCTGCTGACACACGGAATATAGCAGAGAGCATTCATGGATTCCAAATATAAATACAAGAACAAAGAAGAAAAGTTAGATATTTAAAATTACACACATGCATATAAATACTTACATAGGTAAACGTGAGTTACCACACCAGCTTTCTGGTTTCCAGCAGAGATGGTATGAACCTATCTCAGACACATGTGTAAGAAACCTCTGTGACTTTTTTATCCTGAGCACCATCCAGGGAGATGGTGGGTTATTTAAATGCTACCATTAATATTTATGCAATGTTTCCTATCACAAAACTTGAAGAGGACTCTTCTGAGGATAGAATAAGGTGGCACATACGAAGCTAAAGTTTATAACTTAGAGGCTGGAGGATGTCTTTTATATTAATTATAACTATGATTGTCTTCATGCCATGGCTTGGATTCAAGATTTAGATTATATCTTCCTGGGAAGTAGGGGCTGGCATGAGTTGGATTTTTAGCATTACTTCCAACATGGCATCCATGAGCAAGGTGCATAATACTGTGAGGAAGGGAGATGACCTGTTATTAAGGAGTGAGGGTTTTATTGCTAACTCTGTTGGTCACAAATCATGGACATTGGTCAAATTCTCCATCTCAGAAGGTACATGAAGTCTCTCATTGAGAATTTTTCTACAACTAGAATATTTCTTTCAAACATACACACACACACACACACACACACACACACACACACACACACACACACAAATAGATTTAGTTTAGACCCCATAATATGGTATTTTGTAAGGAACTGGGGAAACTGAAATATTTTCTAGGAATGATTTCAGTGTCAGGGGACTGCTGTCAGTCCGACTGCTGGCAGGGTATTACGAAGCCTAGGATGAGCTAGAAAAAAGTCAAGATGGAAATAAAGGCAGGAGCCGAGGGAAACCATTCTCAGTTTAATGACGTTTTCATTCATTCTGAGTTGCACAATCACAAATGAGTAAATAAATGCATAAATAGATAAATAAACATTTCCTTTTCTTTTAAGTTCCTCCCTCCCTTCCTTTCTGGCTCCATCCTCTGCCCCTCTCTTCCTTCTTCCATGTCTTCCCATCTTCCTTCCATTTTTCCTAGTCCAATTCCTTATAGGAAAATAGAAAAATCAAACAATTCCAGAATCTAATTTAGAATGGCAAACTGTATCCATTGCTAGCAACTTTCCAAGTGCCTGTCTTATGTACCATCAGAAATGGGTGATGAAAAAGATGAAAGAAAAATAAAATGTGCTGAGGTTGGTTCTGTTGCTGTGGACTGTAATGCTAAGGTCTCGGCCTACCAGTGACTTCTCACAATTACAAGCTTTTGTTATGCAAACCTTGTTCCTTGATTTAAAACTATTGGTTAAAAAAAATTAGCTTGCAGCCAATTACTGGAGGGGTTAGAGGTAGGTGGGTGAGGAGTGACCTGGTTGGAGGAGGGGAGACTGGCAGGAAAGGAAATAAAAGAGAAGCAGGAGGATGCCACCTTGAGGGGAGAGGATCCATGAACACATGACCAGGAGAAAAGCAAGTATCTGGAGGACACCACTGGGGAGGTAGCTGGGCCTGCAGTTAGAAGTGTAGATTAGGAGTGATCCCCAGTAATTGTCAAAGCCAAATAAAATAACCATAGTCTGAGTCTCATTTATTTGTAAGCTAGTCAAGGCTAACCTTGATTTGTTTGTACTACAAAAATATAATGTATTTTCATTTTTCTTCGAGGAAGCCATAGTATTCTGAAAGTATGTGCCCATAGTTAGTACCCAAATTATATAGACCCCTGGTTTTCCTCTCACATAGTATTGTTTTAGCACATAGTTTACAGTTTTATTTAGTCCTTCATTTAAAAACTGCCTTCATAAATTAAATCAATCAACTAGCTGTAGGGAAAACCTACTTGTTTATATTATATATCTCGGAAGATTGTAGTGACAAGGAGACAGTTGAACAATTTCTACCGCCAGTGGAGTGAGAACCAGTATCATGGCTGAGGAATGAGGAGGTACACAAGCCTTGAGTACTTCTTGCATAGTACAGCACTGTTAGAAACAGCAGTGGGGTAGTGTGTGTGTGTGTGTGTGTGTGTGTGTGTGTGTGTGTGTGTGTGTGTGAGGGGAATCCTCCTGATGCAGACAGAGTCTACAGGACTCCACAGGTGCCTGTACTGAATGGGGAGGGGGCGTGTCTGGAGGGTTTGCGCAGAGGAATAACTTTGAGCATTGGTGTTGCAATGCAGAGCTTTTAGATATTAGAGATGTCTAATTATGAATGGGGGCAGCTGTTTAGAGATGATTAAAACAGGGTAGATGGCAGGTGATGCTTTGGATGAAGATAATGGACATGATGAGGTCTAGTCTGTGGATGTATTTTGAACTGGGTAAGGAGAGAGAGGGAGAGAGGGACACACACACACACACACACAGAGAGAGGGAGAGAGAGAGAGAGAGAGAGAGAGAGAGAGAGAGAGAGAGAGAGAGAGAGAGAGAGAGAGAGAGAGAGAGAGCTAGCTTGTGGCTTGAGAAACTGAAACTACACATCAGCCATTGGCTAGGATGTGAATATGAAGAATTTATCTAAGAGAGAATTTTCCAATCCTCTATGACAAAGAAAGTATTTTTAAAACTTTTAGCTACTAGTGTACTTGTATTGACTAATTCCTCTCATTCACACTTAAATTTAAGAAAGGAAATTGAAAAGCGGATAAAAGTCCAGGGTGAGGCCATTTTCTCCAGTTCATTTAACATTCAGGTAATATATACCGTAACCTCTTATACATTAAAAGCACTCTGCTAGGTGCTGCAAAAGGTAGGGAAATGATCAAATGGGAATTATGCTATTAGCACACATATAATTTAATAGCAGCACCTGAAGTGTGATTCATTACAGTAGATGGAGTGCCATGATGTTTGGGCATAGGCACGTGATTATGGAGGGGTAACAGGGGCTAGCCTTAAAAGCTGGTTGGCATTTTACATTCAGATAAACGGCCACATCATCAAAAAGCAGGGAGGCTGTGGAAGGTGGAAGGCATCTTCTTATTTGTTAATGACTTTGTGAAATTGTTGAAAGCGATCTGAAGGAACTCTCAAGAACAGCTGTGAATAGCTGGGAGAATTACTCCAGGACACTCTTTAATGTAACACTTCTCTTTATCTCATGTGCACGGAGAAAGAATTAGCTATTTTCTTTCCTTTGGAGTATGGGGGAATAATTCCATGGTTAAAAAATTACCATCAGTCGGAACAGGTCCTTGACTCAAGATTATATTTATATAGAATCTAAGTTTAAGATTACATTTAATTAGAGGAGCCCCCATTCTTGTCAAATGTCTATTCTTAATCCTGTAAACAAATAAGATGTGGTGATGGTACTGCCTGATGTCAGGTGAGCTCAATGTTAGGGGTGAGGCTACGGCTAAGCGGACATAGCAAAAGAAATCAAAGCAATTGCTCTCAGACATGTGGGGTCCATAATCTAATCTGGAAGATAAACACAAGGGCAAACACATGAGCACAGTTCCACAGCTGGATCAACACACTACCCACCCATTCTGCAGTCTCAGAATGTGGGGCCAAGGGTAGCATATTGACTTGTGTTTGGGAATAATCAACGCTGGCCGGATTGAGTCAGAGAGGACAGCCTGTGACACTGGCTCAGAAAAAGCACCAGTAATTCATTGATATTGGTACCCAAAGCAATGGTTTCCTGAGCTAAATAGCCGAGGCTGTATGTCTTTCCTTGATTTGCAGCATTTATCTGCAAGAACAGAAATTCTTGTTTCAGTCACGATTCTACATCTTAAGTCTGCTGATTTTTCTTTCCTAGAGGCTGACATCTGTCTAACTGCTGAGGGGCGACAGCGTCTTTTTGGATAGGCTTTTCGATTGACAGTCATAAAATCTCTGTTTGGAAGTCACTGAGTGCTGCCAGCACAGAACGGACACACTCAAATGACAAGAACTTGTAAGGAAATGCAGGCTTCCGTGCAGGCAGATAGATGCCCACTCCCAGAGCATGGAAAACTGGCTGTCAGTTCTCTGTAACTCCGGATGCGGACTTCCTTGAGGACTGGGGGTACCCCCATTTTCTCAGTGGAAGGCTTGAGCCTTGGAATCTCTGTATAATGCAAGATATCATGTGCACATTCAATACAACAAAATATGGAGTTTGCCTGTGTCCTCTTTGTAGCTCTTGCTTCTAGAAGCCACCAATTCGCAATAGTAAACATCTGGGATGAAAGGTCAAAGGTCACACACTATTGCTCGTGGAGGAGGGACTGCTGGACTCCCTTCTGAGGCCACACTGAGGGAGGCTGAAGAGAACATATCACTGCCCTGTGTTACCTGAGTGTAGCACATTGAAATATCACATAAGTGATGCATAGCATTTAATGAGTCAGGACTGAAAACTTTAATTAGCTTGTAGGGCTTTTTATTATTTTTTTTGTTCATTATATTTTCTGCTCAGTCTCTGTGGATGTTCTGCATTTTCATCATCAAATGACTGGCTGGCTATTTTTGTCAAACAAGAAGCCTGAAACCATCAAGTCTGAGTGTGGAGACAGTCTGGCCGCTCTGTCAACAGGATGAAAGGGAGTCTCGGGCTTTTTTAATTACAAGGATAACATGTTCGCTCATCTAATAATGAAGATGGTTAGCAATTTTAAATTTTAATAATCAATTACTGAAAGTAATTCTCCATTAAACCACAAGAGAGCCATTAAATCTCAAAAGATGGAACATGCTGCATGTAACAGTAGCAAGTTTTCTATTTTTAAATATCATTAGGGAATACATGATTGTTTCATTTCTCTGCATTTCTTTTACCTTTTCCTCATGCAGACCATCTCATTTTCTGCAGGAAGACAGCACATGATCTTATAAATAATAAAAGAAAACCCTTGCAAGACTTGATCCAGGGGTGTGAAATATGTGCTAAGAATGTAATTTATTTCAGTCTGGTGTATTTTGACTGAATAATCAGGAAGGTGACTAATTAATATTATAGTACACCTTGGGCAAAGCAGTGAAGTGGGGTAATCTGTGCTCCTTGCACCTCCGAAGACATGTGCTCAAGCCTTCAAGGACTCATGGCCATCGAATAGAGCTTTTGGGGAGGGCAGAGTGGTTCCTCAGATGTCTTCCCCTGGATGTGAAGACTCCTGTTCACATTCTATAGCCACCCTGCACATCAGTCCCTGCTTTCAAGTGACAAGTGAAAAGATGAGTGAGTTCTAGATGATTATGGCAATGTGGCAGACCTGTGTGTTGGAAGAGAAGCTTCCAGAATGCTTCAGCTGCACAAGCCGTAGCCTGGTTTAGCCAGTTTGCTTTCATGTTATCTAAACACTGAGAAATGTGCTAAATAAATGGGTAAATGGTGTGTATCTGTGCGTGTGTGTGGGTGTGGGTGCATGCATGCATGTATGCCTCTCTCCTTTCCCCTATGTATGTAGGTGTGTGTTTGAACGCATCTCTCCCCCCCCCTCATGTTTACGTTAGATGTTGGGTGGGGTTAGCAGAAAATACCACTGGTAATTTTACATCAAGTTGGCACAAGGATCCCTTAGAAGTAGATGATTTCTGTTGGAAAAGTACGATAATTTATTCCTAAAACATTGGATTGTTTGGGAGATGATGGAGAATCTGTCTGGAAGCTTGTGATACTTTCCACAGTATCTCTCTCACTTGCTCACCTTCGGGATTCAGGTACTCAACTGCTTCTCGTGGTACCTGAGATAGGCTCTAATCTTTTTTTTTTCCTTGAGAGCCTGTCTAATGGGAAGTATGCCTGAATTTATGAACTACTCTGATCTTTTCAATGATTAATCCTCTCTTTCCCTTGGGAGGAATTAAAGCAGGCACTAGGACCAGCCTGCCAAGAGGGGTATGTGATGGTGGGACTAGAAGTAGGTAAGGATGATGTCATGGTGTGGCAAACCCAGAAAATGCTCATTTTCCCCTTCTTCATGAGAAGTTTGAAGTTTCTGGATTCCACAGGATTTCCCTTTCACTCCTGATCACCGAGAAGAAACTGGATTGGTAGAGAGGAAGGCCTTGCATTCCCCAGTAGGTAGTTCTGATCTGTGGCAATCTACAGAAATTACTTAGGGAGGTTTCAAGAGCTCAGTTATGATCACTTGTCTGTTTTGTGTATGTCTGTATAGAGTCGTAACTGTGTGTCAGTGTCGTGCTACAAGCAGGGTGGAAGGATCCAATACCCACGGTTATACAGACAGTTGTCAAGAGGCAGAAACCTACTAATGCCATAAACAGAATCCACATGATTGCATTTGGTTTCACTTAGGTAATGTATTTGTTCCTTCTTGAATGTTCTTACCTTTTCCAACTTCATTTTTCTTCCATTATACATTTATTCACTTTATATCCCACTTCCTCCCTTTAACTCCTCTCTCCTTCTTCTCTGACAGGTGGAGCGCCCCCCTTCCAGTATTCCCCCACACTTGCATATCAAGTCTCTACAGAAATAGGCATATACTCTTTGACTGAAGCCAGACAAGGCAGTCCAATTAGGAAAATGGGATCCATAGACAGGCCACAGCTTTAGGGACAGCCCCCGTTTTAGTGTTGGGGACCCACATGAATATATATGTGGGGTGCCCTAAGTCCAGTCTGGATATGATCTTTGGCTGGTGAGTCACTCTCTGAGATTCCCCAAAAGTTCAGGTAAGTTGATTGACTCTGTCCATCTTCCTGGGGAGTTCCTATCCCCTAGGCCTTCAATCCTTCACCTAACTTTTCCTTAAGACTCCCAGAGCTTTGTTCAATGTTTGGCTGTGGGTATCTGCATCTGTTTCAATCAGCTGCTGGGTGGAGCCTCTCAGAGGACAGTTTTGCTAGGCCCCTGTCTTCAAGCATAACAGAATATCATTAATAGCATCAGGGATTGGTGCTTGCCCATAGGAAGGGTCTTAAGGTTGGCCAGTCATTAGTTGGCCATTCCCTCAGTCTCTGTTCCACTTTTGTCCCTGCATTTCTTGTAGATAAGACAAATTTTGGGTTGAAAGTTTTGCTGCTGATTTTCATTCATTCTTCTGACCCTCTGGCCATCTCTTCTAACTTTCCCACACCCTGCTTCTGAACATCTCTCTTCATTCCCCTTGCCATAGCCTTTCCCATCCAGTTCCCTCCCTTCAGTTCCCAGTTCCCAGTTCTTCCTCCTATGACTGTTTATTCTCTCTTATAAGTGTGATTCAAGCATTCTTGCTTTGGCCTTCCTTCTTGTTTAGCTTCTTTGTGTCTGTGGACGGTAGCATGGGTATCCTGTGCTTTATGGCTAATATCCACTTATAAGTGAGTATATACTATGCATGTCTTTTTGGGTCTGGTTTACCTCACCTCGGGATGATACTTTCTAGTTCAACCCATTTGCCTTCAAATATCATGATGATTTAGATTTTAATAGTTGAGTATTATTAGTGTGTAATTGGAGCACATTTTCTCTATCCATTATTTGACTAGGAGAATCTGGGTTGTTTAAAGCTCCTGGCTATTATTAACAAGGCTGCTATGAACATAGTGGAGCATGTGTCCTTGTTGTATGGTGGATCATGTTTTGGGTATATACCCAGGAGCAGTATATCTGAGTCTTGAGGTAGAACTATTCTACAGTTTTCTGAGAAATTGGCAAATTGATTTCCAAAGTGGTTTACAAGTTTGCACTCCCACCAGCAATGGAGGAGTGTTCCCCTTGCTCCACAACTTTGACAAAATGTGCTATTCCCTGAATTTTTTATCTTAGCCATGCTGACAGGAATAAGATGGATTTTCAGGGTCATTTTGATTTGCATTTTTCTGATGACTGAGACGTTGAACTTTTTTGTTTGTTTGTTTTTTGTTTTTTGTTTGTTTGTTTGTTTGTTTTTTGTTTGTTTGTTTTGAGACAGGGTTTCTCTGTATAGCCCTGGCTGTCCTGGAACTCACTTTGTAGGCGAGGCTGGCCTCGAACTCAGAAATCTGCCTGCCTCTGCCAAGTGCTGGGATTAAAGGCATGCACTACCACGCCTGGCTAAGACGTTGAACATTTTTTAGGTGTTTCTCAGCCATTTGAGATGCCTCTGTTGAAAATTCTCTTTTGAGCCATGCACCCCATTTTTAATTGGGTTATTTGGATTGTTGGTGTCTAATTTCTTGAATTCTTTATACATTTTGGGTATTAGCCCTCCATTGTATATAGGCTTGTTGAAGATCCTTTTCCAGTCTGTAGGCTGTCATTTTGTCCTACTCACAGTGTCTTTTGCCTTACAGAAGCTTTTCAAATTTATGGGGTCCTATTATCAGTTGCTGATCTTAGAGCCTGAACCACTGGTGTTGTATTCAGGAAGTTGTCTCTTGTAGCAATGAGTTCAAGGCTTTTCCAAACTTTCAGCAATCTGGCTGTGACATCTGTCATCCCATTGGTCACCAGGATTTATTCAGTTGATCCAATTGGCTAGGCAGGTGTCTTTTTCCAACCTTACTGTTTCCTGTGCGTTCCTTCCCTTGGAACCTTCATTATCACAGAGGCTCCCCTGTATAATGCCTGATGTTATACAGACACTTGCAGAATAAGAACAGCGAGTGCAGCGTCCTTGTGTTTCTTAGAAGGTACTTGGGACACTCAGAATTCCATTCTACAGAGGAGGCAGGAAAACCAAAAGGGAGTTCCCTATTGCTTATTGAGAAGTAAAAACAGAATAAGGGAAAAAGTCTTAGTGAGGCAAAATCTATCTAGGAGAAAAGGCTTGGGGACACAACCAGGTAGCCTTTCTGGAATGCTCATGGTTAGAATCGTAGATTCTCGCCCGAGCTAGTATCTCGCCGGCAAGAATTCACTCAGACAACCAGATCCTTCTACGGCAAAGCTTTTATTGCTTACTTCTCAGGAAGACCCCAACCCAGAAAATGGCGCTGCTTATATAGCCCACAGCGTGACGTTTCAGCACCTGATGTGGCGTGACAGCACCTGATTAGTTGCTCGCACATCACCCCATTACTATGCCCCGAGATGGGCAGTGACTGGGCGTGAATTCACTCTTGCACTTGCGCATAAGGCTTGTTTACTAGTTAGGCGCAGTGGAAGCCAGTGCCATCTTATAATGGCGATTGCTCACAGCATGGCTCTCCACAGTAGATATTTGCAAGACACTTGCTGATGAGAATCTGAACTATCCATGAAATTAAATGAGGTAGAAGTCAGCCCCAACACTAAAGTGAGGAATTCTGAATAGAAGTTTGGGGAATGCTGCATCGTGAGATGATATATAGGGGGAGGCAACGAGATTACAGAGAGGTGCCAAACAGCAAGTCCGATTGACTAGAGTTGCTGTTTTGGAACTGTACAGTGCTGTGTTTTTGTCCCAGCTTGGTCACTTGTTTCTAGTGAGAGATGGGGTAGGATACTTCTGCTTCAAACCTCACCTGTCTTGTCTGTTAAGCGAAGATGGCAATTGGATAGATAGCAATTTGTCTGGGGTTGATATATGCCCTGAGGATTTTTAGCATTGCCTCTGGACTGTATCACTTATATAGCAATAGTACCATGTCTCCAACCCATGTTCTGACAGTCTCCCATGTTTCCTGGAGAAAAAGGTTCTAGCTGAAGGCTACAGTGATATTCTGGAAGAAATAATGAAGTTCCACATGGAGTATGTAGGATTGTATCTCCCATGTAATGGTTCTCAGTAAGTAGTTACATACATACCACTGGTAAAAATCTGAGCACTATGATTAGATAGTAAGTAAGGTTGACAATAGCTTCTGTCGATCACCACCAATGCCTGAACATTCTTCGTTCAGGTTTTCAGCTAGCCTTTCTCTGTTTTCACTTGAAGAAGAAATAGGTTTTGAGGAAAACCTTCTTTGCTGTTTTTCATGTATTCTCTGTCTGAGATTTTGAGCACTATGAGTGTGTATTCCTAGCACACCTTGTAGAGGCTTTGCATAACAGCAGCT